>NW_026000272.1:13973274-14037175 GCF_001458135.2 Marmota marmota marmota
GGGAGCCGGAACTCGGGCGCCCCGCGCTCGGCGTTCGCTCCGATAGGCTCAGGTTCTTAGAAGCACCCAGGCGCAGAACCCTAGCAATCTGTTTGCAAGCCACAGGCGAATTGTAGCCTGGAATTACCTGATCTATGGCTGAATGAGTTGCGGTCAGTCGAAAACAGGGGACGTGACGTCAGTTTACCAAGATGGTGGCTGCTGGCCTCCTCTGTGGACTGACCGGTGTGTAGAACCGAGCAGGACCGCTTCCTTACCCCGTCTGGAACCCAGAATTCAGCCCTGAGTACGGTGCTTGCGCGGCTGGCAGAAACTGCAGCGCTGTAACCCTGCGTCTCTATCCCAGCGCACACTGCAGACTCTAGCCGCGGGGCGATTTGCTGAATAAGCAGTTACCCTCCGTGCGACAAACCTCTCGCGTTTGAGTCCCCGTAGCCGATCCTCGTGCGATGGAAATCCTTCCTCCAGGTTCCGGAGCACCCCACTATTGCTGGAAATTCCTAACAAGATATCCTTTAGCCGTCCTGACTTGTCATACTCCCACACAGTGAAGCAGCACACGGGGGTAATGCACTCCCCTCGCCGCCATCTTCCAAAATCGAAAAGTCATTGTTGTAATTGAAGTGTACATTCACAAGGTTGTGTAGGCGTCCCCACTATCTAGTTCCAGAACATTTCAGAAAAGATATCTATTCCCCTGGCCTTTTAAATCTTGAATCCTTGAATTCAGTGCTTGACTCAGAAGAGGAAACCTATCTCTACATTTCTTAATTTCTTTATTCTTTCTTTTGCTCACTTTTTTTGTTTGATTGATTGATGGATTGATTTTTGGTTCTGAGGATTGAACCCAGGGAACCAGGGGCACTTACTTAACCACTGAACCACATTCCCAGTATTTTTTTATTTAGAGACAGGGTCTCACTGAGTTGCTTAGGGCCTCACTAAGTTCCTGAGGCTGGCTTTGAACTCACAATCCTCTTGCCTCAACCTCCGAAACCCTTGGGATTATAGGTTTGTGCCACCACACCTGGTGATACTTGCTTGTTTTTTAAAGTCTATACTCAGGCAGTTTGTGTGCTATTTTATATGTACATTTTCTTCATTACATTACTGTTAACTGTGAATGATAAAGTAAATATTCTGATATACCCACAGATGTTTAGTTTGAACCTTTTTTGGGGGAGGGGTAACCAGGGATTGAGTTTAGGGGCACTCGACCACTGAGCGACATCCCCAGCCCTATATGTATTTTATTTAGAGACAGAGTCTCATTGAGTTGCTTAGGGCCTTGCTTTTGCTGAGGCTGGCTTTGAACTCATGATCCTCCTGCCTCATCCTCCTGAGCCACTGGGATTACAGGCATGTGCCACATCCGGCTGTTTAATGAACTTGCTTTCCTCCACTAAGTTTTTTGAAAAGGCCAGGTACTTGTTATCCCAGGTATTTGGGGTCTGGCAGTTATGTAGCCATTCCCCACTGGCCTTTCAAGAGCATTCTATGTACATTTGAATCAACACAAGCAGACACATCCCATTCCTGCCAAAGGTACCACCTCCATGTATTTATCTGAGGAGTTCTTCACTGCCAAGTCAGGTACCAGGTACTGTTGCTTCATCTGTTGGAACTGCTGAACCAGAGTGTTCTGTTTACCACTCCAAGGTAACAGAATCCCTAGCCTTCTCCCTGCTTATCCCTTCATGTTTCCCTCCCTCTATAGCTTTTAGATGCCCTCTCCCTGAGACACAGATCTCTGGCCACTACCAGGTTTTACAGATGAGCACATTTCTTACATCACTGTTATCATGGGCACTGCATGTAGAATGAAGCTTTACACAGCTTCAGTGCCTAGAAAACCCAGCAGTGCAATATGGGATCCTATCAGTGCTCCACAGTACCCTGAAGACCTGAATCCTAGCCACAAGGATTTGTGTGTGTGTGACTTTGTGCACACTGCCTCTCCTCTCTGAGCCCTGTTCCTTGTCTATCAAATGAAGGGGGCTCTGGGCCCTTTTGGTTCTATAATTCTGACATTCCTAAATGCCACTGATTCTGGTCGGGGCCAGAACATCAGGAGATATGAAACAGGAGTTACTGCCAAGGAGCCAGAGGTGGAAGGCAAACTGTCCATCACTTAATCTTATCAGGGGTCAATTCCCTGTTGTTACTTTTAGTGCCCCACCCCTGGCCTGGTTTGTTTAAGCAGAACATCTCCTTTCCCAGCAGTCCAATTAGTGTTTCCAGATGGGTCCTAGCTGCTCCTCTACTTCTCCAATTCTGTGGTATAATGGTGGTCAGCTCTCCATGTACCATATGCCAGCTCTTTAGAGACATCATTTTAAATCCTCACAAAACCCTATGAGGTGTGGTATTCATTTTTACCTACAGAACATTGCCATTTATACAGGTTGGCATTTTTCCCAGGTTGCACAACTAGAAAGAGGAAGAGCTGGTATTTGAATTTAAGTCTCTCCAACTCTGAAGACACCCCCATACTGCTATGGGAGTAAAATTGTCTTTTGGCTTACAAGGTAGGTCAGGGACACCAGAGCAGTGTCTTTGGTGCTGGGGAGAAAATTTTTGCTAACATTGATTACATTTACTGGATGCCAGTCACCCCACTCATTAAGCACTCATAATCATGTCATCTGCATGTGATTTGGCAAAGTAGGAGTCTCATTTTAAAGGTGAAAAACAACAAGCTCAGAGAGGTTAGGGAACTGCCAAAGATCTCATCGCTAAGAGATGGCAGGCAGCCTGGCTCCCGACACCATCCTATTAGCCATAGTTGGCCTGTTTTGAGATTCTGATCCCCTTTGAGGATGAAAATGCTTCTTTATTGACAACGTGGTAAGTAGAAATTTACCCTCATTCCTCCTGAGCCTTACAGTTGTTGCTTTTTCAACACACACAATTGCCTTCTAAAGTATTGAGCATAGTGCATAGTAGTTTCCTTATTGTGATGCATTCCTTTTTACGACAATGCAGTGTCACCATTGATAAACTAGAGGGTGTGGCTTGTCAGGCAAGCTTCTCAACCCATCTGAACCTCCATTTTCTCATCTAGAAAATGGAAACCATGGACCTAGCATGGGCTGGAGGAGCAGATCCAAAATGTATGAGGTATTTGCTTCTGAAGATGTTTAAGTACTAAGTGCTGAGCAATTGCTGAAGGCGGACACTTGATAGGCCTCCATGTCTTAGGTGAAGAAGGTGGTGGGGGCAATCTGTTGGGAATGTGGCCAAGTAGTGGAGTGGCTGTATTAGGAATGTTAGGCAATGTGGCTGTTCCTCAGTAGAACTCAGGCCACTAATTCAGGTTTTGTGGACTGGGGGTGAAGGTAACAGAATGGAGGCAAGAAAAGAATGACTGAGGTGCTGGGAGCAATCTAGGACAGATTTGGAGGGGAAGTAAGGGTAGGAAAACAGAGGAGTTTAGAGCAATGAGCAGACTATAGAGGCCAAGGAACCAGCAAGGTGAGTGCCAGTTTCCAGAAGGACAGGAGTTCTGGGTAAAGGAGGGTGAGCTTGGGTGTGGAAAGGCCCATCGCCTGGCCCAAGTGGACCTTGCAGAAGTGGAGATCACTGGGGTGCTGTCATGGGCTCTCCTGGGGAAAAGGGCATAAGCCAGGTTCCAAGTATTCAGGGAAGGGAGTGGCTTGTCTGTCCCAGGCCCATCTCCTTTGGGTTTTTTTTTTTTCCTTGCTGTAGTTTCAAGAACCTGCTCCCTTGAGAAGCAGAGAGAACAGCTGCTCTCCACTCCCTAATCCACCATCCCTGCTCCCTGGGGTCCCCAGAAGACTGGACAGACTCTCTGTTGGTTTAAAGGTTTTGACATCAAATTTGATCTAGAGAAACACAAGAGGATGTTCCATGTTCTTAAAAACGTTCATGGTCATGCAAGGCCCATGTTCAATCTCTAGCACCAAAAACCAAAACAAAAATCCCAGTGGTTTTTGACAGGTTTCTATCCTCTTCTGAAATGGTAAATGTTAGCTACTAAGGGATTCTGCCCTAGCCATGGAGCCCATCAAAACCTAACACCCTCTCGTCCCTCCAACTCTGCCTGTTAGCTGAAGTGCAATGAGGAGATGCCCTTAGGGCCTGTTAGACCCTTCCATGCCAGAAGGCAGGCATAGTAGCTTTCTGATGCCCTGGGACTCCTGAACTATACAGAACCCACCACAAGGGTGTGGGTGGGATGTGTGAACCGCTTATGTCAGTGTGTGGTGATCTGAAAGCTATAGCAACTGGGGAGCTGTATGCTGGACCAGCCTCTTCCTCTGCCCACACTTCTTCTAGCCCCTCAGTCCTAACAAGAGACATGGGCCCAAACCTCATGGAGGAAACTGGGTCTCATTAAAGTAGACAGCAGAGATTATGCAGTTGGGCTACAGTAGTGCTCAGCATGGATCATGGCCTCCAGAGGGCCCAAGAAGAAAGGAGCCAAGAGGAAGATCCTTCTGAAACAATCAGGGACCATGATTACTTCTCAGTGACATGCCTCATCTGGGATTGCCTCCCCACCCCACTCACACCACCCTGGCCAAATAGAATCAACTCATCCTTTTTAAGAGATGCAAACCTGGGGCATACTATTTTGGGGTCAGAGTGGTCACTAGGTTTTATTTTTTAACTAGATCAAAGTGGCATTATAGGCTTGTTTATAATCTATGTTCAGAGTAATTGCACTGAGCTGAGGAAAATCTCTCAGAAGAAGTTACTTGGATTTCCAGTTTAGTACTATCAGGTTATAGTGCTTCCTCTGTGCAGAATTGAAAGACAGGAGGCAAGTTCTTTCTATGCTGCTTTATTTCTGTAAGGATACACTGAAATGTTAGATGATAATATCTAATGACAAAATGTAGAAATGAGGCATTGGCTTCTATAACCACTTCTACAAGAATGTTAATATGTATTGTCATTACATTTTACTTTTGATATTGTCTCATTATACTATGTAATATAATAATGAAGAATACAGTAAGTAGGTGATCCTGCATTTCAGGGAAGCAGGAGGTGGCAATCTGGTTCCGCTGGTAAGGACGGTGGCCTCCCCACTCCCCCAGAGATCCAGCTAAACTCTTAAGGAAAAGTCTTAGTAATCACAAGAGAAGGGACTTTGCAGTCCTCTTGAACACACGGACAAAGAGCAGACAACTACTATGTTACAAGGAATTCAACTTGTCACGGTTTTGAAATGTCACAACCACACTGATGACAGCCCTGGCGCCTGCTCAGCTACCCCTCTAGAGTTTTATAGTCACTTTTGTAGGATGACTCTCAAAACTGCAAGTATGTCTGAGGGGGCTCAAATATTGTCATGCAAGTT
The DNA here is from genome assembly GCF_001458135.2 of Marmota marmota marmota. Taxonomy (NCBI): domain Eukaryota; kingdom Metazoa; phylum Chordata; class Mammalia; order Rodentia; family Sciuridae; genus Marmota; species Marmota marmota. The sequence continues at coordinate 13,978,604 of NW_026000272.1, forward strand.
TCCAAACCCATAAACTATTTTACTATTAATTAAAACAAAAATATCATTAATTAAAAAATATAAAAAGGACAGCAGGGTTAGTTTTGATAAGCTTCCATAAGTACTCGCTGTGACACTGTTGCTCTGAAACAGGCTCGTTTTCTCAGGCCTGTTTACACTTCCCAAATCACCTGTATGTTCCATGTTTTAAAGTAGGAACACTCAGAAAACATGCCACACCAGGAAATCCAATGTTAGTATGGGGAAAGGTCAGGTGAGAATTACCATTAAGTTCAAATGTTAATTTTCTGGAAATTCTTGTTAGTCAAGTGAAAGCACAAAAGAACAGAAGTCAGAATTTTGATGAAAAAGTTACACCATGCATTCCAGCAAGTTCTTTTTCTGCTCACAGAATAGAGTGAGCAGTGAGTTGGAGCAGCCGCTGCAACTCTTGCATGTCATGTCACTACATGGTGGGTCCCAGCTGAGCCACAAAAGATAACTCAGTGGGGGCTTTATCACGTATGCTTCTTGCTTACATCACGAAGGAGCTAAATGGTTAGCACTTTTCTGCTCTATGATAAACATGCAGAAGAGTCAATCTATCTAAGTTTTTGTTTTTCTGTTTTGTTTTTTTTTTTGTTTTTGTTTTGTTTTGTTTTTTCATTGCAGCCATAGAGTAATGAGCTTTGCTGCAAGGTTGCTTTTTGCTAAATCCTAACATGATCACTGTGTGCCCTTATGTGACAAATACTGTAAAATGGGAGAAAAGACAGAAGGAGCAACTTTAAAGAGGTGAAAGGCCACTCTTCCCCTACAGATGGTGTTGGGCAGAGAGGGCAAGGACACAAAGAACATGATGCAAATTCCATTTTACAGGACAGGGGCCCCTGTCGATTTACAACTTTTTGGCACAGTCAGGGCAATACACTTGCTCCCCATGAAAAACAAAGCGCTTGTTGGCAAGATTCACGGAGCATTTTTTGCAGTGGAAGCAGTAGTCGTGCCAGGATTGTCCTTCATAGGCCACCACACTGGAGCCTTTACCAAACCCTGTGGAAAAACAAAAGAAAACGAGAGAGACAGCTGAATGAATACAGGTGAGGAAGCTGCGGTTCAGAGATAAAATGATGACTTGCCCCATTCACAGAGCCGACAAGCACGCAGAGTCAGTGTCTGGCCTGCTCCCAGCCCCCCACCACTCCACCGCGCACTGGCCCCACGCCGCTGCAACCCTGCTACGGCTCTCAAGGACCTGAGAAAATGCCGGAGCTCAGCCAAAGGCTTTCCTGATTTAAAGAACCCACATTCCCATGCCACTGCTATCGCCCTGTGACGCGCACCGCACCGGACCTCCCAGCATAATCAGTTTCTTTTGATTTAGGTCAGGGCCATGGCATCAAAGTGGCCACCAGGAGGCAAACTTGGGCTGTTTGTGGGGTGTGCACTTACCGGGCCTCGAGGAGCTGCTAAGCTTCGATTTTTTCTATAAAGAACCACCACCCACGAGGGACAAGTCCTCTCTCCACCCGGATGCCTGCCCCGGAGGTTGGCGCTGGGAAACAGGGTGAGAGGCAAGCGTTTCCCGTGGCACACTGGGGGCTTCCTAGCTTTAGAGACTGGGTGGCTCACTCTTGACACAGTCCTTTTCCCTGAGGATGGCAAAAGTCTTCTCAAATGTACATTTCAAGGCTCCCCCGGGAGATGGGATAATTGGAGGCAGGGGAAAGGGCCCGGGGCACGTGGATCGCGGCCGCGAGATGAGGAATGAAGTGATTAGCTTTGCTTCTGATCGCAAAAAAATAAAAAAATAAAAAAAAATAAAAAAATAAACCCTGCCAGCAGGTACCTCTGCGCTAGCCTTCAACTATGGGGTGTCCCCATCCCAGGTTATTACTCCGGCCTCCCTGGTCCTCNTGTGAACTCCTGGCCTGGTTAGCTATTCAGCAGTATTCAGGAAGTGTTCTGTATTGCAAATGCTAACCTGACCTGGGGGAGAATCCAAACTATTGTGGGACCTTTGGGAGCATAGTGGCAGGGGCAGAAGGGCATTCTTTGGGGCCTTTGTGGATGAAACCGACGACATAGGAAAATGAGAGATGGTTACCATGCGTAAAACCTAGCCTGGCAGACTTAGCAAGGACTCTTTAGCCTACCAGTGATGGGGTTCTTGCATCCAGCACACTTCTTGGCCACAAAGTTCTTGTAGCAATCCACGCAGTAATACTGGTCCTCCACAGCGGTGAAACGCTGCCCAGCCAGCTTCTTAGAGCAGGTAACACACACAAAGCACTCGGCATGCCAGGGCTGATCCTGGTAAGTGATTCCTCCAGTTGTGATGGCCTAGACCAGGGGGTGTAGCACCGGATTCAGATTCAACAACCATTTTGTTGAATGACTACAACATGCCAGGCACTGTGCTGGGCGCTTTGGTATACATAATCTCCTTCAATCTTCACAACAGCCATGGGAGGCAGGTGCTATTATTATCCCCAATTTACAGATGAAGACACCAAGGCCCAGAGAAGGCAAGCCCCTCTGTGAGATTCCACAACAATTAAGCAGCAAAAGCAGGCCTCTGGAGCCAGGGCTTCCCTGGCTCAGAGCACAGTGCCAGCCGCCGTGCCACACCACCACAGTGAGTGCACACACGGGGAGCCTGACTTGGTCATGGCACTATTTTCTCATCCCACAGTCTCCTCATCTGCAAAATGGGCATAATAATTCCTACGTCACAGGGCTGTCATGAGGATGGAATGGGATAGTGTGTGTGCAAGTGCTCGCAAACTGTGAAACACTTCTAGAAACAAAGGTCAGTGCAGAATTCCCTTGACGACATACCTTCTTGCACTTGACGCAGTGCTTGGCAAACTTGGTCTCATGGCAAGTCACGCAGTAGAAGTCTTCCCCTTTAGGGAAGAAGCTTCCAGTCCCGATGACTTGCTTGCAGCTGCTGCAAGTGAAGCAGTCCTTGTGCCAGACGGTTCCCTTGTACTCCACATTCTGGTCTCCTGCAGGGAGAAGCAACCGGATAGCCCCACTGACAGGCACTGCAGGGGGCTGCATCCACTCATCTCCCCTCCTCTGGGCCCTACAGAGGTGAGGGGATGCAGGCCCTGCAGTCACTGGCCTCACGCCTCCAACTAGCCTACTGGTGTGCTACTTGCAGTTGTGCCAACCCAGGATTTTGTCATGAGTAGGGACCCCAGCAGTATTAATTTAGGATGAGATGCCTGAATGCCCAGTCCCCCGCCTCTACCCCCTACATGGACTTAGAGGTTCAACAGGGGGCTGCCACATCCAGAATTACACCCCAGAAAGAAACATGCTTTGATCACTTACTACACCCAAATGAGAAAGCGCTACATACTTTTCACTTCATTCTCTTGCCACAAGCTGTTCTTGCCAGTGTTCTTTAGTCTCCGAGTGTGTGCGTGTGTGCGAGCATATATGTGTACGCATATATACGTGTATGTATATGTGTACATATATATGCTAAAATCTCAAAGCAGCTCACAGCAACGTTAGCCCCACCGTGACAAGCAAGCCCGAATCACGCCTGCCCTCAGGGCCTCCTCCCTGGCAGCCCAGGGTGGGAGAGAGATAGTACCTGCCACAATGGCCTTGAAGCACCCTTTGCACTTGGGGGAGTCCTCCCGAGTGACACACTTGTTGCAAAAGATCTTGCTCTCCTTGGACACGAAGGTCTCATTGGCCAAGGGGTGAAGGCACTTGGCACACCGGAAGCAGGTGTCGTGCCAGTAGCGGTTCTTGTAGTGCACCTCCTAGAAACAAAGCAGAGTGGGGCAGGCCACTGTGAGGGGTGTCAGGGGCAATGGAAGCAGCCTCCTATCAAGGCCACTTTCCCCAGGACTGACTGACTACTGAGATGCTGCAGTCCCCTATGCCTTGGGGATGCCCTGGGGTAAGTATTCGTATCAGTAGCAAGAGAAACACTGAGGTGAGGATGAAAACCTCACATTTCCTGAAATACAGAGGGTGCAGGTTGAGCAGTCCTAATCACAGAATCTGAAATTCAAAATGCTCCAAAATCTGAAACTTTTTGAGAGATAACACGATGCCTCAAGTGGAAAATTCCACGCCTGACTTCATTTGCCGGGGGGCGTCAAAACCCAGGCACACGGCACAGTTTATTCAGTGACCCCAAGGGGAAAAAAGATCTTCAGAGCCCCTTCCTCTGCAATGCACACAGTAAGCTGCATGTACACAATTATTTAAAAATTTGTATAAAATTACCTTCAGGTTATGTGTGCAGGATGTATATGAAATTTTGTATCTAGACTTGGGTCCCATCCCCAAGATACTCATCATGGGTATATAAACATGGGTATGTAAATATTCTAAAATCCAAAAAATATCTAAACTCTGAAACACTTCTGCTCCCAAGCATTTCAGATAAGGGAGACTCAACCTGTACAACCAAAAGAGCTAGCAAGGGCCTTGGCATCCCTCTAGTCCAAGGCACATTTTAAACATCTCAGGACACCAGGAACAGTCTCAGGGACTGGAGAGGCCATCTCAAGGTCTCAAGATGGCTACCCTTGATGAGAACTCACAAAGAAAGCTATTGTCACAGCTGCAGGAAAAGTACACTCCAAAGCCCAATCTGTCCTGCTCACACATGGGGATGATCATTACCTTGGAGTCAGCACCAATGGGCTTGCGGCATTCCACACAGGTGTTGGCGCAGAACTTGTCAAAACACTTCAGGCAGCAGTTGTGGCCATCCTTCTCCACGTACTTCTTCCCCTGCAAGGGGTCCCTGCAGTAGTGGCAGTCGAACTTCTCAGCCATAGTGCCCACCCTATAGCTGGAGGGACCTGTGGAGGCAAGCCAGCAGAACAAATGACCAATGGAAGAGCTAGGGCACTCTACAGAAGAGGGTCCTAGAAACATCGGTGCACTACTGTGTGACCAATAAAACCCTCTGAGTCCGTGGGATCTGGAGACCAAGGCCCAGCTTCCTCTGGGAACCGGAGCCCAGCTTCCACTGGAGACTGACTGGCCATCTGGTGCCAAGGCAGCAGATACTTCACTATGATTCCCAAGAAGAAAGTGCTCTGAGTGGAACTCCCCTGAGTGCCAGAGGCCAAGGGCCAGCAACTCCCTGGGGAGATGGCAGAAATCCCTGCTGGGACATACCACTATGCTGACTCTCATAGGAAACTGGGGAGGATAAGGGGATCAGAGCTTCTGCTGGCTGGGATTACCACACAGGGATTTTGGAAGATGAGGTCATAGTGAGCAGTGAATCTGAGAGATTGAGGAGTGTGATGGAGCAGAGAGGAGGAAGAAATAGTTTCACACAAAAAAGAGAAGCAGGCATACTATGTGCACACAGCAGCTTCTTGGGGGAGATGCCCACACTGGCAGCCCGGTCCACAGGAGGAGACAGGGGCCAGGCCCTATGCTCCAAGGACTGCCCTGGTTACCATATTACAAGACAGAAGCCTCCCTGCCAGCTGTTGCCCCTTTCCCCATCACTTTCTAGGTAGAAAAAAGTATTCTCTGCAGGCCTTACTATCTTCCTATCTGTCCAATTCTATTTGTCGTGAACAATACTTAACTGCTAACTCTGTACCATACTAGGTACAGAAGTTCCTCAAGAATTCATTTTAATTTACTTGAAATCTGGCAGAAATGTTTGTAGTCCCTGAATAGATCCCTAAAACTTTTACCCCTGACAGCTTACTGACTTTTGAGGCCTGAGCAATAGGGCCACAAAGTATTTATCAAAATGGCATTCTTGACAGGCACCAGCATGTTTCGCAACTGAATAATTTTGTCATAGTGATATGTGGTTTTGTGACATACCAAAATCAAATCCCCTATGGTCAAGCAAGTGAGAATCAGTATATTCACTAAAGTATATTCACCAATTGGGACAACTGCTGTTTAAAACACTGCAAGTTTAAAATACAATGTGGAAAAAATGACTTTTTACAAAGGTTTTAGCTGATTATTCCAAGAATCTCAGAAGTCCCTTCTCATGAACAGCCTCCACTTATTCCCCCAGCCCTGCCATGGCCAGCCCGTAGCCCTAGACAACAGGCCAGAACAATCCTGAGCACTTCCAAAGCCTTTTGTGGCCCCTTTGCCAAATCATTTTCTAAGGAATTTTGTGCCCGGGAAAGTACCAAATTATAAGTTTCTATTAGCTCTCAATTTCTTTACACATATGCTAATTTTTCCTCTCCTTCTGAAAAAAGAAATCTGTACAAGTAAATCAAGAGCAATTATCTAATCTATGCAAGGAACACTAGAACTCAGAGTATTTTATTTCAAACTATCCACATACATGGTTATCAAGCATCCCAAGTATAATTTAAAGAGAAAGGAAGGAAAATAAATGAGCAGTTGCCTGCTACTCACCGCAGCTCTCCCATCAACTGAATGGCCCCAGACTCCCACTTTGGGTTCCATTCCCAGGTTTTTTTTTTATACAACCACATGTCCAAGTTGTTTGGATCATGTTGCCAGTGGCAACCAAACAGCAGAGAGTGAGCTAAGGAAACCACACCCTGTGTCTGGGAACCAGCCTGGGTCCAGGCTGTTGAACTCTCACTCAGACCCCAGTAAGTCTCTGCAGCCAACCTCCAAACAAGGGAAACTGGGTCACTGAACACACACAACACCTTCTGCCTCATAGGGACATACATCCAGGCCCCCTCATCTCCAGAGAGCTGGCATGCGAAGTAAATGAGTGACATTCTTGTGTAAGGACAGTTGCTTGGACAGGTGTGTCACAGTGAAAAGACAAGAGAATGGTTCTTACTTACATATTTCCCTAAAAGGAATATGGAGATGTTCCCTTGTGTGACTGGATTAGAAACAAAATGTACACACACAGTGAACCCAGGGCCAATCTCCTTGAACTATGCATTGTTTATGTAAGACAGCTGTTCAACTGTCTGTGGCTCCATGCCTAGAGACAAAAGTACCTGTCACTGTGACAGCATGTGGAAAAATCACTCTCCCTCATCCACTCTCATTGGTCTTTCCCATGTCATGAGATTCTTGTCTTCCCTTTGCCACATTGAAACTGTGCTCTCAACAAAGATTTGCTTTCTTGTTAAGAAGCTGACTAGTGAGACCAAATAAATCTCCAGTATGAGTAAATGCCAGGAAATTAAATTATCAGTGGCTCCTAGGTGCCATTTGGCAGAAAAACAGATTTTGTAAGATTAGCCAGCAATGGCTTCCTACACGGCTAGGAAGCATGACTGGGCTCGCCTTTCAGAGACTATCTTCTTGGACTATATCTGAAAGTCCCTCTTGCTCCCTTACTGACGCCTCTATTAAGAATACAACTTTGAACCTGCTCATTTTAGACTCGTTTAATGTCTATCAAAACAGAAATTGGATTCCAAACATTTCTACATTAAGGTACCATGCACAACCCCACTTAAGGGGAGTCCTACCTTTTGGTAATTTCAGAATCCTAGCTTTATGGTATATAAGTATCAGCATCATACAATAGAAAAAGAAATGCTAGGTGCTGGGGTTGTGGCTCAGCGGTTGAGTGCTCGCCTTGTACATGCAAGACCCTGGGTTTGATCCTCAGCACCACATAAAAATAAATGAACAAAATAAAGGTATAAAAAAGAAAAAACATCTTTTAAAAAAAGAAAAATAAATGCTAAAAAACAAAGAATTTCATTTAGAGTTATCTAGAAGTTTTCAAGAGAAGGAAAACTGCAATAGGAGTCACAACACCAAAGATATAACTGCCAAGCCTTTCTCACTTTAAAAGCAAATGCTTTCTGTATTATTCCCAGTGCCAAGGTCTTCAGTGCTTACTTTCATAGTTTTAGAACACAACTCACTCAGTTTCTAGGCACCCCAATGATGAAATAATCCATGGCTCACCAATGAACAAGGAAGTACAAAAGTGTGTTGAAAACATCAGTCAAGGAAGCACAGTATTATTCCTATATAACAGGGTCTTAAACCAATCAAAAGTAACAATAAACGAGTCAATCTCAAGTTAAAGGTACCAATAAGAGGAGCCTCATTTGTTGGCATTTTGAATCCTGGCTGTTCTCCAAGTGTGAGAAATTTAGGGTCATATGGCATAATGAATCTTAATACTATGTATAGTTATAATGCACCAATGGGAAAAAATAAGAAATCCAGGCTCACTTGATATTCCCACCAAACTCTGTATCCAGATAGACATAAAGATTTCCAAAGCATAATTTAGAATTCATTTTGACAGTTGTCTTAAGTCATTTTTATGTGTGTGGAAACATTTATTAATCAAGATAAAACAGGCACTTCTAGGAATGTTGGCTTTATTGCCTAATAAGTAAGTAGCCTAGAAATACCTAAAGTATGTTACCAATGTCTATGTCAAATTCATGAACTTTAGTACTTTTTGTTTTTAAAAGAAATCTTAAGTAGAACTTTGGGAAACATGAATTAGCTTACCTCATGTATTTCTTTTTGATCATTTGGTATGAAATTATTTCAAACCCTCACACAACGAGTTTAGGGTGAATCTGAAGTAATAGCTATTCCTACTGGCAGGATAGCTACCACACTAAAACTTTCCATAAAGGAGGGGATAAAGTGTACAAGATCAAAATGTTTTGCTAGGAATTATCTTCAAAGGGGTCCACAACTCTAAGAACCCAGCTGATAAATGACAATGCTGACAGAAAAGTTCCTAAAGGACAGAATATCCCAAGTGGTGGGCACCATCAGTGTCTGGGACACAGTTCAGCTTTAGCTTCATAGAGAAAAGTCTGCACTCCCCCCCCTTAGCCTTTATTAGACATGCTCAGAGAAGAAAGAAATACTATGATTACATTTCAGCTTCTTCAGGGCTCTATTTATTCTTATTCAATTGACAAATTCTTAGTTACTTTTTTCTAGGGAATAATTTTTATCCCCTTAGCAATTTCTACATACGTGAAATGTGAAGCCTTTTAACTTTTTAGAAGGCAGTTAGAAATGTGGCTAGGTGATCAAATTTTAGATACCAATTCCAAAAATGGCAGGTTTTCTTTTTATCCTTCTTCTTTCAAAACACACATCATTCTTCACTTTAAAATTTTTTCCTGAAGAGAAAAAATTTGTTATCTACATCCAACATGCTAAAAGGTGTCTACACAAACCTTAATATTGCAATAAAGTTTAAGATTTCAATTTAATCATGTATGTATATGAGTAATATAATATTGCAAATTTGGGGTTTTTTTTTTTTACTATAAACCTCTCATTAGAAAAGCTCCAGTCTGTCTTTTATATGTATTTTCCCAGGTGTTTCTTACTAACATTTTTTTTCTTCTTGCGCAAGTGGCTCAAAATAAGACTATTGAAGGAAAAAGTGAGTATTATGACTAGGTAGTGTTTTTCTAACCATTCCTTTCCCTGAATGCTATAATGTACAGTATCAACAATGAACAACAACCAAAATGGAAAAAAAAAATCAGGTTATTTCTGGTCTGTTGATGGCTAAGTCCAACATACCAGCACAACAGTGACTCCATGTATAAATAAATGTTGGCTTCCAGAGAACATTTGACAAATGGAAGGAGCCTCAGCTGATGAATAGGACACTTGTTGTCACAGACTTGCTAATGCACCTGGAGGTGTCATCAAACATTTGGGAATAAATACCCAAATAGCTACAAGGAGCTGGAGCTCGTGAGTCATGGCTGAAAAGTGATCTTTCATAGACTCTCACAGAAAAATCAGAAAGTATTTTTCCCTTAAAAACAACATGTACAGGGTGATTCTATATTATTAGTATGCTGCATTTAGAAAAAAAAAATCCCCTTTGGGTCACCGATACCTAGAGAACACCATTTTAGATTGTATCTGGTGTCAGGAGGGTTGAATATAGATCATTAAATTAAAAGTTATGTGCCACTGGGCTTGCAACAGGCCAGATTCTACCCTAGTACCATTTTGTCAATATATGAGGTTTATCTTAATGTTGTACATACTACTCGCAGCATATCCCATCTTTCATATAAGAAAAAAGCGATCACAACCTGGCAGCAATAGAACATGTGTTTTTAGTTTACCCAGTTGTAGACAGTCATTTGGTGGTCATTAAAAGTACAAAACGTTCAGTTCACCCTCAACCAAATCTTTTGACTACCATTTTTCATTGATTTTAAGAGGACAATCCAGTTTGATTGCTCCCCTCTCACCCCACTCTCTCATTTTCCAGCCCTTCTCTGAGAAAGGACTAGTGGGTATGTGCAGCCCACTGGTCAGTGACTGGTAAAGGGACCTAATGGCTATATAATATGGCCAATGATCTTATTTCCCTTTCTAGACCCCATTCTGGCCTTGATTTCAAATGCCAAAGGGTAAAAAAAATCAATCTACGTTATTTTGCAGTGTTCAGGGTCCCTGAAATGTTCTCTTAGTGTGTGGATTTGCTCACAATAAATTCTGATCCAATGATCTGAACCTCTATTTTTGTCCATCTGAAGCACATTTCAGTGTAACACTAATTTTCCTTCTGTGAGGACTTATCTTCCTTTCATGGACCTAGTTATTCTCTGCATTCATGGAACAATGAACCTAATGAAATATAAAATGCTATTTATTGATTTTAAAAATCTTCTAAAAGATTTTTAGAAGGACAGATCCCAGATTCAGATAATCAAAAATAACATGATTTGGTGTAATTTAAAACCCAAGATTGGGCATGCCATAAATATTTCACCTTTTAAACTTATTTTCCTATCTGTCACTTAATTAGTAAATAAAATGGAAAGTCACTCTACAGTTAATGTGCATTCAAGGTCCATCATAACAACAGGGACAGCTGCCCAATTTGTCTACACCCAGAGAATGCAAATGTTGGTCAATAACCACATTCTTGGGCATGCAGTACCATGTTTTTAAAACAGTTTCTAGGGATTGGGGGGAAATACCAAACACCTTCTGAACACTGTCTCTATTAATTAAAGTAATGAATTCCATTGCAGCATATATGCTTTAAAAACCAAAAGGATTACCATTGTTGAAATACTGACAGACATTTACAAGTTTTCAAAAATAATTTTCCCCAAACATTACCACAATAATTACTTTGGCCCTTAACCTGAAAGCTGGGAGACAGGACAAAGTGCTTGTTTTCTTCCCAACTGTCTTACTTCACCAGCTCCAGGGCAGAGGGCAACATGAACAACTGCCACATTCCTGGCCTTGGGGGAGAGACACAGGGAGCAGGCTAACTTCACAAAACTGGGCTTCTGTCCTTTAGCCCCTATTCCATGGGTTTCTTGTTTTTGGCAAAGGGCTTTCATAATGCCAGATTACAAAACAAGAGGATGAGTTGTGTGGTCATCATAGACTAAGGGACCCAAAACTTCAACCTTTTTTCCAAAAAGAAAAACTAATGACCTATTTGTCATATCAGAAGAATCTGTAGTTATTTCTTTAGGAACATTAAAAATATTATTCAGGGCTGGGGCTGTGGCTCAGTGGTACAGCACTCACCTAGCACATGTGAGGCACCTCAGCACCACATAAACAAAATAAATAAAATAAACGTATTGTGTCCATCTACAACTAAAAAAAATATTTAATTTTTTTTTAAATCTTGTTCTGAAAAAGGGAAGATGTGGTAAGTCACTATTGACTTTTGTAGTTACAAATATCCCTCCTTGAACAACCAATAAAAAAAATAAAAACAAATATCCCTCCTTCTTCTCCATGTTCATTTTATCTTTTTCCAACACTTTAAGTTATATTTCAAACACAGTCAAGATGAAGAGTTATATATTATAAATAACCAAATACTAAATAACCAGTCTCCCCTCTTTTCTCATAATCTCTTATAGTTTCATAAGACATCCTGAAAATGTAAAATATCATCACTTATATTTTTAAACATCACTCAAATGGCTAATTCTATTTGAGTAATAATCTTTTGTCTTTGAAACAGTATGAGAGGGCAAGCACAAAACAGATAAAAACTATGATTTGTGTACTATTTCAATAAGACTAAAATCATTTAATTGAAAGTTATCTTTTAGGCAAATAATGAGTTCATTGCCCTAACAAAATTGTGCTCAAGAGAAAAGAAAGAACATGAGGTTTTTACCTGAGTGTCTATGAGAAGCCATGGCTTAAAGACCAAGTTCAGCAGCAGCACCTAGATCAGTCTTCCCTCAATCCCAGCTGATAGGACTGTGGCTCATTTGCGAACATACATTTAAGGGGAAGCGGCTCACAAAAATAACCAAGAGCAGATGTCCCACCCCTCCTCAGAGATCACAACCTTAATCCCACTAGAAAATTCTTAACCATTTTAGGTGATCCAAGGGAGAAGAATAGGACCCAGTAAAAATACCAAACGCTACATATAAATACCTGTGGGGCGACTCAGCATCCAAATTAGCTTCAGAGCCAGAGAGGCCACATAGAAAGTCATCCCCATACCGGAATAAAATTTGGACTCAGCTCTGACATAGCTTAACGCTGAGCCAACCTTATTAATCTACTTTATATGCCTCAAGAGCTTGCATTTGGCCCTATAAATAATGCGTTTTTGTGCTGTTAATGATAAAAGTAACTAAGTGATAGACTTTTGTTACCAGTGTAATTAAAGAGGATTAGACACTACGACTACAGAGATTAAGGGTATTATAAATGCTTATTAACTCTATGCCCTCCTTGGTATGTACCAGAGATCAGCAGACAGCCGAAGAGAACAATTCTAGCCACCCTATCTCCCCAACATGAGATAGAAGAAGACAGAATGGGGATGCACATGCATATCCCTGCTACACACACAAAGAAGACTGTCCCACCTACTCAAATCTCTCGCTTTTTATTGTCACTGGACTATAAATGTAAAAGCATGAATGAAAATAAAGACATGAAACCTTACATGTTATAATGACTCCACAGACCATCAACTGGCTAGAGACTGGCCAATCAGACAGGAATTTTAGCAAAAGCCTCCAAGTCCCTCCAGGACCCCCTACCAGCCACTCCTCTGCCCTCATCCCCAGACCCCTGGCACTGGTACACTCTTCACTGGCCTTCTCACTATTCCTTGCACCTTCTTGGTACAGAACATCTCCTGGTTGCTCCTCTAACCACTACAAGTCTTTGCCCCAAGCCACTGTCAACAGAGTCTCCTGTGACCACCCTTAAGGTTCAAATTGCAACTTCGCTCCCTGCCAACATACTCCTTCCCTTTCTTCTGCAAGTTCTTGTCCACACAATAATTTTCCGCAACTCCTTCTTGCCCTTCTAACACAGCAGGCATCACACTCATCTCTCTCACTTGTCTGATTCGCCCCTCTGCACCAAGAGAGCAGAGACTTGGTGGTGGTGTTCACTGCTGTGGCCCCAATACCTACAACATAGTGCAGCTCCCAGGAGGCTTTCAAAAACCATTTGTTGGAAAAATCAAACAAAAGAAGCCAACAAGTGTCAAGTAACCCTCCAAAAACATAAGTGCTACCAAGAATCCTTAAAGTGGCTTTGGCTACTAAACTTCAAGGATAACAAGATGAGTTTTGACTCTGGGACCAGCCCTGGGATGAGTACCTTTATATCCAGTGTCTTATCTAATAGTCCATATGTCACTGCTTTTGGCCCTATTCAAAAAGCTCCCCTACCAAGCTGAGGGCTCATATAGTGCTTTGTCTTGTCTCCACATTCCTACAGCACATAATAGGTAAGTGCTTCACGGATAAATGAATTAATGAGTTTCCCAATTCTCATGCTCTTCAAGCAATCCAGGAAAAGTTATTCTAGGAGATAGCTGAAATTGCCATTAACTCCTAGTTAGCTGGAAAATGGCATAACAATAAACACCTGCAGTTTCAGGCAAATACATTGCATGTTAGGGTAAAAAAATAGACCTGAGAAAAGATAGGAAGTGGCACTATGCTCTCCCCTCCACATTTTTCTAGCCTTTTACTCATCCAGGCTGATTAAATTATGGCAGATGGATTGGCCAGTTGCAACAACACCATGCCCACAAAATAAACTTACACTTTTCACTGAGGGGAAATGCTCTTATTTTATTATATGATTAACATTTACATAATCAAAATTTTAGATTTTCATGAGGGAGGCATATTTTTTTTTAGGTTGAGTAAGTGTATTTTTAAGTGCTTCTCTTATAGTGGTGTGAATAATAAGCTTAGTGTGCCACAAATGCTTTCTTTTAGGAAGTCAATTTTAGTTTCAAGCTATTCATCAGGAGGTAGATTGTCATAGTGAGTAGAGTAGTCCTTTAGGGGTCAAATCATTTTGAAAAGCAATCACAGATAAATATGAATCTATTTTGCCTGAGACATAAGAAAATACAAAGACAAAACACCACTTTCTGAACACTAACTACTCAAATATGACAAGCCACTGAGCTGGGAGTGCCATCCTACAACTAACTACATTTATTCCATCTGAAGTTCACATCAACCAGATAACTCTGCCTTCCTAAAAACTTTATGAAGCATGACCCGTGCCTGCTTGGACATTACTCCCTACTCCTGCTGTCCTCAGGTCACAAAACTAGACCTTTCACAAAACCAAAAAGAAAAAGGCCATTTGTAATGTAAAAATCAATTTCTCAGTAAGAATAGTTGGTAGCTTTGTCCTGTGGTTCAGAAAACTTGATGGTTATTTAGCAGATACCTGAATAGTCAACTGGCTTTACTGGTGTCTGAGCTGATCTTATTACACATTAACAGCATGATGTTTAATAATATCCTTGATAATCACTGTGCTGCTTTCAAGTGCCTTAGTATAGTGCTGCTAGTAGCTGCCTGCACTAGTGAACCAATCTTGTTGGTGTCTGAAGGCCACATTTCAGGTCTTCAAGTCTCTCCTGGGCTAGCAAAATTAGGATGACTTTTTTAGGGGGTGCTAGGCATCAACCCCCCAGCCCCCAACTTGGTCTTGTATGTGATCCTAAGAATCATTCATATCAGAGTTTATCTACATATCTTCATATTCCAACTACCCATGGATGCATTTTGCCCTATCTTGGGGTCCACCTGTATGTGACACTGTGCCATCCGTTCATTTATTGTATATGATAAACACTGAGCAGATGTCCTACTATGTAATGTAAGACATTTTACATATCCCTTACTTTCAATGGTGCTAAAATAAATATACAAATGACTTCCATTCAAGGCAGAGCTTGGTGAGTATTACAGGGGAGACATAACATATTATCGAGATTTATCACGAGGAAAGATCATACCAACTTTGGGTATGATCTCTTTCAAATGAGAAAGACTTGGTGAATAGGTATCATGGCACTGGAATGGTCCCTGAAGAATGGCTAAGACTGCAGCATGCACATAACGGGGAGGGGCCATTCCAAGATAAAAGTATGGTGAGGTCAATTGTGTGAGAAGAACACAGAGCTTATCAAGAAGCAGGATGTAGCCTGCAAGTGGGGAGGTGACAGGGCATGATGATAAGTAGTAGGACCCATAGAGAGAGAGGTGGGAAAGCCATAGCAGAGGGCTTTTTGTAAGTGGTATACGGAAAGGGTGAGATCTGAGTGATGCAAACAGCTAAAAGAAGGGTGGATCTCACAGGAAGAGTCTGGAGGCAGGGAAAGGGCCTACAAGAGCATTACACTTATTAAGGAAGGGCTGCATGAACGACACTGGCTGTGGGCCTGGAAAAGAAAGACTAGATGGAAGGGACACTGTGAGACAGGACTGAAAAGACTGAGTAGACACAAAGGAGGGGATGGAGCCAACGAGCTCTTGGGAGATTGAGATTCTGGCAAGCAGGAGAATCATAGGGGATGTGAGAGGCAGAGCCAGTGTGGGACAGAGTGGCACTCTGGACTCCATGATGAGGTTCTTTTACGATGTCAATAGTGAACCCCTTTAATGAGATTCAGTTGTTAAGCAGAGAGAAAGTAAGACTAGTTTGTGGGGATTCCCACACTGCAATTGGATCCTACCCTCTACCTCAGAAGCACCACTGGGAGGATCACACTTCAAAGTTCAAAGTGGTGCAACCATAGAGTCAAATGCTGCATATTCAGTGACCCACTTGGCTCATGCACACCTCAGGAATTTCTCCTTCACAGTGTGACTTGTGGTCACACTTCTCCTTTATTTTCCTTTTATTAAAGACTTTTTCAAATGGTTGAAAACTTATTCAGACAATTACTGGTCATTAGTCATGGCCAGAAGCAAGAGGCTGAATAACAAGGAATGGATTCTTTCTGGATTTATCAGTGGTTTCATCTCAATATTTTTTACATTATTCTTCTCCTCTTGTCTACTACTAATAAATTAATATGCTACAAGTCTTTTTCTCAATATAATTTTGTCAGGCTAATAGTTCCTCTGCCAACAATTTCTCCTGAGTGACTCCAACTGCAATATTAAAGCATCTAGTCATGTACTATGATATGATGTGATTCAATGTTGAACTCTCCAGAGTTATTTCTTGTCCTATGTACTCTTGCCAGAAAAAGTCAAGTACAGCTTCAGCCATCTCAGGTTCCTGTCAATCTTTAAGGTGGGGAGAGTACTTTTTCCTATTCACAAGTCCAATTTTGCAAAGTCACTGCTTAAATGTCACCATTCCCAGCATAACTATGAAAGAGCAAAATGAAGGAGCGCTCCCAAAACTACATAAGGGGTGATTTTCTTCATGCAAGATGCAAATTAAAGTCCATAATTTTGCCTCTCCCAAAGGGCCTCTTAATCTCAGAGCAAAAGCAAAGGTGGCTATGAACAGGGGAAGATCTGTTACAAATGAGATAAGATAAATGAAATAAAAGACCCTGTAAACAGCAGGGCACCTTTAAACTGCTAATTATCCCCACTGACGACCTGTTCATTCTACAATTGACCAAGGCTCAGAAGGTTTCCAAATAATATTCACTGAGGGATTAAGAATTGAAATATATGCCATGACTTCTGTCATTTGATTTTTGAAAATGTCATTCCATGATTAGTAACAGTTTAAAATGTCTCCTGTTCCCAAAGTCTGCCCCTTCCCATGTTACCTTTAGACCCTCATCAAGATGTAGAAAATATTCTACAGATATTTTCATGGCCCTCTAATCAGAAATCATTATCAGGACACCACTGCACAAATGATTTTCAGAGCAAGCCACTATGATGAGTTCAGATATAAAAAAACAAAGGTGGCACTTAAAAGAGAAATAAAGAGAAACGAGAAAATAACTAGAAACCAGAAGGAATTTTAGAAGGAAATATATAATACACACATAAAATCTCACATCAAGGGGAAATGGACGTTTCATGAAACTGAGAAGCTGGTAGGGATAAATCTCTGTCATATTTTAGGTGTTAAAATTCTCTTCCAGTCTATTTCTACCACCCACTTGTGATATATCTGTTTTATTTCCATGTTGCCATGTGCCATGACTCAAAACACCCTTTCAATCATACTAAGTCCTGGCATTCACCAAGCCCACCTGTTATGGACATTTCAAGCCTCTGATGGATGCTTGAGGGCTAAACATTCCATGGCCCTCTTCTATAATTTACCCAGATGATTAATATCCATAACAGGAAAGAAGAGCAAGTCAAATAAGCTACCATCCATACCTGTACTCTTAATGCTGATAACTAACAACTGACTGCTTGGGATTCGAAAGAAACCCTAATACTTCATGAACCCTTCTTCTTAGTGTGAAATATTAAGACTAGAAACATATAATCTGTCTTCACTTACCAAAGGACTATGTTGACTATATTACTGTGCTATGCACTGTTCTTTTCAAACGCCAAACAGGATAGTCCTAGAATTCAAGGTCAAGGTTGAAGAAACACATAAGTAGTTGTATGGGATTTGCTCAGTAGAACATCTGAACTTAACGTACCCGAAGTGGGACTGTGAATATAGTAGAAGGAAAGAGACCAAGCAGTGATCTGGATGTCACTCAGGAAGTCATATTTTGTTAAGACACTAGAGCATCTTAAAAGCAATCTAGATTTCTGGAGGAATGACTATAGTACAGAAGGTGAAAGTCTGCTTGGCCTCCATATGCAAGTTTTCTTAAGGGCCCTGGTAAGTGTCTCAGCAATGCCTCAATCTACACTCTACCCAAGAGTAGTTAGAGGTGGACTCAGGAAGGTGGTAGCCCACAATGATCTATGTTGAAAGAGCTCACAAGAATAACTTTCTATGGAAAGAACTCTTCTATTGTGCCAAGACAGGCACTATTTTGTAAAAAC
Organism: Marmota marmota marmota; assembly: GCF_001458135.2. Taxonomy (NCBI): domain Eukaryota; kingdom Metazoa; phylum Chordata; class Mammalia; order Rodentia; family Sciuridae; genus Marmota; species Marmota marmota. The sequence goes on from NW_026000272.1 coordinate 13,996,780, forward strand.
TATGTGGCAGTAGCAGAGTGATCTGCATGTGTGGTCTGCCAAGACATTATTCCCTAAAGCATAGCTTGTATGCCCTTGGTCAGTCTGTGCATGGTCAAAACAGAGTGTAAGTAGGTCCCTCCAAATGTGGAGATTCTAGGAGGACCTAGAAATGAAGTGGACCAGGTCTATGGATGTTTCCACTTCTGTAAAGATTGCATAATGACAGAGCTAGAAATCATCTTCAATACCATCTAGTTCAACTCTCTCATTTTGCAGATGGGAAAACTGCAGCTCCAAGATGGGGAGATGACTTACTTCCCTGAGTTAGCTGCAGCTCCAAGTCTGGAACCTGAGTGTCTGTACCCTCAAAAGGTACTGTTTCTTGCTCCCTGTCAAGCTACTTCCACCAAGGGGTCCTTTACTCATGACAATGCAAAGCCTAGGAATATGGTTTATGATAAGTGAGGTTCATGATCCCTTGACTTTGGTAATTACGACATCTAGTCTGTAATATGGATCTCAGACTCGAAGACTAAAGGACAGTTATATGACTTACGAGTGAAACAGCATAGATTCTCTTGTGCTACACCAAGAGTCTAGTCAAAGAGACCATACACTGCTGAGATAATTTGGAAACAGTTGCTGATATAGGTCTAGGATGAACAAAGAAGCAAAGAGTCTATCCAAAACAGCTAACATTTAAAGAACAAGAGTGTGTGAACTCAAGGATCTCAAAGTCAAGCAATATGTTTACTATATTAGGTAGCAATGAGAGGATATAAAGCCAGCAAATTGGCTTCACAAAAAAGGAGGATCTTGGGGCTGGGGTGTAACACAGTGGTAGAGCACATGCCTAGCACAGGTAAAATTCTGGTTTCAATTGCCAGCACCAGAATAAAAAGAGGGTCTGCAGGTAGACCCAGAGTGGCAGAAACCACCAAAGGATACACGCTTATTGCATCACACTGACCTCAATCTCAGCCCTTCTTGTTCATTTTCAAGCAATGTGATAAACAGAACATGTACTTAGTATAAATAAGACCAGATTATGTAAAGTACAGAAAATGAAACAAAGAGTGATAGTGATTATTCTATTCAGATAAATGGATGCAGGCTGGATCAGAACTATTTTGAAAGCTTCTGTGAAAGAAATTCAAAGTTAAATTATATATAAGATTGGTTGAACAACTAGCATTGTTAGTTCTAAGATAAATAATAAGGAATTTTCAAGATTAATATGAGTTTCAATAGAATACAGTGTACTACAGTGTCCACTTCCTGGTTGTATGACATACACAAACTAACTTCTCTGTTACTCCATTTGCTCATCAGTAAAATGGGGATAATAGAGGCTATGTAATAGGGTCACTGCAAGGATTGGCACACAGCAAGCACTATATATTATTATTTATTCAACTGCACTCTAAAAATATAGCTGTTCCAAGCAGCAGATTCCTGCAAGTACAATTTATCTTCAAGTTTACCATTTCACAAGAGATATGTTAAAAAGAGATAAGAGCTCAAGATGTTGGCCAAGAGCCCAGCTGTAAAGACCATGGGAATAACTATAGCAGAGAGCAAACCTCAAAGTCCTAGGGACTTAGGGGTATTGGACTCTGGCCTAGCACAGAAAGATGTATAAGCAACATGGGCAGAGAAGGGTTTATGGACACAGAATGGGGTCGTGGGAAGAACAAAGCTCTTTTGCTCCTCAAGGAAAAGGCCCAATAATCTAGGTCACCTGCCCAGTTTGCGGGTACATAAGAGCCTTCCTACCAAGAAAGGGTCCAGGTAGCACAAGAGAGGATTAGAACTTTCCTGGCTGGAGTTAATAGGCTTTCCAACATAACAAAGAAGGGTTTGCTCTTATGAATGCTATTTAATAAAAAGACTATATGTGCTTCACATCTTGGAGCTAAAGTTGGTCCATAAAGATCAACAATGCAAAGAAACTACTTATATCCATTAGGCAGCTCCCACCAGAATGCAGATTAATTTTGCATCATGAGTTAATTATGAATGTATGCCAAGAATATGGATCTGAAACATCCTATCTCTAGCTCTTTTTGTTTATTTTGAGACAAGGTCTTGCTAGGTTGCTGAGGGTCTCACTAAGTTGCTGAGGCTGGTTTTGAGCTTGCCATCCTCCTGACTCAACCTCCCAAGTCACTAGGATTACAGATGTGTGCCACCAAGCCTGATGTTGTTCATTATCTTATATGTTCACACTGACTGTTAAAGCTTTCATTTTCTCACTTTACCAAGTAGCTTTTTATTTCTAAACATCTTATTTATATACCATAAAATTCACCCTTTAAAAATGTACTATGGTTTTTAGTATACTCAAAGTTGTACAGTCATCACCACTATTCAGAACATTTTCATCAACCCAAAAGAAATCCTGATTATCTTAGCAGCTACTCCTCATTCTCCTCTTCACCCGTAGCCCATCCCCTGGCAACCACTAATCTACTTTCTATCTCTACAGATTGGCCTATTCTAGACATTTCATATAAACAGAATCATAACAACATATGGTCTTTTGTGTTTGACTTCTTTCACTTAGTGTAATATTTTCAATTGGTACATGTTGCCACATGTACCAATATTTCATTCCCTTTCATGGCTGAAAAATATTCCATTATATAGATAATATTCCCTTATATAGGGGCTGGCATTGTAGCTTAGTGGTAGAGCACTTGCCTAGCACATATAAAGCACTAGGTTCGATCCTCAGCACCACATGAAAATAAATAAATAAATAAACCAAAGATATTGTGTCCATAAAAAAGTATTCCATTATATAGATACATCATATATTGTTTATCCATTTAGAAGTTGACAAATATATGGGTTGTTTCTACATCTTAGCCCTTATAAATAATGCTACTATGAACATTTTCTTTTTTGTGTAAATTTATCTTACTTTGAAACATCTATTTTAAAGGTACAAAAAAAGTACATAGGGAAAAGTCTTCCTCCTCCTGCCTATCACCAGGCATCTACTTCCCCTCTACATTCATAACCAATGATACCATGGTCTTCTTGTGCTTCCAAAGATACAAGTATATAACAATTAGGTAGTTATATGTCTTCTTCTGTGCCTTGCTTTTGCTATTTATTCTACTGCTATTTGTATTTATTTATATTTAGAGAACTTTGTATGCCAGAACAAAAAAGAGATTCCATTTTTTAACACGTATATCCTAATTCAACTGTGTATATATACCACAGTTAACTTATGTGGTTCCTTGTTGACATTTAAATTGTTTCTCGTCTTTTGTTGTGACAAACAGTACTGTAAAGAATATATGTATATCTTGGTTGAGAATATAGCTCAGTTGGTAGAGCGCTTGCTAGCATACATAAGGCCCTAGGTTCAGTCCCCAGCACCACACACACACATACACAAAGAATATATGTATATCTAGAAAGGATGGAATGTACCAACTAAAAATACTACATAATGAGTGAGTTTAACAAGATTGCCCTTCTCTAACACTCAAGAGGCATCAGCTATGCTAAAGGAATGGGAATTTTGGTTTACAAAGAAAGGGAGAACAAAAAAGGAAAAGGATGAGCTTGGGGTATAAGTCAATGGCAGAGTGCTTGCACAGTACATGTGAGGCACTGATTTCGATCCTCAGCACCACATAAAAATAAATAAATAAAATGAAGGCACTGTGTAAAAACAAAAAGAAAAAAGAATGAAAAGATCTCAAGCAGATCAGGAAGAACAACCACCAAAGCTTACTGAAATGACAGATTATTTTTGTTCACAAATTGAAGATGCCATCTAGAAATCCCATGCCAACTAGGCTACAATTATCTTTAGCATATCCACCCAGAGAGGAAGTGGCTTTTGATTCCAAGTCTAATGCTCTTTGTACCCAACCACAATGCCTTGCCAGTGAATTTAAAAACAACAAACTTAGTAAAATGCTTCTGCTGACAATGTACACAATATGTGCTCATGCTACACCACATCATGGTGGATTAGTGGCAACAGAGGATCTACTTCTCAAAATTAAGGACAGTCAAATCTTAGTATTCCTCAAATCTTAGGCTAAATAACTATATAAAGTACACACATTACTTGACTTTCAAATATTCATGTTGTCTTCTTTATCTATTTTAAAAAAAACGAAGGGTGGCTTTTCAGCTGGGGATTATAATGGAGTAATTTGAGCTGGGCACAAGCCCTTTTGGAGGATAAGACTGGCAACATGTTACTGATGCATACCACCAGGGAAGTGCACAGTTCTGAGTCACAGGTCTGACCTTAAAACTGCATGCTGGGAAAACAAAACAATATCCTCATTTGTTATATAAGTCTTTCAGGGATTTTCCAAGTGTATCTGTGTCAGTTTTTTCAATCCACCCTATAATTGTTCCCACTTTCAAAGCAGAGTAATACCTTGATGTCTATAATTTCAAAAGTATTTCTTTTCTGAAATAAGCACTTGGATTTTTAAAGGTCACATAATTAACTGAAGCCAAGTGACCTAGTCTGTGGCTAATTGTCACTGATTTACTAACGTGTAATGTACCTCTGTATTTCTACAAAAAGAAAGCAAAGAAAAAGAGAGATCACTGATACCCTCATTTCACTCACACAATGAATATTTTAAAATATTAACTCTGGAAAAGAGTTGATGTTTATAAATAAGCTTAAATGTGTAAACTATTTTTTATTTATATATAATATAGTATTATTGTATTATATTAGTATCACCACACTATTATATATATGATACTAATATGTATATTAGTATCATACTATTATATAGTATTACATTAGTATCATATCATATACTATATTATAGTATTTATATGTGTGTGTATATATGTGTGTTTATGTGTGTGTGTGTGTGTACACAGGGGATTGAACCCAAGGGAGCTCTACCACTGAGCTATATCCCCAGTCCTTTTCATTTTGAACAGGGTCTTGGGAGCTAAGCTGCGGAGACTAGCCTCAAACTTTGGTCATCCTACCTCAGCGTCCTAAGTCACTGTGATTAAAAATGTATACAACCGTGCCCAGCTCAACCATTTTAAAAGTATGGATAACAACTAATCTTATTAGATGTCAAAATGGGGATCCACAGTTATGGTGTTCTGGCACTTCTGCATGGCAAACCAGGAGTATGTAAGAAAGGCAAACCTAGTTACTTTTAATTATCTTTAAACTGTCTCATTTAATATCACAAATAAATGCTAAAGCCTATTTAAATTATCATATACTGGCCCAGGAAATGTTCAAAGAAGAGATTAATTCAGGAGTTGTGAAATAGGATATCTAATTTTCAAACACTTTTAGGGAGTTCAAAATCAATTAAAATTTACTTTGTAGAATTTAAATTGAGATAACCATTTAAAAGTTAATTTTAAGCTTTCATTTAATGAAAATAACAGTGAAATTTTGTTGACTTTATTGTGTTATAACTCAAGGAAAGAGTTCTAGACTTGGAATCAAATACCCCACATGTAGTCTCTTGATTAGTGAGTTGCTTACTAGCAAAATTAATTTACTTTTCTCATCTATGAAAACAGGATATCAACATCTGTCCTGCTTTCCCCATAGAACTATTCTTTTTCAATAAAGAATAGATGTTTGTTTAGCTCACATTTTAGAGACTGGGAAGCCCAAGAGCATATTCATGACATCTTGAGAGTACCTTCTTAGATCATAACATGATTGGGGGGTATCACATGGTGAGACAAAGCAAGGGAGCTGGAAAGAGCTCTCTTTTTTAACAGTATGATTCCCATGATATTAATCCACAATACCTAATAATTTCTAGAAGTCCTACCTCTCAACAAGTTAGCTGTTAAATGTATAAATTTGAGATGGATGTTCAAACTATAGCAGTTCTGAGTAAATATTAGTTCTCTCCTTCACTTCCTATCATTTTGTCTTCAAGAGAGTTGTTGTAAAAAAATGGAGTGTTATAATTATACATAGTAGTATAGAATTGTTTTAGGAACAGAATTGAATGATGTCTCCAAATATTGTATGAAATAAAAGGTAGCAAAATATTTGTAGAAGAAAAAAATATAAATACATATATAAATCAGGCTGTGTACATATGTAGGTAGTATCTTCTTGGTTTTCAGTTGGACTTAAATTTTCATGACTCACACAATTTCTATAATAAGTACACACACATTTATTATACACCACAAAATCCAGAGGCAGATCATTGTGAAAAGATTGACAATCTCTGTGGTAGAGATTTTCTCTCTTACATGTTAGCCCAAACTTTCAAGGATATAGAATTTAGAAAAATAGTAATATGGGTATTTTAGCTTTACTTAGAGTCAAGACATTTAATCCTCTTGTATATAGCTAATATGGAATTCTTTGCAAAGGCACAAGTAGTTGGGAACAAATGTATAATAAGCAAGCTCCACATAATCTTGGGTCTTTGCTTTGATCTAAAATCAAAAGCATACTACTGTGCATATTTGTATAGGGTATTTTTAGTAGCTTTAAGTAACTGACATGGTTCATCCTTCATTCTTTACAAAGAAAATAATTTGGAAAGCCATAAACTAAAGAAAAATTTCAGCCAAGATTAGTTATAAGACTTTCACTTGGGAAAAAGTAAATAAAATAAGGAACACTTTGACTTCTGTTGTTTAAGGGCTGGAACTTCAGTAACAACTTGAAGAAGTGAGTTAATCCCTTTGTAACCCAGCCAGGACAGGGTTTATTTTCCTACTGTTATGATGGTAACTTAGAACACACAGGACAACAATATCAAATATCAATTCCCTCCAGAGTGGTAACTTTCTAAATGTAGTAATTAGTAATTTGTCAAGATTATCATTCAGCATACAAATAAATACTTTCTACATAAGTAATTTGAACTTCTGTGCCACTTTTCATACCAAGTCCTCAAATGCTAAAATGTAAACTAGAAACTGTTTTCATGAAATAAAATTACAGGTGTTATAGGTGGATAACTGAGACATTAAAAGATTAAGTGTCTTGCCTGAAGAGAAGGGGGCAAGGACAAACTAAGAATAGAATCTCAAGTACTGTCACCTGTCCTAAGCATAAATCTAGAAAACTTTCCACCTTCCTACTTAAGCCATAAGTGTAATCAATTTTTATTTATATTTTAAACATATGCTTAGCAGTTAAGAAAATCAATCTTCTCAACTAATCTGTGGAAATATAAAATCAAGGGTGGTACTGTACACATGAACTATATAAAATAACATTTACATATAAAATAACATTTATATAGCATTCCTATATAAAATAACATTTCCAAATAAAATTAAATCTGATTTGAAAGCTTAATATCATATCTAAATCCCAATAAAATAATTCATAAATGAGCTATTAACAAAAACTACATACGGTTTTAAACTGAATTCTTACCCTATATACAGTAAATCAGTTTTATTATGGGTGATTATGAAATATTCACAGGACAAGTCAGTCACATTCTAAGATCAAAGAGTAAGTCAGTGGTAGACAAATCAAAATATCTGCAACCCAAGTCTCTTCCCAGACCAAAGTGCATGCTATTCTATCATGCCAAGGAGTTTTTATGGGTTTTAAAGGCTCATGTGCTTGTCTGAAGGGTTGGTAAGTTTTTTATAACTCCTATATATAACTTTCTAAAAATTCATGCTCTACTGACACATTTAAAATATATGTAATTGCCAAATTTCCCCCTCCTAATGCCTGTCCAAGATTTTCTGTTCTTTTTGTTTTTATACACTAAGTTTTCATGGGCCATCTAGAGACTGGGAACATAAAAGTCTGTTTCTACCCAAGCAACAGCAACTGGAACTGAAGTGGAAAGAAGAGCATTATCCCCTATAGGGAATATGAAAAACTGCTTGGAAATGCTTTTAAGGGATCTCCTGCCAGCTAACTCAAGAGTGCTAATGAAGACTTCCAGAAGGAAATATACCCAGCCAACCCCCTGGGCCAAAGGGAGACTGTTTGGACACAATTCTGGGGACTGAGAATAAAGGGAACAACAACTCATATTTGCAAGAACATAGGGAGTGTTTTCCACATAAATAAGGGCAAAAGTCTTACACTGGAACCTTTTAGCTCCATCCCCATTCTCTCTCTGTTCAAATTGTTTTAATAATTTGCACTTAACACCTTGACACCAGGGTTTGGGACTAGATCCAGCATAGACCAATTTATCCCTCGGTTAACTGTTCCTCTGCTTTCCAAATGCAATAGCATCTGTGGGCGGGACCAACACAATGTTTATAACTCTTTTAAAGATGATCTTACCTCTCTATTAAGAACTGGAAGCTATTTGGCTTCTACCTCTGATGAAAATGAAATTTACAAGCACACTCCAACTTAATTAGGGGTCAACAATGTCCGAGTCACAAAAAAAGTTCAGATTTAAAAATAAGACAGTATTTTTTCCAACTCCATGCCAGAATTCCAGAAAACCTGTTACTTTTAAAATAAGGCTCCTAAATTTTTTTCCTAGTAAAACTGGGACATTTATTTTATATCTTCTTTCACAGCATCTATGCCAATTTAGGCACATTAGTGTAATATTCAAAAAGCTAGACTTGAAGTATATAAAATACATGAAAGTTAACAGTGGTGAAGATTTCTTCTACATTCACTTTGCAATGCATCCCAAAATAAGATGGACTGGTGGGTGGATGGATATGTGGTAAAACAAGTAGAGTAAAATGTTGTTAATGGCAAACTATAGATGATGAATATACAGTTGGTCACTGAAAAAACATTTCAGCTTTGAAAATCTTCATAATAAAATGTTAGGAGGAATTAATATATAAATAAAACCTTAAAAAATCAACTGCAGCTACACACAAGCAGGTATTTACTTCTAAAAGGCATTTATGACCCCACACACAGAACATGATACAATCTGAGCTGGGTGTGGTGGAAGACACTGATAATTCCAGCAACTCAGGAGGCTGAGGCAGGAGGATCACAAGTTTGAGGCCACCCTTAGCAACTTAGTAAAACCCTGTCTCAAAGCAAAAAAAAAAAAAAAAATTAAAAAAGGACTTGGGATATATCTTAGTGGTAAAGCACCCCTGAGTTCAACCCCCAGCAAAAACCACATAAAAAATGAACATAGTACAATCTGTAGTGAAGGAACCAAGGTGAGTACAACTGCCTCTAATGCAATGAATCTATCAAGCCCATTTGAAGGTTTCTCAGGGATAATCAAGAAGTCCTCAAAAAAATCCCACAATGAACTGAAATATTACATACATAAATTTTCAGACCTGTCTTGAGCAGTTTGCTTTCCTAAATTCCCTAATCCATTTCCACAACCTCATCTGAGGAATGATACCATAGCCAGCCTCCAGCTTCTTAATCATCTTTCCCCTTTTATGGTCGTTTCAAGTTTAAAGGATATACTCATCTGTTTCCAGATTCCTAAAGGTACTAGAAAAAAAAATCTAAATATAACAGATGGATAAGTGCTCATGGTAACTGGAAACCCAAATGTAACTTCAGCCTTCACAGGCCAATGTCTTAACACCCATGGCTTTAGTGTAATGGCCCACTGTAGACCTTTTGTCTTTATTCCCCCAACAGAAATATTATCCTGACTTTGATGGATGACAGAAAAGTGCTATTCAAAGTTTTATTTTAGGCTGACATTAATAACCTTTACTTATTTTAAAGTCAATCAGTAAATATTCTCCAGGATGTTAAAACTGACTGTACAACACAGATGAGTGTGTCTGTCATTTTTATTACTTTTTAAATAGTTCAGTGCGCTTTTAAAATCAAATTCAAACTTGGTAAAACCTCTGAAACACAGCTATGAATTTTACATTCCATAAAATATAATACAAAAACCAGTAGACTAGAAGCACTATTTTTGTACTCTTAGTGCTTATTAGATCTATGACTTCTGAGTAACATGAAACAGATACTAAACCCTCTCTAGACTTCACAGACTAATAAAGCACTATCAAGCTGGTAACTTCTTGATTCTCAACCTGTCCATCCCCCTGCCCATAGTATCTAAGTCTATCCCCATCCTTACAGTAACATTGCACCACTATCCTCAACCCCAATTCTTTGGTTTCATCATATAAATAAGACCTTCAATTGCATTTCCTAGGTTAACCTTCCAAGTTTCAACAGTATAAATAATGCAATCAGCAATGTGGGGGAGAAAGGGGCAGCAGTATGTATGTTTGTATACTTGCCTGTAGTTAGAAACAAATGGAAACTTCCCACAGTCTGAAAATGGAGTATATTTCACATTCAAGTTAACACTTCTTCTTGGCCACCACCAAAATAAATGTCAGGATTTCAGCAAATCTGATAACAGCTCTAAGAACATCAAAATCAAGGCCACACAAAGATATTCATGCCAAATTGTTAGAGGTGAAGTGGATATATGCCTGCAGATTACCATGAAATGAATCTAAAAAAATCAGAAAGGGGGCTGGGGATGTGACTCAAGTGGTAACGTGTTCACCTGGCATGCGCAGGGCACTGGGTTTGATCCTCAGCACCACATAAAAATAAAATAAAGATGTTGTGTCCACCGAAAACTAAAAAATAAATATTAAAAAATTCTCTCTGTCTCTCTCAAAAAAATTAAAAAAAAACCAGAAAGACTAATGGATCAATGGATATGTAATAAAGCAAATATAGAAAATGTTTAATTTTAGATTATGTAGGAATATGAGTGTTCACTGCACAATTTTAACTTTTTATGCTTGAAACACTTCATAATAAAATGTTGAGAAAAAGTGATGCCACACTATAATAAGGTAGGAAAGACTACATTTGGGGAGGTTCTCCAATGATGTCAGGAATATGGCTATTAAAGGAACAGAGAGTCAAATAAAGATTCTGCATTATCCTGTACAATTCCAGATAATGCTATGGTTTGCAATATATTCAATTCTTTTCATTCAATTTATTGTATCTCTAGCCAATGCCTACTAAGCCTCTGGCACTAATAAATGATATGGAAGACCTAAGAGGAAATATGAGGATTCTTGCTCCCCAGGATCTTCCCATTTCCTGGAAAAGCAGGGTACCATTTAAGATAGTAACCTCAACCAAATCCTTTATTTTTTATATTTTAGATTGTACAAGTAGAAAAAATGGGAAACATTCAGGAGAGGGCCAAAAGAGTCAGATAAAGATCCTGTGTGAAGTTTTGGGGCCTGACAGTACAGACGGCAGAACTGGGAATATGGGCTAAAAATATTGACACACATTATACTGTCACTCAGTTTAATCCTATCGCATGAGTCCAATGCAAGTGGTAGAACTCTCCCTCTCCAATTACCAAGTGGATGAATCACTTGAGGCACCAAAAAAAAAAAAAAACTATGTACCCTGACAACTATGTACACAAACCCTTACCATCATCCACAGAAAAGGCTGTACTGGTTCTGGGAAAAAAACAAGTGGAATACCTTAATTAGCACATTACAAATTCACAGCTTTAAAGAGTGTATATTTAAAGAAATGGTCATATCATCACATGCATACATCCCATGGTTTAAGAGATGTCCACAGACTCAACAAACAGCACAAATTTTTTACCAAACTACCTATGGATCATTGCTTTTCTCCTCAGGTGAGAAGAACTGTTAAAGAAACTAATAATTCGACATCCTCAGTAAGAAATGCTCTACAAAGTGGGAAGTCTCTCTGGCAGACAGACAGTGAGGTTACTCTAAAAACATTTTTATGTATTTCATCCAATTCTATTTACATTGATTTGATCCCTAGTACTATTTACACATAATTCAAGTATTAACAATGAAAGAAATAACAAAATTCACAAATTATAACAATTATTTGCACAGTTCTCCACAATGGCTTCTTCCAATGTGATATAAAACTGATAGGATAATAATAATGATAAGATTTATGATGAAGACAAAAGTGCTATTCATCCTCAAGCATTATTAAGGGCTATAGGCCTTAACAGTGATTTCTGTAAAATGCTTTCACCTAAGCTATAACTATACCAGCCATGACAAAATTTATATGATTTACCTATGACCTTAACCTAATAAATTTTCTAAGTTCACCGTTATAAAACATGTGAGTCAAAGTTTCAAAGCAGAAATTAAGAAGCATCCAACATTCATCTCACAAGTGTAGCTCTCTCTTACAAGTGAGCATCTGTTGTTGGCTTCTCAAGTCTTTGTCCTATTAATAGAAGAGGTGACGATGGACAAGATTCCACATCCACTGTGCTTTTATGATTAAGTATTCACAAGTTCCTATTGTACCTGAACTGAACTTGATGACAGTTCTTAATATCTTACAACTGGGGAGTAAGGACAGGACACAAGTCATTTCCCTTGCCATAGCCTTTGTGCAATCCTTATTAATCATTTTCTGATTCCTTGGTTTTGGTCTTAAGAAAAGTTTGTGTATGTGAGTGTGTTCCTAAGAAAGTGAAAGGCCTTGCAAATTATCCATGAGTAAATTGACAATATGCACTAGCCTTAAAGAATTCTGACTTGATTTTGAATAAATGATTTAAGTTCCCTAAAACTGGAGTCTTTTTAAGTCTCAGACAAACCATATGGGCGAGAATAAAAAGTACTCTGTCATCACACAAACTAACTGAGGTCCAAGACAGTGTGACTCTAGCTATGTTAGAAACCAGATATGTGTTCTCCATTTAACATCAAGTGCGTATAGATGAAATGCTAGATTTGAATTTCAGTGTCCAAGTCAGATTTCTTGCATGAGAATCCTGATCAAATTCAACCTTTATTTTGAACTTCCATGGCACAGTTTAATACATTTAAACTCTGACATATAGTCTGAACACTGATACAAATGCAAATATATTATTCCATAATGGATAAAGTATATTATCCATTATGGAATAATATATTATTCCAAAATAAACACAAATGTAATATCTAATCAATGTTCCCATTGAGTTACTATCCTTACAAAAGTTCTCTTATAGAAAGTTCTCATAGTTCATTCACATTAAGAAACAAAACTTTATTTCTCTGAAAAGAAAATTATTTCCTTGGGATATCAGTGATGCTGTGTGTGTGTGTAGTGCATGCGCCTATGTATGTACATCTCTGTGTGTGTGTATGTGTGTGTGTGTTTTCTTAGCTTTTCTTTACAAGTACAATGTGTAATCTGATCAAAGACTGTGTAAGAATCAAAGTCTCTGGAGACTCTATTTTTCATGACTCTTAGTTGGGACCCCTTTTATAAATGAGGCAGTTTCTCTCCTTAAGTGAAAATGAATTCCTTTTAAATCAGAGGCTGGGCAAAGTTAGGAGATGTTACAAGAGGTCAAAATTAAGTCCATTAAATCCCAGGCCCACATTTAGTCACCATAGAGACAGGGGAGATAAATAAACCAGTAACCTTAACAAATGTGCTGCACCTTTGCCAGGCATATCTCTGACTTACCATTATTTTTACTTAAGTATCTCTCAGTCCAAACATAACCGACTCTGAAGAATACAAAATCAAACAGAACTAGGCCCAAAAGAAATACGAATGCTCATTCAAGCAAAGGGCAAGAAAGAGAGTCAAGAACTAACCCCCCTCCCTTAGCAATGTGCTTTCTGTTCCCCTTGAAAAATAATTGCAACATGAAGCTCCAGAGGCAATGACATATGGGGAAAATATGTGGTGCCAAAGCCAGAGGAAACCATGTCAAAAAAGAAAAACAGACATGAAGTAACTGACCTAATTAAAAAAGAAAAGTATACTTAGAGCAGGGAAACGAGTATATCTGAAACAGGGAGAATAGCTGAAAGGGAGGGGGCACTGTGAGAAGGCTTGCAACTTGAAAGTGAATTTCTATGCCTTATATGAAGGAAATCAGAAGATAAGAAGGGTCTTGCCCTCAAATTATAGATTCATTAAGATTCTCCTTCATGGGACTGGGGTTGTGGCTCAGTGGCAGAGTACTTGCCTAGCATGTGTGAGGCACTGGGTTTGATTCTCAGCACCATATAAAAATAAATAAATGAATAAAGGTCCATCGATAACTAAAAAAAAAATTAGAAAAATTCTCCTTGATTATACACTGAACCTTTACATATGAACTCATTCCCTGGCATTGCTACACATCAGTTAAATGTTCTGAAGCAAACATTTGTACCTTGTCATGTGGAACAGCAAGATGCCTTTCTACCAATCACAAAAACATAGAAGAAAGAAAAAATGGGGTCTTGGGATGAAGGAACAAAATAAACAAGAAACTGAATCATTGAAACTCCATATTTAGGCTCTAAGCAGGAATCCTCATCAGGTATTTACTAGGCACCTACTGTGTGATAAGCAGGAACGTCCTACTTGCAAAATGGAGTTAAGTAGTCATAGTAGAAGATTCTCAACCTTTAAGTGAACACAAACTTATGGTAAAATATATATTCAACATAAATAAAACCTCAAGGTGATACTTACATTTTTATTCATGTGCCTTCTAGTTCTTGTCCATATGTACATATCACTTTGCAAAGTTATAATCACAGCATATACACCATTTTGCATCCTTTATTTTTTTTACTAAGGTTCTATTGCACAAATTCTTTAAATTATAACTTTTAACAAATTCATGGAATTCCACTGCATAGATGTGTCACAATTAATCAAAATACTTGTTGAGTAAATGAACCATTTCTCTATCAGACATTTAAATTTGTTCTAATTTTTATTCTTACAAACAACATTGTGATTAATACCTATAACATACAGCATTTTTTCTTCTTTGCTTGGGAAAATTTGTTTCATAGAATATATCCCCCAAAATAGGATCACTGGATTAAAAAGTACCAATCTGTGACTTTTGCCATATACTGCCAAATAATGCTTCAAAAGGCTTTGTGCCAACCTATAAAGCTACGAGCAATAATTATATGTGTGTCTGTCTCAAATAATCATATTAACATTGTTTTCTTTTTGTTTTTGTTGATTCAATTGGTGAAAAGTGTACCTTATTGATATTTGAGTTTACTTGTCTTTACACCTAGTAAGGCTAAACCTTTTTCCAGGCATTTATTTTTGTGATGTAATATGAATATTTTTTACCCATCTACCTCCTAGAGAATACATTCAGCCAACTGGTATGGAGCATCTACCTCACATCAGGCCCCTGTATGCCTTTCTTACTATCAGAAGGAGTTCTGCATAATATAGAACTTAATTATCTTTTCCTATGTACAGTAAATTTTTCATGGCTTACTTTTCATTTTAATTATACTTTTTTTATGATAGAGTTGTATTTATTTTAATGTGTTGATTTATTCCTTGCTGCCTTTTTCTATTATCATATAGCTTATGACATTATTATATATCCAGAGAGTTGATAATAATTCTATTTTCTGTGAACTTTTTTACAAGCTAAGAGCCCCATAAGTATATTGCCTTATATAATAAAATTAAAGGGGCTGGGATTGTGACTCAGTGGTAGAGTGCTTGCCTAGCACGTGTGAGGCCCTTGGTTCAATCCTCAATACCATGTAAAAATAAATAAATAAAATAAAGGTAATATGTCCAACTACAACTAAAAAATAAATATTAAAAAATTTCTAAAAAATAATAAAATTAAAAGCTCTAATCTCTACTTCACCATTCTTGAACTTTGATGTAACTGGCTTCTTTACTAGGAGCACATAATTTAGAAGAAAATATTCAAACAAAATTTTGATTTATCTTCCACATATGCTATATTATATTCAAAATAATTGATTTTTTCACCTAACTTGCTACAAGTAGAAGTGAACCCAAAATAATATTGGTAAGATTACTTTCTCTTTCTCAGGTCAAAGGAAAAAGTCACTGCCTGTTTTTTCTTTGGATTGTTAAAGGGTTAAAGTCCCCAAACTACCCAAGTAGACGCAGACCCTTAGACTAGTAGCAGTGTAAATCTAACATTCTGTGGAACTGCAGAATCTCAAGTCCTACTCCAGACCTCCTGCATCAGATTCTTTACATTAGAATTAGAAAAGTACTGAGGGAGTCCACAGGAATCTTCCAGAATGAACTAAAACACCTGAATCTGCTGATGTTCCCTCTCTTAATCAAAAGTATACCTCCCTTGAAATGCTTGCTTTCAAATCTTATAAAGCATCCCCCTTATAATGAACATCACTCAACATTGTACATCTGAAAATCAGCAAGCCCATCTTCTGAGAAAAAGGATGACCTTTTCTTTGCAACCTCAATTTCATCTATACCTGGAGTTGAAAATTCACATGCTTGCATGAGTAAAACATTCCCTTAATGGCACCTGACCCTTGACCTTAAAGTTATGGAGACTTCAAAGAATGCTGGAGATTATGGCAAACCCCAGAGTCTGTGCAAAAATTAAAACAGTAGCAACTTGGCTCCAGCCTGATGCAGCCAAACAGGAAGGCAGGCTCAATACTGCCAGATCTTCTGATACTGAGAAGAAGCTGAAAAATCTGAATTTTTAAAAATATGAAATCTCTCAATTTTTAAATTCTGGCAATTCAGTTGAAATTTTAAAAGAACACCTCAGTGTGCCAGATCCAGCCCACCAGTTTGAGACCTTGGCTCTAGACTGATAATTTCCAAATTGTTTAAGCCTGTGTAACCCATCTGTGCCGATTTGCATGCTTACTACCAGTGCTCCAGGAAGACAGGTCACATCAATATAAATGGCACACATAAAATCACTATGACTACTGTCTTTTAAAATTTTGTGTTTTGTGAAAATTAAAAACTGCCAAAATCAGTAATGAAAAATGACCATATGTCAGTGATACAAATATTTCCTAGATGTGAAATACGTGTCTAATTAATTAACAATATTGTCATTACTAGAGTACAAATACAGAGTACTCATATTTAGCCCAGCTCATATATGTGTTCAAGTCTGTGTTCCAAATACTTCCATAAACTAAAAGGCAGCCAAATGGAATAATTTCAAGTTTCTGAAATATAAAGTTTATCTAAGATAAATGCTGTTAAGCTTAAAATGGGACACTCAATTATTTTAAAAATATATCTTCCTGTGGAAACTGCAAAGTTCACATTCCCAAACTGTTCAATTATTCCAAACAAACTTTTAAAAAATAGAGTGTGAAAGGCACAGTTTACATTTATGTTCACTTGGGGCATACGGATCCCAGGCACAGCTGCATCCCCAATCATCATCACATACTTTATTATTTTGCACATGCTTATAATAATTGAGATGGCATAAATCAAAGGCTCAAAGAGCCAAGTAGAGAAAGGGAATATTGGGCAATGTAATAAAGAAAAAAATTCAAAAGCAATTTTCAGTTTCCTCATCTGCTAAAGGGAAAATAATGTAAGGATATCCTACACTGGAGGAAATATCAGAACCAAAATATATTATTCTTTTTTGTTTTGAATACCACTACATTTCTGGCCTGGCACATAGTAGGGCTGAATGAATGAATGCATAAAAGGAACAATGAACACAAGAAGCAACTGCATTACTTTTATGTATTTCTGTCACCAGGAAACAGAATTTAAAATAATCCATTTAAGTGACTCATCTGGGAAACTCATTGCTCTAAAAGAAAACCCAAAAGATACCGAATTTTGGTCAGAGTGAAGATGTCTGTTGAGAGCCACAGCCGAAGGGGCCCCAGCAAACTTCCAGCTGCCGGCTGATGATTGGCTCACAGCGGCCCCAGCAACATCTAGCTGATTGGCTCCTCTGCGGTGATGCTCATTGGGCTGTTTCCCTGCCCTTTCAGACCACGGAGCTGCTCATTGGGGGACTTTTTTTGGCTCCGCCCACGTGACCCAGCCAATCGGCCTCAAGAGCAGGAGGATTGTGGGAGGTGGAGAGAAGCTTGTGGGGGAGAGAGAGGCTTGTGGAAAGCCCGTGGTGGCAGTTGAGGCTCTGAGGGTTTTTCCTGAGAGGCTGTTTTGTTTGGCGTGTGTGGTTCTAAAAATAAAGTTAGTTTCTTTTGACAAGTGGCTCCTGATTGTGCCCAGCCAAAAAAAAAAAAAAAAAAAAAAANAGAATGACCAACAGCTTATGTTCAGCTTGCCTTTCAAAGACATGGACAAATTTTCAGGTTTGTTTTCTGCTCTCAACATCTCCCCGTACGGGCCACCAAATGCCACAGTCTGGCTGGGCACAATCAGGAGCCACTTGTCAAAAGAAACTAACTTTATTTTTAGAACCACACACGCCAAACAAAACAGCCTCTCAGGAAAAACCCTCAGAGCCTCAACTGCCACCACCGGCTTTCCACAAGCCTCTCTCTCCCCCACAAGCTTCTCTCCACCTCCCACAATCCTCCTGCTCTTGAGGCCGATTGGCTGGGTCACGTGGGTGGAGCCAAAAAAGTCCCCCAATGAGCAGCTCAGTGGTCTGAAAGGGCAGGGAAACAGCCCAATGAGCATCACCGCAGAGGAGCCAATCAGCTAGATGTTGCTGGGGCCGCTGTGAGCTAATCATCAGCCGGCAGCTGGAAGTTTGCTGGGGCCCCTTCGGCTGTGGCTCTCAACAGATGTCGTGGTATTGTTGGTATTAGAAAACCACTTTAAACACATGTTGAAAAACTTCAATTAAAGTGTTCCATCTTAAGAACACAGCCTTGCACACCTATATCAAAGTTTTCTACTGATGAAGATTGTCAAAGTTGCAGATTGCCGTGGAATTCCTGAGGGCAAACAATGAAGGTGAATTGCCAGATTCCACTAGCTGGCACTTTCAACTAAGTTAACGGGAGGATGTTTTACTTAAGGAAACTAGTTTCTATTTCTGTGGGAAAATAAAAAAAATTAGAGCTGTGAAGTAATAGAGTTAAATCTCTGTGGGGCTGGGATTGTGGCTTAGAGGTAGCGTGTTCGCCTAGCATGCATGAGGCACTGGGTTGGATCCTCAGCACCACATAAATATAAAATAAAGACATTGTGTCCACCTATAACTAAAAAATAAATATTTTTTTTTAAATCTGTGCTCTTTAGAACACTGTGGGATTCCTCAGGGGAAGGGTGGCAAAGTCACAGACTCCTGCTTGAGCCAAACCATTTCTAGTTTGGTTTTCTTTACTGGGGTTAACACTAAGATTTTGGGGGAAGATAGGTTTCTATGGTGTTTTTTTTTTTTTTTTTTAATTTGGAAACACTGTGCTGGGTAAATAGTCATTTATGAAGGATATGGCAGAGTTCAGAGGCAAGGATGAAAAGTCCACCTTGATTTTTACTATTAGCCACTTTAAAGCCCCAGACCCTTGGAAGGACTTCCCACTACAACCAGAATTGAAAAAATAAAATGGGTAAAATTCAAATTAAACATACCTCAAAATTTGCCCTGTTTTTCACTTTTCATGTTTAACATATTGGTGTATCTGAATAGATATACAGGTTGAGTATCTCTAATCTGAAAATCTTAAAAATCTGAAATCTTCTAAAATCAAAACCTTTTTGAGCATAAACATGATATGATACCACAAGGACAAAATTCTATACCTAACCTCATGTTATGTGGGTCAATCAGTGTAGTAAAAATATTTTGAAAATTACCTTCAGGCCATGTGAATATGGTGTATCCAAAACATTAATTATTTTTTAAAATATTTTTTAGTTGTAGATGGACACAATAGTTTTGTTTTATGTATTTATTTTTATGTGGTGCTGAGGATCAAACCCAGCGCCTCACATGTGCTAGGTGTGTGCTCTACTGCTGAACCACAACCCCAGCCCCAAAACATTAATTAATTTTATGTTTAGAATTTGGTCCCATCCCTAAGGTACCTCAAATACTCCAAAATCTGAAATCTGAAACACTCTGGTCTAAAGCTTTTCAAATAAGTGATATTCAATCCATATTTTACAAACTGAGATAGATTCCGCCAGCAGACATAACAAAGGCAATCTAACAAATATCTAATATAACACTGAATGTCTGATAGCTGCATGGGGAAGGGGGAGTGGAAAAGGCAAAAATACAGCAACCTTTTAATGGATGAAACTGCAAATCCTGAATGGTATAATATAGGCAAATGCTACATCCCCTCTTCTAAATGCCTGGGGCACAAAAAAATGAGCAACTATTCCTGCATTGTGCTTGAGTGAGTCATCTTTAAGATTTCCCTTTTTCTGGATCATCACAGAATGTAACTAAGCCACTGTGGCTAAATGAAGAGGACAGAGGATACCTAGCCAATGTATAGTAAATAAAAGTTCTGGGCCATCAGGCTGCTCACACCAATGCAGCAGGGCTGCTCTGAACTTCAGGGCAATTTTTTTTAATTTGCTGGTGCATGTTAATGTGACCCACCAGAAGTACTCTTTGGTGTTTCTATCATGAGATTTTTCAGTGGAAGTCCTACAACTTGTCTCTTTCCACCCTGGACAGAAATATTCCTGATGGTTGATACAGTCAGCACTGGTCTCCAGCAGGAGTCTGCTCCCTTCCATCCTGGTATTTGCTTCATGAAGCTTTCCTGCTCCCTACTGTTCATGCTGCACATAAGCAGGTCTTTATTTTTTAACTAACCTTCTAACAATTTTGTTGTGCCTATCACACTCATTTTTCATGCCCCCAAGTTCAAAGCAAATGAGATTTTCCCTTGAAAAGGCATTTCCCCAGAGAGCTAATATTTAGGGTAAGCAGTGATATTGGTTGGGCCAATTAAAATAAACCTCTTAAACCTCATGTACAAATAAAGCTCTTCGTACAATGCTGCCCCTAACACCACAAATTGCAAGATTGGAGATCAGCATAAGAACCTGTGGCAATTAGTAAAACTTACCTCACACTGGACGTGTGGAGAACAAGATGTATTCGGCAAGGGCTTGGATACCGTTGGGAACAGCTTCCACTTGCCTAAGTTAGGGAAAAAATGAGAATCAAGAGACAAAGTTACCTTTTTAGAATAAAAGTCAGAAATTCTAAAAAAAATAAAGTCAACTTCCTTTGAAATGGCTCATAATAACACATTCTACTTAGTATTTACAACCCTTAGAGTTAACGGAAAACTGCCAAGATGTTCTGCATATTTCTCCAAATGTCTGTTTATCATATAACATTAGCACTGGCAGTGGATCTGGCTCCCTCATTATCAAGCTGTATTAGCTCAAACACTCAGCATTGTTAGGGGAGTGAGCTCATGGCCTATTTCAGTTTTAAATTAACATTTGGCAATCACCCGGGTAATCAAAACAAATGACTCAGTCGTTTAGAATAGATTTATTAGTTGAGCCTTTTTTCTCTTTTAACATCTTTAGAATATTTTGCCACAGGAGGGCTCTGATCCAGCTAGAATGTAGAACACAAGTCACCAGAGGAATATTTAGAGGTGTTGCCATGGAGACGAGGTGCTGTGTGACCACTGAAGTTATCTCCAATCAACAACAGGATTAGGATGCAGGCTAGCAGGCAGGCTCATCTCAGTGTGGATGGCTCTATAGCACTAGGAAACAGGTGTGCCTTCTGTTGTTCCCATCCCTGACACAAATACAGTCCACCATGACACGCTGCCCATAAGCCCATACACATCACCACTTTATGTCTTACACTGCCTAGTGATCACCTCCCTGAGAGCAGGACCCATCTGTTTTTTCACTGTTCTGAACCCACGCCCAGAACAGTACCTGGCACACAGGAGGCTCTCAAGAAGTATCCATGGGAATAGGGCAAATATAAACCAAGGATTTTTTAACCAGGCTTGAAATCCCCACCACCTCACACCAACCATACCCAGGCTGAATATCAAAAAGGCAGTAGTGCATTAGTTATAGATTTAAATAATTTAATAAACTGTACAATAAAGAGTTGGTTCCATTCAATAGGCTAAAGGGTTCCTCTGTTTAAGATATTCTAATGATAACTATCATAATTAAGAATTACTCTTCTGAACTCACAATGTACAAAACTATTAACTATAGGGACAGGGTTCTTGTTGCCAGGTGAAAAGCCCAGTGGAAGACAAATTTGTGCTGATGGTGATTAGCTAACATTCAAATATGTTCATGAAGAGAATGTTTAAAAGTGCCTGAACTCAAAGAAACACCTTCTAGTCTTCCTCCCACCTATACTTAGAGATAATATTTCCATATTCTATCATATAAATAGACATTATTTGTTTCATGCTATAACTCATTTCTACTACATGACTTTTAAGTGTTTTGGTGGCAGGGACAATCTTCCTTTTCTACCTCCCATTACTCAGCATGGAATGTACAAACAAAAGCCCTGTTCAGTCTCCTGTCCCATCACTCATACCCCACTTATATGGAACTTACTGTTTCTAGAAGATGCCACACCCTTGTATGCAGCTGCGACAGGAATGCAGCATGGCACAGCTGTTCACAGCCTGGGTGCCAGAGTCACACTGCTTGGGTTCATACACTGGTCCCAACTCGTATGACCTGCCAAACCTCTATGAGCATCATAATGGCAACCTACCTCACAGTGGCAAAGAGGTAAGCACATTCTATGCCCTTGGCAGTGCCTGCCACAAAACAGGTTCTCACTGAATATTAGATATATAATTATTGATACTCACTGAGTATTCGATATATAATTATTACTACTAGTATAGCAGGCAAAGTATCAGAATGTTATCAGATAATAATTTCATGTGCTTCCACAAACACTTGGCACCCAACTTAAACTACAAAACAAAACTGAATCCCTCACATTCTAGCCTTAGTATCCTATTTCAACTTATTCTTGTGGAATTGATTTTTCCTGGGGGTGGATACAATTTGTACTGTGTTCTACTTGAAGGAATCTGGTTCTCTGCTTAAAGAACCAGCACAACTTCCTTCCTAACATCTCAGCCATGCTGATGCCTTCCTTGCTTTCACTGTCTGCTCCCCAACTCTACAAGTTCTGGTTTGAAGTTGGGGATTACAAGTGGAGAAGGGGCAGGGAAGCTGTCTTCTAATAACCAGACCAGGACTCTGGCTATCCCTTTCAAAGGAGTTCCTTGCATCTCCTGTTCCCTGACACCCTCCAGAGGGCAGAAGAGGGAAAGATCCAAAGGCTGAGGAGGCAAGGCTCTCAAACTGAGGTCCAACTTAGACCCCTGCTAGGGCAGCCTTCCATTCCAGTTTGTGGTTTTCCATCAAGAACCAGTCCAAAGGACAAAAACCTACAGTGAGATCTGAATGCATTTGTGTCTCTGTATCATTTTACTGTCTATATTAATATTAGTTAGGGTTGTGACGTTGAAGACACTCATGGTAGGTATATTTGTGCATACTTCTTAATTTGTAGTATACAACTTTGGTTCTGACCAGACATAATACAAATTGTGTTGTTAATACTGAACAAGTCAAAGAATAAAAACAGAAAAGCAGCCAAACACACTGGGCAAAATGTGATGACAGCAAAGTAATCCAAAATAAAACCCAAACACTTTAGAGTCAGTCATGCTTTAAAATAAATCACGTTAATCTTATCCCACCCTGACAAAACTAATAAGTGAAATTAGAGAAATCATTTATATTATTCCAGCATAAGTCTGTAGCTATTTGTAGTAACCATCCAAGCTTAAATGATCCCCAATCTCCAATCAATTTGGTGAATTATATGGAAAAATAAAATCAAAACAACAGCTATTTGAGTGAACTTTAAAGACCAGTTGAATCAATCAAAATGGATGATCCCCACAGATTTATTGTCTCCTCTAGATTCTTTAAATGTGATTGCCATGGCAACCATTCCTTAATCAGGTCCTTCAGAATATTCTCTCCCACCTAAGAAATCAAAGAATCGGTGAACCCCAAAGATCTTCTTAATTAGGTACACTTGTGATGGTAACAGGCGGTTCAGACTTCTCATTTACCCCACTTTTATTCATTTACCTTATTTGATCTACTATGGGAGTCAGAAACACTGGCGCAAGCACCATTAAAATGACATTTTCAATGTTAATATAAAATGCAATAATAAATACACCTGAGATGGTCACAATTCCTTTAGCAAAAGAACGGACAAAATGGTTCTCACTTAGCTAAATAATGTATTCAAAATAAATGACTGAGGTGAAAGATGCCCCACTTAAATTTTTTTTAGTTGTAGATAGATAAAATACCTTTTTTTTATTCATTTTTATGTGGTGCTGAGGATTAAACCCAGTGCCTCACACATGCTATGCAAGCACTCTACCATTGAGCCACACCCCAGCCCAAGATGCCCCATTTTTAATAATTCCAAAACAATCAAGATCAACAACACAACCAAATCTTTAATAACATATTGACTTAGTAAGTAAACAAAAACCAAAAGGATATTACCACTAACAGAAATAAAATAAAGTACAATTTTGTGTTTTTATACTAAGATAATTTATTTCACACAAGCTCCTACACTTATTTTATAGGACATACTCACAATATTCTTCACAATTTGGAGACAGGTTTTTATCCTTATCTAGTTTGGGAAAAGACCAGTTATATTTTTTAAAGGTATCTACTAGATATACTACACATTTAAACTGGTGATTAGTCCAATATTTTTCCAAGGATTTTGGCAGTTCCTTAAGAACACTAAAATGTGCACAGATTTGCCATTTTTCACTTTGCACTGTTATCTTTTAAAATACTGAATCTGCTTTTGTAGATTTTCAAACTAGACTTTCCTTCTGGATGTGGCATGATCTATAAACTAACAAAAGGTGGAAGGGTGAGCAGTGCCTCCACCATTCCCCAAATACTAAGGGACCCTTTTCCTGGGCCATTTCCAAATCAAACTTACAGAATTTTTTGTCAAGGAAAATATATTTGCTTATTTTTTGCCTGTCATAATAAAACAGTAAGAATATTTATGAATAAAAAAGCAATCAAAAATAAAATAGAAAAAACTAAAATTATCAGGCATTAGGAACAAGTGGGAACAAAGCAAGAACACAAGTCAAATGGTGAAATCCAGCAAGAAAAATGGAGCGACAAATATTTGCTAAAGTCAAAAGGTAAAACCTTGAAATTCTTGTCCTTTGCCCTAATGTTCAATGATGTTTTTGCTTTGTTTTAAAAATAAGGAGATTGATGTTCTTTCGATGACTATTGCGGCAGCTCCCAAATAAAACAAATGATAAAATAAAAATTCACTTAATTGACTGAGAGGCTTGAATTAACCACTGCCAAGTTTACAACTTTCCCACAACTCCAAACATTCTTTCCTTAAGAAAAACAGCATTTTGCCTCCTGACATGACCATGGGTAGCTTTTTAGGTGACTGTAATTCTCTATTTTTATATGACTCATTGTGGACCCCCACCCACAAATTAGAACGATATCAAAACAATAAAGGACAAAGGATTGTAAAGATCCATAAATGACAATTCTGACAGATGCATCCAGAGAATAGTAGCTCTCCCTGAAGTCTGAGATGAACTCCTGAACCAAAGACAGACCCATCATCCCCACAACCCTCACCAAACCCTGCCCATTTTTTCTACAAAAGAACTTTCATACTTTTTTCTTCCCTACAAACTATTTTCTACTGTCTTGGTTTAGTCCATTTAAGGCATAGAGGATGAAGCCATTGTGAGTGGGAATAGGTACCCTTATAAAAGGGCTAGACTGAGAGGATGCAGAATCAAGGCACCATCTTAGAAGTGGAAAGCAGCCCTCACCAGACAACCAAACCTGCTGGTTGATCTTAAGACTTCCCAGCCTCCAGAACTGAGAAATAAATTTATGTCTTATATAAATTACCCATTCTCAGACATTTTGTTATAGGAGCATAAACAGACTGATATAGTGCCCTCCCCCCAATAAAGTTTCCCCAGATGAATCTGATGTGCAGCCCAGGTTAAGAACCACTGACCCAAATTCCTATAGTTCATAGTTGCAAAACTATAGTAGGCATCAGAGTTTCCTGAAGGAGGGGAGGATCTTGTAAAAATACACATGGCTGGGTCCCATCCCCAACATTTCTGCTTCAGAAGGTTTGGAGTGGGGCTCATGAATTTGCATTTCTAATAAGCTCCCAGGTGATGTTCATGAAGCTGGCCCAAGAACTCCACTTTGAGAAAAACTGATCTATACTCATCAGTTGTATAATTATACAGTATAAACATATGTACCATATACATATAATAGTAACTACTACATATACGGTTTGAGTATCCCTTATGTGAAATATTAGGGCCAGAAGTATCTCAGATTTAAATTTTTTTCAGATTTTAGAATATTTGCATACACTTTACCATTTGAAAGTCCTTAATCTGAAATCTAAAACGCTCCAAAATCCAAGCATGTAGGGATGTTCAACCCATACGATCCATTTGGCAAAAGAGAATGGGCCACTTTATGGAACCTCTTCCACATTTTTTTATGAACCAAGCTACAGGGTATCTTAGAGATGATCTAGTCCAATTCCCTTTTTATAAACTGAAACCCTGAGTAGAGAATTGATTTGCCCAGAGGATCAGATGGTTTGTGGCAGAACTCTGGCTAGGATTCAAAATTGCCGATTCTCCTCACTACCATCACCCCACCCAGTTCAATATACCCTCTACTACATCTTTGATGCTTCTCTAACAGCTTCTCAGAGTGAACATTCCTTGCTTGAAGTGATCACAATGTTTTAATATTCCCCACAGCATCTAGCCCACCCAACAACGAGCCTTGAACATTAGGGTGAGCACTTCATAAACATTTGTTGATTAGATTTTATGAAGTACTTAGCCCCATACTTGTCAAAGCTGAGTCTGGCACTCTGTGAACCATTCCATTATGCCATGCCAAATGGGCAGCTCTGCTTCAATCAAATGGCCATAGAATAAATCCTTCACATCAGCGTGCATGCTGCCATTATCTGCTATAAGGACAATGATAAACACATAAAGAAAAATTATGGGGGTTTTAAAAGTAGCACGAATGATAACCAAGTTTATATGGTAACACAATTCAACTTTCATGTTGTATATGTCAGATAACCTTCACAAAGTACCTACAGACCATTTTATACCTAACAAACCACAGCAGTAAAAATTTGAATGTTAGAAAATTATGAAGTACAGTGTGAAGCTCTGGTAGTTTAAATACTTTGGTCAATGTTTTTCCAAGCTGAGGCCCTCCTTATTCCTTAACAGATAATTAAAAATATAACTGGAATAATGTTAAAAAAAAGTAGAGGAAAGGGAAAATTAAAAATGACAAAATGGGGTTAGGGTTGTGGCTCAGTGATAGAGTGCTTGCCTAGTGTGAAACACTGTGTTTGATCCTCAGCACCATATAATAAACATAAATAAGCAAAACAAAGGCATTGTGTCCATCTACAACTTTAAAAAGTGCCAAAATGTAAGCAAGAAGCAGGTTGGTGAGTAGCAAGGGGGTAAGATGCTGCTGTCATACACCCAACCCCAAAACCATCATCACTATGCCTCCCCAGTCCTTCCAAGTACAGTCAGCCCTCTATATCCATAGGTTCTACATCTACAGATTCAACCAACTGTAGATGGAAAATGTTCAAAAAGATTGCATCTGCACTGAACATGTACGGACTTTTCTTATCATTATTCCCTGAACAGTATAACAACTGTTTACATAGCATTTACACTGTATTAGCTACTTGAAATTATCTAGGGATGATGTGAAATATACAGAAGGAAATGTGTAGGTTCTGTGCAAACACTGAACCATTTTATGTAAGGGACTTAAGCATCTGGAAATTTTGGTATCCAAAGCAGGGAAGGGGGGTCGTGGAACTAATCTTCCAAAGATGCTGAGAGATAACTATACTTCCAGCAGCCAGGGAATATGACTCTGCTGCGCCTCATGTGTAACTTAGCCTATCTCTACCTGTGAAACAAATGCATTCTGAGTTGGCCAGATCATTAGTTTTGCCATATTTCTGATTCGCAGGAACTGCTGTCAAGACAAGTCAGTAAAAGAACTTGGTATCAGCTGTGAAGGTGAATAAAAGGAATGTAGTGGTGTCGCCACCATTTGTCTCACCACTGCCATCAAGTGACTGGCTCTTGGCTCCTGAACTGGAACCCCCAGTCTCCATCATAGACTGTGACTCAAGGCAGAGGCTATTTTGGTCACCCCTTTGTCCTTCTCCCTATTAAAATCTGTTGCTTCTAACACAGGTAGTGCCACATATAGTAACCAGGCAAGCAGTGAAATTAAAAAAAAATAAATAAAACTTTGTCTAATAACAGATATAACAAGATTTTATATATTATATGTTATACATTATATACCTAATACATATATTATGTATATATAATATACATACATATATATGATCCATATATAAAGAATTACTTCCAAGGTACAAAATAAAATTTAATAATTTAAACAGAAGTGTATTCTAAAACCAACTCCTCCATTTATTAGTATATTTTCAGACAAATATA
This sequence comes from Marmota marmota marmota, assembly GCF_001458135.2. Taxonomy (NCBI): domain Eukaryota; kingdom Metazoa; phylum Chordata; class Mammalia; order Rodentia; family Sciuridae; genus Marmota; species Marmota marmota. The sequence continues at coordinate 14,025,052 of NW_026000272.1, forward strand.
TGAACTAAGAAGTTTTCTCCCCTGGGTCTTACCACATACCTGATGGGGTACATTTCATGGATACCTACTTTAAATGCTCATTACATTCTTGGTTACCCCTTTGTCTTGTAATGACAACTTGTCATTTTTTTCTCTCCCTCTTCCAGGGATTTTCACATCACCACAACATCTGTTTGTTTCCTTTCTCAGTTTCAATGGCCCTCATAGACCCAGTCACCGCCCTTACTACCATCTACCACAGAATGCTGGGGTTTTTACAATATTTTTTTAGTTGTAGTTGGACACAGTACCTTTATTTTATTTATTTATTTTTATGTGGTGCTGAGGATTGAACCCAGGGCCTCACACGTGGTAGGTGAGCTCTCTACTGCTGAGCCACAACCCCAGCCCTAGAATGTTGTTTTTATAGCCAACTCAGAAAAGCAATACATACTTGTGGTTGCTCCTCAGAGTTACCCAGTTCAATATATAAAAACCACTTACATTAGCACCTATAAAATCTTAATCTTGTCACACACATTTACAGTAGAGCTGGCGATACTAACTGCATGGAGGTACTCGTGTCACATGTCACACAACAGCCTTGGGCCCAAAGCAATCAAACTGACCTGGATATTAGTTCAGGGATACGGGATACTGCTGCTAGTGATACCACAAATGCTAGGGTCAAAAAAAGGCTCACTGGCTTGAAGGGCAGGAAAGTGACCGATCAAGAGTGGGATTCCACTTCACTGCAAAGATGGCATAATGTCCCAGTGGGTGGCAGACAAAGAAAGTCCCAAACCAGTGTTCACAGTGATACTTCCACTGAGTACTGTACCACTAGGCAATATTTGACAATACTGGCTAGCTCTTGTGGGATCTCGTACCTTCCCCTTCCAGGAGCCTATATCATAAGTTATGTCACTTATACTGAAAAACAAACACCAGACTTTATAAGGTAATAAGAAAGACGCCTGTTAGAGTCTGTAAACAAGTCAAAATAACACCTGGCATTTTGCCAGGGGAATGTTAGAGTTCGTAAACAAGTCTGGATGGTGCCTGGCAAAATGCCAGAGGGAGTGGTTTGAGAAGTAACAAAAGTGAGCCATTAAGTGTGGAGCATCCTTATTGGTTGACTAATGTATCTAGTTTATGCTAATTAAGATAAGCTATGTGGAATGTATAAATACCGCTCCTGTCCTACAATAAACGGCTCCCACTCCTGCTGTATCAACGTACACAAATTATTCGTCACCCCCCGGTTATTTTGCCCAGCCAGCCGGACTGCGGCAGACGCCTTACATGTTCTTTGTATTCCTGAAACCCAAACAAATGGAGGGATATTGTTGGTTTTTGTTTTGTTAACATACTTTGTGAAGCTTTCATGTTACAGAAAAACTGAATACAAGGTACTCACAGTTTCTATAAATCTCCTCAACACTTCCCTCTCAGTTTCTCCTATTATTAACATCTTGGATTGGTGTAGTACATTTGCCACAAATATTAATGTTATTACACACTGAAGTCCATAGTTTGCATTAGGGTTCAATCTTTGTGTCAAACATTTTCTGGGTTTTGACAAATGTTAAAGGGGTTTTAAATACCTGTACAGGACATTCTGGGGAACAATAAATCCCCATGCCTTGAGACCATTTTAATTGCTTTAGCTTTGTCAAAGGAAGTTATCATGTAATCATTCATTTATTTTTAGCAATCTATGGTGTCAGAGAACTATGATAACATAGCCATCAAAAACATTCTACTTTGATTATTCAAAATCTGTCTTTTCACAATTCTCCAACTTCTAGTATGGCTCCAAACTTAAAAGGTATCTGAAAATTTGATTGGATCACAAAATGAAAAGTAAGAAATATAGACACCAAGATGCTATCTGACATGTTAGAATCAGTTTGCTGCCAAGTCTGGAAATGCTGATAAAAAATGGATTTGTAATAAAAAAAGCAGAGCAGTTTGAGAGAAGTAGCATCAGGAGACAGGAAATACAGAGGACAAAAGTTAGGGAAGGAAGAAAGAACAAACAGAAACAGTAGCTATCAGGAATGGCAGAATGAAACTAGATACAGGCCAGAGCAATAGCAATGAAACAGTCAAGTTTTAGCCTTTTAATTTTTTGAGGGGTGAGAGGGAAAAGGACAAGCTGTATGTGTATGTGTGTGCGTGTGTATGTGTGTGTATGTGTAGGTGGAGGTACACATACACTGCCATGTACCGCATAACATTTCAGTCAATGATGGACTGCAGCATATATGACAGTGGTCCCATAAATTATAATAGAGCTGAAAAATTCCTATTACCTAGCATTTTGTTTTCTATGTTTAAATTCACAAATACTTCCCATTGGGATATGATTGCCTATAGTACTAAGTAAGTAAAATGCTGTGTGGGTTTGCAGCCTAGGAACAACAGACTTTACCATATAGCCTAGTAATCAATAGGCTTCACCATATAGCCATGTAGTAAGCTGTATCATCTAGGGTTGTATAATATGCTCTTGTGTATGTACAATGTTGAAATCGCCTAACAACATATTTCTAAGAAAACAGACCCTTTATTTAGTAATGTATGACTTATAGATGGTTTTATCTTAAAAGCAAACATAAAGCAAAATTGAGATTATTTTAGTTTTTCCTGCTTTTAGAAGATTTGACATCTCACTGAACTTGAGAATTACATATTCTTCTCTCCTGTTTATCAGAATTGTTTCTTTCTTAGCTGTAATTTCCCTTCAATCCAAGTATGTAATGAGACAATCTGCTAAGCAGTTTACTTGAAAGCAATTAGGAAAAGATTCTAGAAAATCAACACCTAGAAATCTTTTGTAATATTATTTTATTTTAAACATAGAGAATAATATTGCATTCTGAAAGCCATGCATGATGGTATACAACTGTAATCCCAGCAACTTGGGAGGCTGAGGCAAGAGGATTGCAAATTCAAGGCTAACTTCAGCAACTTAGTGAGACTGTCTCAAAATAAATTTTTTAAAAGGGCTGAGGTGTGTACCTCAGTGTTAGAGTACCACTGGGTTCAATTCCCAGTACCACAAAATAGTGGTATGGGGCTGGGGATGTGGCTCAAGCGGTGGCGCGCTCGCCTGGCATGCGTGCGGCCCGGGTTCGATCCTCAGCACCACATACAAACAAAGATGTTGTGTCCGCCGAGAACTAAAAAAATAAATATTAAAAAATTCTCTCTCTCTCTCTCCCCCCCCCACTCTTTCTAAAAAAAAAAAAAAATAGTGGTATGTATTTGTGTATATGTGTGTGAGTATTTTAGACATAAATCCAGTCCTTGTATAAAGGAGAATTCACAAAATTTTCAAAGCTAGTTCGAAAAGTGACTCTCACACAAAAGCAGATCAGTGGGATCCTGAGGACAAGGAAAGAGGGAAAAATATACTACAAAGGGGGCACAGGGAAACTTTGGGAGACTAAAAAACTGCATATCCTAACTATGGCACTGGTTTTGTGGATATATACATCTGTCAAAACTCATCAAATTGAAGGCATTAAATGGACACAGTTTATACATAAATAATGCTAAATAAATATTTTTAAAGTAGCTCTAACAAAGGCCAGCTGTTTTTAAGTACAAACTTTTACCACTTCATATTAGTTTGACTGCTTGGTTTCTTTCTTTAGTATGATTAGTTGTGCTTACTATATTGGAAAGTTCCTTTCCATTTATTCCTTAAGAGGTAGAGCTGGGCTGGGGTTGTGGCTCAATGGTAGAGTACTTGCCCAGCACATGGGAGGCATTGGGTTCAATCCTTAGCACCACTTAAAAATAAATCAATAAAATAAAGGTATTGTTTCCATCTATATAAATTCCATCTATATAAATTTAAAAAGAAGCAGAGTTTCTTGTGGCCCAGAAGGCAACTGGTCTAGGGTTTGATAACTTGCATTTATCTTAGTATCTGGAGGTATAGGATTGTTAAGACACTTTATTAAAGGACCTTTTTGGCTGGGTGCAGTGGCACATGCCTGTAATCCCAGCAGCTCTGGAGGCTAAGAACAGGAGGATCATGAGTTCAAAGCCAGCCTCAGCAATGACAAGGTGCTAAACAACTCAGTGAGACACTGTCTCTAAATAAAATACAAAAAACAGGGCTGGAGATGTGGCTCAGTGGTTGAGTGCCCCCGAGTTCAATCCCTGGTACCAAAAAAAAAGGGGGGGTGGTCTTTTTGGATTCTGACTGAGGACTTCGATTATTTTATCATTTTCAGCATTTAAAACTACAACTATTTATGGGGTACTTCTTAGAAATTTGTGTGAAAAAAACATTTTGTTAATTTGAAAACCTAGACCCATGACTATGACTTATCAATATAAAAAGTTGTGGGCTTTATAGTTTACACGTGTGCCTCTCTTTGTGCGTATAATCCTTAAGTCTTTGAGAAACCTTGAGGGGAACTCATTATTTTAGTTCTACTGGACACATGAAAGTACATATGATTGATTATACTTATAGGCAGATGCTAGCAATCAGCTTCATAAACAGGAATGGCATATAGAACTAGGCCTGTCAGAGTTCATTGAAAGACCAACCCTTAATGTCATCCTAATAAATCAGACATTTTAAATCTGACAGAAGCCAAGTAGCCTTAACCACACTCTAAAATTGAAGGCAAGTGAAAAGACTTATTAACTAATCAAGTGGACAGATTTAGTTTCGTACTTTCCTTATCAAAACAACTTTGCCAATAAAACCTCTGCATTCCTAGCTATCCTTAATATAGAAAAGTAAATTTAAAACCTTGTGGCTATTACAAATATTCTGGTTAGGATACATATGGAACATTTTGTGTCTTGAAATATGTGTAACATTTTATGTGGGTAAATAAAATATAAATTTGACAAGCAGTAAAGTGATGATAAGAATTATCATTTCAATTGTTCTTTCCTTTCACTAGCTTTAACTGTGTTTGAAAAAAATTGTCCACATCCATCTTTATTTGTGCATTTTATGTATAAAGTAGTTCAAACATGAGGTACATGTACATCTCAATGGTTTAAATTTGGAGGAAGATCCATTTTTAGTAGAAAATAGAGTATACCATAGGAAGCTGAGAAGAGCTGACTACTTACCGGTGATGTACATATTTATTAGCAAGCAGTAATGATGAACAGGGACAAAAATTGTTTTCAAAACACACCCCCTAGGCAAAGGAACAATGTTCTCATTTGTTCAAATAGTAAGCCCTTATCAGTGAGTATCCTATTCATTATTCCACATAGCTTTAGCATTTCGGGGACCCTGGCAGTAAGAAAGAAAAAAGGCAAAGTAGACAAAAGAAAAGGACCCAGAGAGCTACATAAAGAAATGAAGAGGAACAAGGCATAAGGGAAGGAAAGCTAAGGAAGTTTTATTAAAAGAGTGTAAGATTAAAATAAGTGTTATGTGTACATGTGTATGTTTTAATGACACTGTACTGCCAGCATTTGCTATAATTTAACTTTCTATCCAGATTTCCAAAAATGCAATCTTTAAAACCCCTTTCCCACAATTTCAACAGACATCTCATTTTATAGAGCAATAGTCCAAATAGTGGTTTTCCAGGTTACCATGTCTAAAGACTCTTAAAGTCATCTTTCATTTTCATACTTGATATGCCTTTGTACTTGTCCCAGAAGCCAGGGGAAATTAAAGTGAGGGCTAGATGAAGGCAAGAAGTTCACTATCACTAATGTTCAATTTCAATTCAGCAAGTGATATGAAAAATTCCTGAACAGCTCACAATTGTTTTGATCATTTTCTAAAATTAAGATGTATTTGGGCTTTTGGTATCCTTCAATACAGTTAATATACTTCCACCACAAAAACTTATTCTTTTTGAGGGGTGAGCCACCAGAAAGTTCTTGTTTATGAAAAGTATTTAACTGCAAAACACAAACTGACCTGTGTATAGAGAAGAGCAAAAAATCCAAACTGCAAAAAAATTTAATCTGGAACCATGACACATTATATGACCTTGATTCAGGTGCTTGACCTCATTCAGTCTCTTGTTTCCTCTTCTGTAAAATGAAGGGAAGGATGGGGACAACCCCTTCTAGCACTGTATTTCTATTAATCAAGTTGAAAGAGGAGAAATGTGAAGAAGCCAACCTTAAGCTTCTTTAGATAGATGTCACAAGGAAGCCATAGTGTGGTTCTCTACCTCCCTGGCAGCTTTTCCATTTCACTCACATTGTGATCATGACTCTATCTAGATATGCAGCAATGATTTGAAACCTCTTTTGGTAGTCTCAAGAAACCTTAGAATACATTTATAAATTGGATACTTTGTAATGATATTGAGTCCACCATTAAAAAATGACTTCATTTTGAAGATATACAAAATATTGTCACTAATTTGTCACTAAGGGTGTGGATTATGCCTGATTTTCCTTTTCTTATTTAGGGTTTTCTACACTTTCTGCATTTACCTACAATGAAAAAGTACTACTATTATCGTTGAAAAATTAGATTTTCCAAAGAATGTGTTCAAGTTTTGCCAGATCCCTCAAATATACTCGAAAATCAGTGGGGGGTAGGCCTGGGGATGAAGTTCAACTGTAGAGAAGTCGGCCCTGGGTTCCATTCCCAGTGTCACAAATAAATTAAATAAATAAATAAAGTAAAGCCAGTGGGTGGGGGATACAAAATCAGGCAGCATCACCACGTGTGTCTATACACAGCAGTTGATTACCCAAATAGCTGAGTGCTACAGTCAGAATCAGGACATTATTATTATAATCAGAATCTATAGCTCACAGTCCAATGTGGAAATCAAAACATGCATTTTATCTAAATAACAGTTTTTCTTTGCAGCATTCTGGCCCTTGAGAATCATGGTTAAAATTCCTTTCCAAAGTAAATGAAATGAAACATGAGGTCCATTTTTTGCATGTGCTTATGTGTGTGCGCGCACACACACACGCTTTCCAGACAAAATGTGATTATTATTGGACTTTTAAATTTTTTTCTTCTTTTTATGCTCTAAAACAAAACACATAAAAAGTTAAATATTTAGCTTTCAAACAAAACACCCCCATATAGATACACACATATCAATCTGATGATGTTTATTATCAAAACAACTTCTATAGCAAATACGCACATTTAAATTGTGTAAAAAGAATTCAAAATGAAATACTGTCATTACTGAGTTCTATATAACAGTTCTAAGGAAAGCAGAAGGTGAGCTTCTGAAAGGATATAAACACTGGTAACTTCCAGATTAAAGGCTATCAAAGCACTGCCTGAAATTTTCAGGTAAGAAAGAAAATGAAGATCTCTTAAAAAAAAAATTCCATGGTGAATACAATTCTCATCAGTTGAGAAAAGTACAGAAATTTACCTCTCTAGTCTCTATCTGAATACAGCAAAATCCATTGTTGACTACATATTACCTCTGAAATTACCTTTTACTCCACTCTCACCACCAGGCTCCTCAACTCACCACCAATCTTTACAGCAAGTAGCAAGACAATGACTTAGTCATGGGACATCAATTCAAATCCCAACTCTGTCACTTATAAATTGTGCAGTCTAATCTTCCTCCCTCTCATCTGTAAATTGTGCATCATAACTACCATGCAGAGTTTCTATGAGGATCAAATTAGATAATTGGTGTAAATTCAACCAGTATACTTTATGGAACTACAGCAGGCATTCAATTAATGTTGATCCCCCTTTACCCCTTCTCCTGCCACTTACTCCAAGATTGATCAAATTTAACATTCATGATTTTAATTACTCTCAACAAAGCTCAATGGTATATAGGACATGCAGCAATTTTCACTTTAAGTAAGATTTTGAATGGTGTATGCCACAAGGGAGACAGTATGAAATTGTGCTCAAAACCGTAACTTGAGAGGACTAAGTAATCTTAATTTTGGTCTCTATTTCCAACCTTGAGAGCTGTGAGACCTAGGGAAATTAATTTTACCTCTCTGAACCCAGTTCTTCACTTGTAAAATGAAGAGAATAGACAATGTATACAAGCTTCTGGCACACAGTGCCATAAATGGTAGCTGTTGTTATTCTAATTTTTCAGATCAGTGTGCAGGACTAGTCACTTTTAAGACTAGCCAAGTGAGCTCAGCCAAGTACTCAGTCACATGAACACACTGTTATTGTTCTCTACTCTCCTGAGTTATGTTTTACTGCATTTTGTAGAGGAAATTACATCAACCTTGGCTTCATTGACATTTCATTACTTCTTTGTTGTGGGGTGCTGCCCTGTACATTCTAGGATGTTTAGGCAGCATCCCTGGCCTCTACCAACTAGATGCCAGTAATTGCATCTGGCAAAAATGTCTCCTGGATACTGTCCAAAGACTCCTGTGTGGCCCAGTCCCCCGGTGGAAAAAAAATCCCTGGTCTAACATGATCCACACACAGGGGTATTCTCTAAGATCTCAGGAGGTAACCTTGCAGAAAAATCCAAGGTTTAATTGAGCTATTACTTAGTACTATTTACTCTTCTGGGCTTCATCATGTATTATTATCCATAATTCAAACCTTGCCACAGAAAAATAATATGTGGGGGGAGGCTTGGTCTGAAGTCAGAACATGCTTTAAATCACAGGAAGGGATGCTGGCTATTCACTTTTCACTACTCTTATTCTATATAGTGACACAAAGCTGAATTTTAAAAAATCTGTTATGTCCATTTGCTTTATATAAAATTTATCTTTACATACACATTGTGTATGTAAATCAAATTACCACTCTATACCCCATAAATATGTACAATAATGTGTTGATTAAATATTTTAAAAAGAAAGAAAAGAGCATACAATTCAAGATAACTTATACACCATGTTACAGTTTTCCCTCATTATGAACATGGGATCAGTTCCAAAACACCCTATGTATACCAGATTCCAGATGCCCTTGTGTAAAATGACATAGTATTTGCACATAACCTATACACATCTGCCTGTATACATCCTGTGTGCATCAAATCATCTCAATTACTTAAAATGCCTAATATGATGTATATTCATGTAAATGGTTGTTATATTGTATAGGGAATAATGACAAGAAAAAAACTGTAAATGTTCAATAGAGATGTGATCTTTTTCCCAAATAATTTTAATTGTTGGTTGGTTAAATCCAAGGATACAGAGGGATCAACTGTATTACCTAAAACAAAAAAAGTATGTCTTTGTTGGGAAGGTGAGGCGGAATTTATGCAGTGAATAAGTCGCTAGAAAGAAATGACTTCACTATTTGTGTCCTTGAAGCATGTTAAATGTGTATACAATTACTACATTAATGTCCAAATGACCCCAGACATCTCTCGATTACTCACAATAGATTCATTGTCCATTTTTTTGTTTTAATAAACACACCAGAAAGGCAGGAGCCATTTTTTATCCACTGTGTATGCCCACACCTAGTACGAGAGCCTCCACCAGAGGTAACTCAGTAAATGTTTGTTGAATAAACGAATGGTCATACATATACTCTTACTTAATTAAGTACTCTGTTGACACACACATACACACACACATACACACACACAAAAAAAATCTTTCTTTGCTTTTGTGCAACAGGAGCTGAAAGACCTCTTAAGAGAAAATAATTACAATCTACTCCCTTTTACCCCAAATCCAAAGTGAATAGTTCAATTAAAAAAAAAAGTGTAGGCAAAAGTTGGGGAAAGCAGCCAAATAGATAAGGCCTAAAGTTCAAGCAAGCAGGAACATTTGTTCAACTCCCACAAGGTTATAAAAGCCAATGTTGCTGGCACCAGGGGGAAAAAAGGGAGGGGTGGGGCAGAAGGGAACCCAGAGGTGGAGAGAAGGAAAACAGGGATCAGTCTCAGGAGATTAGTTGCCATTCCTTCAATAAATGGCTATATTTCTAAACTGTTCAAACTTCAGAGGTGAGGGGGATTTTCTCACACAAAGCCTTGACTTACAAATTACTTTTCCAAGGGACATTGGCAAAATCTTTGAGAATGTTTAGAAAGATCATTTGATCATACTTTTGCTAATTTCTGAAATTCCTTTGTATTTTTCCCTCATATCCCATGGGGAGAGCAACAGGTTCTCAAGAAAACAGGTAAAAGACATTCCCTTTACCCCTTCTTAAGGCCCACTTCCCACCAACATGTTGGTCTTCATAAAATATCTTAACATTTTCAGCATTTTATTCCTCAGAAGGCAAAAAAATTGGACCTGTATTGCAAAACCATGTTATTTTTCAGATGGTTGTGTTTGTACAGAATGCAAATCAGACTAGCAATGGTACATACAACAGCATAAATAAATGCATTTTCACCCATCTTTGTAACCCAAACTCTATTTTCACTTTAATGTTTTTAGAAAATTATCTTTTTCAAGTGACCTATTGCCCCGATATTGTACAAGAGGAATTTTACCAATTTAAATCTTTTTAAGTTTCACTCAAAGATCTAGACTTGCTTGAAAAAATATTTTCCTTTTCCAAAAATTAAATATCAGAATGGTAACCTAGAATTTTAAAGCACCATATAAGGTTACAGAATCTATATGGTAGTCTTAGACTATGTACTTACTGTGAGGTGGTTTGGGAAAATCATGACCTAAGTAGCTGACCAATTTCCTGTTGCATAAAAATTATATTTGCCCTTAAAAATGTTAAATAAGCAATTTTAAAGACCAAAGGTAAAGACTAGATTGGAACCTTATGTAACCAAAATGCAAAAGCATTATTGCTCCACCACATTAAAGGCCGATGTCTTTTTAATATGGATTCTTCTTAAGTAACTATAAGCATGGGTTTCCAAAGGCAAAGCTACCATCCCAGAAGCCCTTGCTTCTTCAGTATAAGGAACCAGGAGGACCCCAATGCCATTCCTGAGGATGAGCTCGGGTGCTAAAGCTTTACAAAATTCCAAGGGGCCTATAATTCAAACTTGTGCTATTCTACAAATGTTCACATTTCCAAGGAACAACATTAACATTTACATTAAAACTGTCTTAATCAAGATATCGAAAAATATTCCTGGTGTTCTATAAGCTTGCCATATATTTGATAACCCAGAGAAGAATTACAAGCAATTACAAAATGATGGCTTCAATTAGGAAAACTGGATCTGTTCCAAATTCAAATCAAAGGGGGCTCAGATAGTCCCGATGGAATAATTTAAGTGAATAATACAGGGGATTTCCAGCAAAGACATGCGTTTATCCTACTATTTCTCCTCTTCTGAAAGCCAAGAAAAATGCTACAATGATGTACCTCTTACCCTTCAGGAAATTCAAGAACCAAACCTGCTATCCCGTTAATAGACCTTGTTCTCTCCTTTTCCCAAGGGGGTCTCCCTAGTACAGGGTTTTTATTGTAAAGGGCAACCAAAACAAACCTGAGAAACTTGCCTAGCCCCAAACGCAGAAAATAATATAGCACTGAACACGAACCACACACAGCGTTTCCCTTAGCCTCGCTGATTTTCAAATCTCTACCTACTCCTGGAAGACTAAGAGGCCCAGAAGAATGGAAGAGAAAGAGAAACTTCGAAAGCAGAAACCTTTCCCCCAGAACCTAGATTAGACGGCACCTTGTAGGGATTTCAAGCTTTTTGAGACTGAAAGGTCACACCCTGCGGTTTTGCAAACCCACCTTCTAAGGCTCAACCCGGTGACACAACCTTAATCTTGGCTTCTCTAGGTTCCACGCTGGATTTGAAATTCCCCACTCTTCCCACCCCCATTTCCCCAGTCCCTGCCATCCCCTTGAAGAGCAGAACCACAGCGGGCCCTCCCCCACTCCTCCACGCTCTCTGCACCCCACCCCCACTCCTTCCACCCCACCCCCAGCATCCCCGACGAGAAAGCCACAGCTAGCCCCCTCACTTCCATTCCCTCTCATCCCCACCCGTTATCCCCATGGAACAAACCAAGGGATGTCCCCCACCTCCTACCCCTCCCAACAGCCGCCATCCTTGATGGGGAAACCAAGGGAGCCCCGACTTCATATTCACCCTCCCCCCACCACCCGGGTAGCTATCTTTGAAAAAACCAAAAGGTGCCCCCACCTAGCCCGACTCCCACTGCCCGCCAACCTTGGTGAGAAACACCAGGACCACGTTCACTCCCTCCCCATCTCCACCCCCCAGAGGAAAACGTGGAGAGAGCCCCT
>NW_026000272.1:14038984-14050903 GCF_001458135.2 Marmota marmota marmota
CAGGGGCCCTGGTAACCTGCGCACCTCCTGCAGAGCGGCGCGGGTCTGGAGTGCACTGGTCTCAGCCCCCTACTGCGCAACCCCGCAGTTCAGAGCCTGGCTGAAGGACTCACCGACTACCCCTCCCTGTAATAACTAGCTGGAGGGCATTAAAGGAGCCAGGTCCTTAAGCCTAGTGCCACCACCCTGAGGGCTTTACATCGTTCAGAAACACTAATGGCCGAGCTGCGCGTGGCGACTCATTCATTCATTTCGCTGAGCCCTCACCGTGTGCCAAGCGCTGTGCCTGACGCTGGAGATACAGCGCAGTCAGGCAGACACTATCGCCTTATCCTGGGATCTTAAAATCTAATTTGGGAGACAGACTATAAAGAAGTGAGAAGATAGTCACATTTGTATAAAGCTGTGCATGCAGGAAGAGGGGGGTGCAAATAATGTGGTCAGGAAAGGAGGAGGTGGCATTTAAGCTGAGCCCTGAAAGATATGAAAGAAGCAACCATTTGAGGGGAAATCAAGGAAAAGCTTTCCAGTAAGAGCAGATGTAAGAAAGCCAGAAAGGGGGCAAATCTCGATAACTTGTAACTAAAAGGTGGTGATTGCGGTTGGTGCCAGGAGAGCTGGGGAGAGTAGCAGAATGTAAGGCTGAACAGGTTGGTAAGATCAGATTGTGGACTGCATCCTGGTCCTTATTTGAGGCCGTTTTATTCCAAAATCAATGAGAGGCCATTGAATGGATGGCTTAACCCTGGAGCATGATATGATCTGATTTATATTTCTTTTAACTGTTTTTTCCCCTTTGGGGATGATTGTAGATTTTCATGTATTTGTAAAATAATACCAATTCCTTGTGCCCTTACCCAGTTTTCCTCAGCTTAAATTGCAAAATGAAACTACAATATCACAACCAGAATATGAACATTAGTACAACCTTCAGATCTTATTTAGATTTCCCATTTTACCTTAATTCATTTGCATGTGTCTGTTCTATACAAATTTATCACTTGCATCAGCTGTGTATCCACCACCACAGTCAATAAAACAGCTCCATTTTACAAAGATCCCTTCAATTGCCCTTTTATAGCCACAGCATCACCCCAGTTTCCTGGGAGTCCTTTACCAATATCAACCACTAATCTCTTCACCAGTTCTGTAATTCTGATATTCCAAGGCTGTTATGTAAACCAGGTGTGGTGGTGCACTCTTGTAACCCCAGTTACTCAGAAGGCTAAGGCAGGAGGATCAAAAGTTCAGGGCCAGTCTCAGCAACTTAGTGAGACCCAGTCTCAGAATTTACAAACAAAAAAAAATGTAAGGTCTGGGGATGTAACTCAATAGTAGAGTCCTCCTGGGTTCCCAGCACTGCAAAAAAAAAAAAGAAGAATGTTATGTTAATGAATAATAATACTGTATAGTCATCCCTCAGCAGCCACAGGGGATTAGTTCAAGGATCCCCTTTGGATACAAAAATCCACAGATGCTCAAGTCACTTATATAAAATGTCATAGTATTTGCACATAACCTATGCACATCCTCCCATCCACTTTAAATCATCCCTAAATTCCTTATAATACCTAATATAATGTAAATGATACTATGGTTGTTATAGTTTATTGTACAAAGAATAATGGCAAAGTCCATAGATGTTCAGTACAGACACAATTACTTTTCTGCAGATTCAGAACCCACCATAATGGAGGGCCAGCTGTACACATTTTAATATTGCACATATCCACTCAGCTTGATTCCCTTGAATTTCACCCAAATTGTTGCATGTATCCATAGTTCATGTTTTTATTACTGAGTAGTATTCTAGATCAGATTTATCTTTTGAAGTCCTCCTTGACTACTGTGTGAAGAATGGTTCAGAGGAACCATAACCAGGAAACTAGCTAGGAATCTTTCCAATAATCTTAATGAAAACTGACAATGGTTCAGATCAAGTTGGTGCCAGTGGAGGTAAGTGGAAGTGTTTGATAGAATAGAGCTGAAGAGGAAATTGGAGTTGAAGTAGAGACAGTATAAGGGAAGCAACGGTTTTGAAACCTTTCACTGTAAAGTGGAACAGAAATAGAGTAGAACTAAAGGTTTAGTAGGGATTAGGGGATGTTTCCCTTCTCTCTTTTGAATTTCAAAAATGGAAGTCTGTTTATAAACAGTTTATGGACAATCAGTTGGGAGGTGCTGGTGAGGTATGAAAGAGAAGACTTTACTAAAGGAGTCAAGTCCAGAGGTAGCATAAGAGTTGAATTCAAGGAGAGGATTGGCTGTCAGTCTGGAAAAAGACTTTCTCAATTGTAAGGAAGACCATGGAGGTGGAAGGTAGGCCAGCAGTGTGTTTAGATCAAGCTAATAAGGTCTGTTGACTCTTATCTTCCCACAGCTCACAAACTGGGTGGTGGCTTCTTTTACCAGAGATAAGTCCCCTTCTCTATCCTGGACTTAGCCCTTCTCTTTTCCCATTCTGAGCATTAGAAGCACTCAAGTTCTGTCTTTCTGGGATCAAGAGAAGCCCCATTACACATTGCCTAGGAAAAGAGGAGCCATCCATGCCTCCCACCATTACAGAAGATAATGAACAATCAGCTGTGCTGCAGATAACTCCCCTGAATACCAGCCCTGTGCCCAGCCTAAAATAAATGGCCAAGGAGCACCCAAGACTCTCTGTCAAGGAAACGACCATAAAGAATGGTCTGGCCATTCTTTAGCACTCAGTATTAGCTGTGGTTCATTCTTCCAAAATCCCCTTCTTTTCTTCCTCCATACCTTCCCTCCTTCCTTCTCCCCTACCTCTGCTCTGCTCCTTGCTTCCTGCTTTCTACCTTCCCCACTTCTTTCTAACCTTCTGTAAACAGTCACATTCCTTTACTAGGTACAAGGTCGCACCTCCCACATTGTCCAAGACAAGGACAGTCCTGTTTTACTCATTTGTGTGTACCTTTAAACACTTGGTTTCCTTGGATTGGGATGCAACTTCTGGAGGTCATGGAAACACATTGTTTCATTTAAAGCATGCAGGGTACTTGTGGTATGTGTTGCCAAATAAGCAAAACAGATGAAAAGAAAGGGGTTGCACAGACTGAGAGCTTGTGTGCTATATTTTCATAATGTTTTCAGCATTAAAAAAGCAAAATAGACTAAATTCAGTATGATCTCAAATAGGATCATTTCAGTTTCCATTGGAGCATGGAAATAGACATGAGGAGAAGGTCTTCAATTTTTAACAGCATTTAAAGCACCTTTGAAAGGAAATAATGGAATATTTATCAGCCCACAAAGCAATCAAGTCCTTTGCCTCCTCTTCAAAAAGTAACATTAAGACCATTAATTCTAAGTTATTGAAAATGTATCACATACCAGACAGTTTGCATACATAATTTTATTTACTCTCATGTTAGATACTATTATCCCCATGTTACAGATGAGGAAACTGAGGCTTAAAGAGGTTAAACAACTTTGAAGTCAGGATTAAAACAAAGCAGTGTAACTCTAGAGCCCACAGTACAAGTCAGTATACTATACTTCCAAAAAGGCTGCTTCTTAAAGGTAAGTGATTTGTTTTTTCAAAGTGGCACAGAGTCCTTCATCTTCTTTTCCCTGTTCCTGAGCATCAAGCATCCCCTTCTACAAGGGACCTCATGCTGTCAAACACGTGGTTCATTTCATGATCATGCAACATACCAATGATAGAATCCAACATAACTCTCAGGGAGTATATCTATGTCTCTGGCCAGCCTCTTTCTACTCAGATCCCATGGTCCATGAACCTGGGGTCTAGAAGGATCTTGAAATACATCTTGTATATTTCCTTCATGAAACCTTTGGCACTGCAGTTTCTTCTGCCTGGAAACACAGTTTCAGTGACTTCCTGACCATCTCTGTATTTCACAGGTAGCTTAACCTCAGGAGATACAAAGATAAACTGCCCCACACACCACCTACCCGCATCATGACCTATTTATTTTCTGATATTTTCTGTCTCCATTAATGGTATGGCATCCTTCAGATGCCCAAAGTAAAAACTTCCATTACTTTTGACTCCTTCACAACAAATAGGCTACCAAGTCTTATAAATTCTACTTCTGAAATAATGAAACCTTCCAACTTGCCCCTGAGCAGCTCAGGCAGAACCCATTGCTCTGAT
Organism: Marmota marmota marmota; assembly: GCF_001458135.2. Taxonomy (NCBI): domain Eukaryota; kingdom Metazoa; phylum Chordata; class Mammalia; order Rodentia; family Sciuridae; genus Marmota; species Marmota marmota. The sequence continues at coordinate 14,043,126 of NW_026000272.1, forward strand.
GGCACTTGATAATCATGATGTATTTGGATATTTCATATGTTTATTCCCCCCCACCTCCAGATTATAGGTTTCTTGAGGACAGACAATATAATGTGTCTTTCCTGTTTATGACTCCAGTTTCTTGGAACATGGTAGGCATTAAATTAATAATTACTTTTAAAAATATTTCATCAGAGCCAAATGCAGTGGTGCACACCTGTAATCCCAGCACCTCCGGGGGTGGAAGCAGGAGGATCGAGAGTTCAAAGCCAGCCTCAGCAATTCAGCGAGGCGCTAAGCAACTCAGTGAGACCCTGTCTCTAAGTAAAATACAAAGTAGGGCTGGGGATGTGGCTCAGTGGTCGAGTGCCCCTGAGTTCAATCCCTGGTACCAAAAAAAAAAAAAAATCATCATGACAAAATGGAGAAAATAGTGTAATGAACTTCCATGCACCAAATACTCAGCTTTCACAGTTTTATCAACACATGACCAATTTTTTAATAGTCACCCTACACATTCCATCCAATGCACACACACACACTGGGCTACTTTAAATCAAATGCAAGATACTATGTGTTTCCATTAAGAAATACCTCAGTATATACTGCTGAAAGAGAAAGATTTTCTTCTACTTTTTTTTAAAACATAGGCACAACATAATTATCAGACTTAAGAGTTGTTAACTGAAGTTCCTTAATACCATCGGACTCAGGATTCAGAATTCCCTTGAGTAGCTGGGATCATAGGTTTGTGGATATCTCACAAATATTTTCATATAATTTATTCCAACCAGGATAGTCCCATTTATTATATTTGTCTATTCTCTTTTTAACTAATAGTTCTTGGATGAATGGATGGATGGATAGATGAATGAGTAAATGAGTTCTCCCTACTTTCTCTTACCCACTTCTTCCATCATTAATTTTACAAAGACCCATCCATCAGATATTAGAACCTGTTCAAACTCTTCTCTGATACTCCAGATAACAGTAATATCTCCCCTTTTCCACAGCATTTTTCATAAATGTCTATAAGATTACATTTAATCATATAGTAAAGATTTTGTGAAGATGGCTTATCTCTCCTATAAATTTTCAAGTTACTTGAAAGTAAGTAAAATGTTTTACTCATTTGTGTGTACCTATTGGCCCCAAGCAGAGGATCTTTCTCATATAACAGAAACAAATAATTTATTTCTAAGATGAATGGAGTTGATTATTAAAACTCACATCCATAGGGGCTGGAGTTGTGGCTCAGTGGTAGAGCACTTGCCTGGCATGTGTGAGGCACTGGGTTCAATCCTCAGCCCTGCATATAAATAAATAGGTAAATAAAATTTCACAAAAAGATCCATTGACAACTAAAGATTAAAAAAAAAAAACCTCAGTTCCATAGACTCCTCAGGTATGGTTGAAGAGCCTGTGTAGACATGTTTCCAGTCTGATCTTAGCCTCCTGTTGGTTGTATGGCCCAGGGAAAGTTATAAACTCAGGTTGTCTTGAAATGTATGTGTTCACATGCTCCCTAAAGTAATTTTGAAAACCTGTGTACCTTTCCCCACATATTCTAAGTTGATACCTTAACTTTTTTCATGTCATGTTCAAATAGTTACAAAAGGAAGCTATTTTCATAGTAAATATTGACAGTAAATGGTTGCATCACCTTTTTGAGTATGTCCAATTGACTCTAAATACAATAACCTATGCCCACTATCAATCATTCAAATATACACAATTAACCCAGAAAAATGGCACACGCCTATGATCCCAGCTACTCAAGAGACTGAGGCAGAAACATCTCAAGTTCCAGGCCAGCCTCAGCAACTTAGCAAGACCCTGTCTCACAATAACAATTTTAAAAGGACTGGGGATGTAAGTCAGTGGTAGAGCACCTCTGGGTTCAATCTCCAATCCGCAGAAAAAGGAAACAATTCAAAAATTTGCATTGTTCCCTTTTTCTCCTTAAACTCATATCTCTATTCATTCCTTCCCCAGAATTTTGTCCTAAAGTAATATATTTTATGCATGTAAATCTGTTTTTTAAATCTGTTTTTGATCATTCTATATATGTCTCATGAACAAATACACACCCACATAAACATGTATTATTTAGATTATAGAGGGAGAATTTTTAGAGATGAAAGAAATATTTTTCAATCTGCTCACAAATTTGTGAATAAATATTGCTTGTTGTTAGAATAATTCAGTTAAGTATCAATTTTATTTTGGTTCTTTATTTTTTAAAAAAATGCAAACACTAAGAAACTTTGTTCACCTAAATAAGTAGAAGGAAGTGAAGAGTTTTTTTCTCATAACATTGTCACACAAACCTTTGTGTTTCTTCTTGAGTTATATACCCAAAATCCCAATGTACTCTATCATCAAAAAATAATTTTAATGATTTATTAGCTGACAATGCCATTAGATCCTTCAGCAATTTTGTTGAAGGCAAAGAATTGGAATCCACCTGTGTTGCAAAAGGTCTTGTTATGCAGTGATTGGGGTCATTTATTTTTCCACACCAACACCCTTATTTTGGCTTTTGGCTTTGTTTGTCACGAGGAGGTTTCTTACCCCTGGGGCAACACATCAAAGTCAGATTAGCAGTGGAGAGATGCTTGGGAGGATTGGCTTTCTTTTGTAAAATGTGAGGAAGGTTTTTGAGAAAGAGGATGAAGGCAAGGAGAATCCACCTGCCTGAGAGAGTGTTCCCAGACAGATCAATTTTTTAAAGTTGAGTGTCTAGTAATTGATTTCTTGACAACTGAATGTGTCCACAGAGTCTTGGCACTTCTTCATGTATCCCCAAAGATATGTGTACTCTAATGTGACTCAATTTACCTTTTCCCAGTTTTGACATCTGCAGTTAAGGGCTAGCATTAAGTAAATCACAAGATTATTGGGAAGATGGAATTAAATTATATATCACATGCAATGCACCTAGTAGAACATCAGACATATAGTAGGTGTTCAGAAAATGTTATATTCCTTCTGCACCTTTCCATCTTGACATTCCTATTTTTATAAAAGTATGATTGATTATCTTTTTTTCTTTTTGTACAGCCTGAAAGGGATGTTTGAAAAAAGGTTGACATGGCCCAAATTGTACATGAAATCAATAAAAGGGGGCTGAAAATTTAATCAGGACATTTTGTCGTGTATTTTTTTAACTTTCAGACATTTTTTAGAAAGAAAAATACAAAGAATAATATAATGACCACTCATACTCCCCCCTCCCAGAATTAACAACTGTTAAACAGTTTATACTTTCTTTCAGTCTCTCTTTTGAGAAATGAAAGAATGAAACACTACCGTAAGTACTTAATAATGGCTACTATCTTTTTTTAAATTGGTTCTTCTTAGTTATACATGACAGCAAAATTCCTCTTTGACATAATTATAAAGGCAGATAATATGCCTTGTTCTACTTCAATCCCCAGTCCCTCTCCTTCCCCTTCCCTTTCCCTACCCCATAGTCCTTTCCCTCTATTGATCTTTCTACCATTTACCCATAGTTGATTTTTTAAATTAATTTCTTATGGATATACACAATGGTGAGATTCACTGTGATATATTCACATACGTACATAGAAAAGTTAGGTCAGATTGGTCATCAAAAACATGAAAAGACGTTCAATATCTCTAGCAATTAGAGAAATATAAATTAAAACTCCACTGAGATTTTACCTCATTTCAGTCAGAATAGCAATTATCAGGAATATAAGCAATGATAAATGTTGGTGAGAATGTGGGACTGCAAATTGGTGCAACCACTCTGGAAAGCAGTATGGAGATTCCTAAGAAAACTTGGAATGGAACCACCATTTGACCCAGTTATCCCACTTCTTAGTTTACATCAAAAAGACTTAAAATCAACATACTACAGTGATACAGCCACATAAATGTTTATAGCAGCTCAATTTATAATAGCTAAACTATGGAACCAACTTAGATGCCCTTCAACAGATGAATGAATAAAGAAAATGTACATATACACAATGGAATATTACTCAGCCTTCAAGAAGAATGAAATCATGACATTTATGGGTAAATGAATGGAGCTGAAGACTATCATGCCAAGTGAAATAAGCCAATCCCCAAAATACCAAAGGTCAAATGTTTTCTCTGATATGTGGAAGCTAATCCACAATAAAGGGAGGAGAGTTTAAAAATTAAAAAAAGAAGTTCAGTGGAATGAACAAGGGGGAATGATGGGAAGGGTGGGGCAATGGGAAAAGGAAAGAGTGGAATGAATGGCTACTATCTCTAATCCTAGACCCTTATCTCTCTCCTGAGTCAACCACTATTCTGAGTTAGTTTGCTTTACAACATTATGTTTAATGTACATTTGTGTTATTGTTAGTCTATATCATTCTACAACTTAACTTTTATTTGTCTATTTGACTCAATATTATAGCTTTATTCTTTATTCCTTCTTACCTTCTCATCTCCGGTCATTTTAGAACACAGTTCTCTCTTGGTGTCCAAATGGAAATTACTGGTTCTAGGTATCATCTCAGATACCAAAATCCAAGAATGCTCAAGTCATCTTTATAAAATGGTGTTGTTTTCACGTGTAATCTACAACACATCCTCCTTTATATTTTATTTATATTTAAGAATATTTTAGTTGTAGATAGACACTATACCTTTATTTTGTTTATTTAGGTTTTTTTATATGGTGCTGGGGAAAAAAAAACACCCAGTGCCTCACACATGCTAGGCAAGCATTCTACCACTGAGCCACAACCCCAGCCCTCTCCCTTTTATTTGAAATGAACTCTAGATAACTTATGATACTTAGTACAATGTAAATTCCATGTAAATAGTTGATATAGTGTATTGTTTAGGGAAAAAGAGCAAGAAAAAAATCTCCATACACACTCCATACAGATGTAATTCCCCCCCCCCAATATTTTTTATCTACATTAGCTGACTCCTCTGATGTGGAACATGCAGACACAGAGGGCAGACTGTGCATTCTATTTCTATTGTTTAGTCCAAATGTATTTAACATTTCCATCCTTCTCCCAAACGAGGAAACTTTCTACCCCACCTTGACTCAGTGTTTCTATCCCTTGACATTTTTATTTCACTATGTTTGTTTTTGAGATAAAGTTCAAGTTCCATAATATTTACCCATTTCATGTGCACAATTCATTGGGTTTTAGTATATTCACAAAGTTGTGCAATCAGTTCTGCAATCTAATTCTAGGATATTTTCATCACCCCAAAAGAAATCTCCTTACTATTCATTCTCCCAATCTTTCCCAATTGCCCCCTCTCCCAAGCTCCTTGCAACCACAAATCTATTCTCTATCTTCGTGTATGTGCCTATTTGGGGTATTCCACATAAATCAGATAATATGTGCCTTTTTGTATTTGTCTTCTTTCCTTTAGCAACATGTTTTCAAGATTCATCCTTTTATTGCTGAATAATATACCATTATGTGGATATTTTGCTTATCCATTAATCAATTGAATGACATTTGGGTTGTTTCCACTTTGGACTGCTACGAATAATGCTACTATGAATATTTGTGTAAGAATTTTTTAATGGGCATAGGTTTCCATTTCTCTAACATCTATATACCTAGTAGTGGAATTTCCAGATCAAGTGGTAAAGCTAAACTTTGGGGGAACTGCAAAACTTACATAAAATGAGTGCACATTTTACACTCTCAACAGTTTCAATTTCACTACATCCTCTCCAAAACTTGTTATTGTCTATGATTTTTTTTTATTTTAGCCATGCTAACATGTATGAAGTAATATTTCATTGTGATTTTGATTTGGGTTTCCCCAATGACTAATGGTATTGAACATTTTTGTATGCTTCTTGACCACTCGTATATCTTACAGACATGTCTACTTAAGTCCTTTAACCATTTTTAACTGAGTTATTTCTCTTTATATCATTGAGTTGTAAGAATTCTTCATATATTCCAAATTCAAATGTCCTCTTGCGTATTTTATTTTGAAATGTTTTCTCACAATTGTATGGTTATCTTTTCCTTTAAAGCCTGTATTAGTCAGCTGTGGCTGATGTAACAGAATACCCCAGATTGAGTGGATTACACTACAAAAATGTATTGTCTCACAGTGGTAGAGGTTAGACATTCAGGATCAAGGTGCCATCAGGGATAAATTTCTTTTGCGGCCTCTTTTCTTAGTATGTAGACAGCCACATTCTTACCATGTCTTCATGTCTTTTCTTCTTTGTGGAGGGGGGGAGTGGAAATGCACATGAATCACTGTCTGGTGTCTTGTTTTCTTCTTATAAGGATGCTAGTCCTGTTGGATTAGGGCCCCACCTTTATGATTTCATTTAACCTTAATTGCCTCCCTAAAGGCCCTATCTCCACATTATGGTCACATTGCAAGTTAGGATATTAGGGAGGGGGAGGCACCATTCAGTCCCTAATAAAGCAGAAAGTTTTAATTTTAACAAGACTTCATCAAAATTTAACTCTTTTTCCTTTTGTTTGTATTTTTGATGACCTAGCTAAGAATGCCTTGCGTAAGTCAAGGTCATCAGGATTCACTCCTATTATATTTTAAGAGTTTTGTAGTTTCAAGACTTACACTTATGTCTTCGATAAACTTTGAGTTAATTTATGTGCATGCTGAGAGAAAGGCTTCCAATTTCATTATCACTTATGTGGGTGGCCAGTTATTCTAGCACAACTTGTTGAAAAGACTATTCTATTCGTTCCCTTATTGAATTGTGTTGGCACCCTATTGAAAATAAATTTGCCATACATGTAAGGGTTAATATCTAGAGTCTCTATTTTAATTCCACAGATCTATGTGTATCCCTATGCCTACAACACACTCTCTTGATTAATGCAGCATTATATTAAGTTTTGAAATTGGGAAATGTGAGTCCCCCAACTTTGTTCTTCATTTTTAAGACTGCTTTCATTATTTGGGGTCCCTTGAGTGCCCGTATGTATTTGAGGATGAGCTTATCAATTTCTGAAAAAAAAGACAGTTGGGATTTTGATAGGGTTTGTTTTGAATATATAGATCAATTTGGGAAGTATTACCATATTCACTATATTGTCTTCTAATTTATGAACATAGGATGTCTTCTATTTAGGTCTTCTTTAATTTCTTTGAATTATACTATTTTAAGACTATTAATTTCACACTTTTTCAAAATTTATTCCAAAGTGTTTTATTTTTTTGATGCTATTATAAATTGAATTGTTTTCTTAATTTTATTTTTGGATTGTTCATTTGTAAAGTATAGAATTACAATCAGTCTTCACATATTGATATTATTCCATGAAACCTGCTAAACTCTTTTATTAGTTCTAATAGGTTTTGTTGTGTGTGTACTCAGTAAGAACGTCTGTATACAAGATTGTGTCATATGAAGACAGAGATAGTTTCATTTCTTTCATTCCAACTTGATGCCTCCTATTTTTTTCTTGACTGATTACATCAACTAGAACCTATAGTACAAATGTTGAGTAGAAGTGATGAAACTAGGGGCTCGGGTTGTGGCTCAGTGGTGGAATGCTTGTCTAGCATGTGCGGGGCACTGAGTTCGATCCTCAGCACATAAAGATAAATAAATAAAAGAAAGGTATTGTGTCCAACTATTCCTTAAAAAGTAAATAAATGATTAAAAAAAGAAGTGATGGGGGCTGGGGTTGTGGCTCAAGACGTAGCGCACTCGCCTGGCATGCGTGGGGCGCTGGGTTCAATCCTCAGGACCACATAAAAATAAAATACAGATGTTGTGTCCACCAAAAACTAAAAAATAAATATTAAAATTTTCTCTCTCTCTC
>NW_026000272.1:14050923-14087877 GCF_001458135.2 Marmota marmota marmota
TATATATATATAAAGAAGTGATGAAAATAACTTATCTTAAAGAGAAAGCTTTCAGGTTTTCTCCATGATGTATAATGTTAGCTGTGTTTTTAATTTTTTTTTCCTTAAAGGAAAGTCATCTCTACAGAGAGTTTGACGAGTATTTTTATCATGAAGCGATGTTAGCTTTTCTCAAATGTATTTTCTGTGTGCATTGAGATGCTTAGGTGTCTTTTATTATATATCAATTTTAATTTTATTGATATGTGATTTCCACCAGACTTCTACTTTATAAGGGTTCCTTTCCCACCTCATAATAAGTAATCTAGGAAGTGATATTTGGGGACTGTGTGAATATCTTATTTCTTTTTCATTATTATTTTTAAATTTTCCATGTTGCCTTTAAAAAATAAACAAAAACTTACTTATTCTTCTGGAAAATGAAAAACGGCACACATTTTTCTTAGATTATATCCACATCTATAGAACTTTAGGTTAATGGCCTTAAGAGATTAAATAAAGCCATGTGTTTTAGGAGATGAAAGTCTAATTTTAGTCTCTGGAATAAGTAACCAAGAAAATCAGGAAATTTTCACTCTAATTACTTTCTGACAATCTATTATGTCCTTTTTTTCCTATCTTTCTTTCTTTCTTTTTTTTTTTTTGTAGCGGGAATTGAACTCAGGGGCACTCAACCACTGAGCCACATCCCCAGCCCTATTTTGTATTTTATTTAAAGACAGGGTCTCATTGAATTGCTTAGTGCCTCACTAAGTTGCTGAGACTGGCTTTGAGTTCACAATCCTCCTGCCTCAGCCTCTCCAGCCACTGGGATTACAAGCGTGTGTCACCACACCAGTTATTACATTCTCCTTTTGATGAATACTCTATTTCTGAACATATTTTCATCTGATTGCTTTAGCACTTATTGATAGTTTTTGCTTGAATAAGTTATTACCATAGCAGTTATAAAAATGATGATTTGGGTTGGGGTTGAGTTTCAGTGGTAGAGCACTTGCCTAGCACGTGTGAGACACTGGGTTCGATCCTCAGCACCACATTAAAAAACATAATAAGCTAATGTGTCCAACTACAAATAAAAATATATTTTTAAAAATGATGATTTTCTATATCTGCCATTTTTTTCTACATTTATTAGTTGGAATTTCCTACAAAAAAGAGCCATGTTTTCTTTCTTTTTTGAGCTTTCATTTTTAATATCATTATGGATTTTCTTTCTTATTGTTCAATGTGGTATAATCCATTGCTGTCCTTATTTATTTCACTGCTCAAATTGTCCCAAATTTGTCTGGGATTCCTTATAATAGGATCCCAATTTTTAAATGAATCCATTAATTTTTGACCATTTTCTTGTTTTCTCACATTATAAAATGTTCCAGGCTCACTTTCTTCTTTCCTTGCCCTGGACATAGAATCAGCCACTTGTCTGAGGAAATCTAGTTCCTTTTATTGTGGAACAACATGGTAGACATGAAGAGGTGCCATCCAGGTCAATCATTAAGAACAGAGTCGCTGCCTAGCTGTGGAAAGTATGGTCATTGGGCAGCCTGAAGTTACCAGCTCCTTCAGGTCTATTTTATTTGCAAAACCCCTTTAAGTGCCTTTTCCAGAGCCACCCACATCCATGGAGTTAAACATGGGTATAAAGTCCTGGCTTTTCAACCTGATATGGGGCACTATGTTGGGGAAAAATATTAGCTTCACAGCTCCTTGCTCCACACCTGGCTGAGGCTTACAATGCAGTTAATTTCTTTCTTTTCTGAATCCTACTTCCTTCCTCCATCCTTATATACTTGTTGATTTCTGGTAAACATCTTGTACTTTTTTCTTTTGATACCGAGGATCAAACCCAGGAGTGCTATACCACTGACTTATGTCGCAGCCCTTTTATTTTATTATTATTATTATTTTGAGATAGGTTTTTTCTAAGTTGCTGTGGTTCATCTTGAACTTGCAATCCTCCTGACCCAGTCTCTCAAATTGCTGGAATTACAGGAATGTGCCATCATGGTCCATGGCTGAGAATATTTTGTGTTTTAAACTCCATCACAGCATGTTTCAGAGAACACAACCTGAGCCATATGGTATTTAGAATATGATTCTAGGTACTGTGTGCTAATATTACTAGAACACCATTGCTTCTATGCTCTTTTAGTAGACAGATACACATTTTAAAATAATTTCCAATCCAATGCCACATGGTACTTCTATTCCTTCTTTGACAAAATAATATGTATTTCCTTCTTCCCACAGTGAGAATCCTGACTCCTGATCTATTTATGAATTTTCACTGTATTTATTCATTTTCTCAATCCAATGATGCACACAAAATAACTTCAGTATTGCTACATAAATAGTGTTACCAATAATAAACCACTAAGAAATGTTCGAGGTTTCTTTGCCATATTTTGTGTTTGCTTTTTCAGAGACAGGAATCTCATTATGTTGCCCTGGCAGGCTTCAAACTCTTTGCTCAAGTATTCTTCTTGCCTTGGCCTCCTACGTAACTAGGACTACAGGTATGTGCCACTGTGCTCAACTTATTTTTATCTATATGATACATCCCACTGAGATTGCACAAATTATTGTGTCAAAAGTTGTTAATCTAATCATCCTTATTCTGTCACATAGTTACATTTTCAGTGTGATGTGCAGTTTAATTTCTTTGTTTATATGGAATTGAATTTTTCTCATATGAATTCAATTTTATTTATTGAATATTTAAAATACTAATGTAATTAAAAGACAAAGCATACAAAATATTCTCAGAGAATCATTGCCCTCCCTAGTATCCCATTCATACCCGCTCCCTTTAGATCATCAATTTCCTTAATTTCTGATTTATCTTTCCTGCAAGATGTATTTTGCAGATATTAGCAGATACGTACATATATATTTCCCCTTCTTTATTACACAAAGGTAGTGTACTACAGATAGTATTCTGCATTTTACAAGCACGAGATTTAAATTAAAACTAAATTGAGATCATAATTTCAAATTTGGAGATTTTAAGCATGCTTCCTTGAATGTATTTAGGTCATTCTATTATCTTCATTTCCTCAGATATTGGATGTGTTGGCCACTTTTCATAGTACCCATCTTCCCCAGGAATGGTATAGTTTTGCTGAGAACTGATTTTCTGTGGGGATTTTCTTCTTTATGTTTATGGTGCTAGTTTTTCAGTTCCCTCAGTCCTGGCCCCTCAAATTATCAAAAGTTCATACCAGGGATTTTCCTGCAAAGTTTAGCAAGTCTAATACCTACACTCACATGACACAAATGCAGGTATAGGTCTCATATTAGCTAGAGTTTTCTGCCTCAGGTAAGCAGGTGATTCTAGCCCAATTCTGGTGGGTAGGCAGGATAGGCAGGAAGGCCTGGTTTCACACAGATCCTGGCTCCAGTCTCCTACCACATTCTGGGAAAGTTTGGCCACAGTTTTCCATGGATTTGAAGTCCTATACCCAACTGCTTCTGACTTAACTGCTATAGTTTCTGTTTGCTTTGGTCTGTCATGATTTTCCTATCATATTTGATAGTTATGTACTTATTTTGGGGGGGGGTACTGGGGATTGAACCTAGGGGCACTTTACCACTGTGCCACATCCCCAGTCCTTTTTAAATTAATTTGTTATTTTAGTTTTGAAACAGGTTTTCCCTAAGTCATTGTGATCGTCTTGCCTCAGCCTGCCAAGTTGCTGGGATTATAGGCATATGCTACCATACCTGGCTGATGGTTATGTACTTTCAAGTGTATTTTAAACAACCTTATAGATCTTTGCTGTGTTTGAAATAATGTCAGGAGAATTATGCATATGCTCACTTTACCATCTTGACATGAAACCATTTATTCAACCCTTTTTATATATACCGGGGATTGAATCTAGTAGGGCTTTATCACTGGACTACATCCCCACTTCCTTTTTACATAGTAAAAAAATATAGATATTGAGAGAGGATCTCACTAAGTTGTTTAAGGTCTGGCTAAGTTGCTGAGACTGGCCTTAAACTGGTGATCCTCCTGTCTCAGCCTCCTGAGTTGCTGGGATTATAGAAGTGTGCCACCATGGCTCAGTCTCAACAAATTATTTTTGCAGTGCTGGGGATCAAACCCAGAGCCTTGTGATTGCTAGGCAAACATTCTACTGCTGAGCTACACTGCCAGCCCCTATTCAATAAATATTTATCGAGATCTACTGGGTGCCAAACACCAATCTAAATTTGTGGGATACTGAACTAGATTAAAAAAATTTTAAACAGCTGATCGGAGCTCAAGCTTCTTTGTCTTTATGCTTTGTTTATTAAGAAAGTGCAGTTCACTTTCATAATATAATAAAATATTTCAAATATATTAGGATGGTCAGGTTATCTTGAAGGGGTTCCCATCTTGCCTATTTCTTCCTCCCCTCCACCTATATCCATCTGGTTATACACTCTGAAAATGAAAGAACCTGAAGAAACTAAAAGCTCACCCCAAAAAGAAAGCTTCTCTTTTAATCCTTCAATCCTTCCCTTCATTGCATTGATGATGCCCTTAAGTGCTAAAGTAGACCACAGGAAACCATTTCTAGAAAAAGACCTTTCCACCTACTCAGTACTCTGTATTACTCCCTAGGTCCTTTTCTTTTGTGGATGGAAGTCTTGGCTTTTTTAATGTTAAATTATTTTAAAGAATTACCTTGGATATGAACTGTAGCTTCCGGACACACCTCTTACATATGCCGCCTGCTGCCCTCCCGGCATTTTTCCTCTGACAAACGTGTACTTAGACTGTGCGTGACATTTTTCCTGATTATTGTGTTTCACATCTTTTTATTCTCCTCTGGAAATGCTAAAATTAGATGCATTTTCAGTGTCTGGCTCAATGCTGAGACAAAAGACCTCCTCTGCTCTTTGATATTTAACAGGCTGATGTGCTGACTAATTCTGCAGCGGCTTTCTCTATTAGTTCAGTTGCTAAATATAGCAGTGGACATAGTGTCTGATAAAAGCAAGTTAATTAAACATACTTTTCATCCATTAGTATTTCAGTTGTTCAGTGTTTAAGCACAAACAGTGTTGCTCTAGAAGAAGCAATTCAAAACAAAAGACATATACATACTTAGAATATATAAAGCAATATTCAGCCATTTTCTGTTACTTCATTTTCTGCTATAGCTGTTGTTCCAAATGAAGTCATAAGCTAACATTTCCGTTTTAGAATTATGGAAGCTGAGGGAGGCCAAAAAGACCAATTGAGGAAGAACCACATTAATCTTTGGAGGTTTGTTCTGGTTGGGGTTAAATCATGTTAATGGAATGTAATGTTAATGTAATTTTCTTAGTCCATATTGGCACATTCAGAACTCTACCATATATGTTCGTGGTACAAATATACATGGCTTCTCTCAGCCTGGGATTAAATTGTACTTAGAGTCAGCCGAATATTAACAGCAGTTGGATTCTGAATCATTAGATAATTTATATTGTTGATTGATTAATGGTTTGGGCAAAATTTAACATAAATGGAGGGAAATTAATTCTTGACTTGTTTTGCAGGCTGGAATGATTTAGGATTGAGAGCCATTTTTTGGTCAGGATTAGGCCTATATTTGGGAATCGAATGAGAGGTGCTTCTCTACAAAGCTTGTTAAGAATATAGCCATGAAGACAGAAATTACCTTCCGTTTAAGTCACTTTTTCTGTTCTGTTTCCTCCCTCCAAAATCCCTCAGTTCAGATAGCACACTGTTAATTTCTGTGAATGCAATGCAAAAATGCAAATTGCTTTAATTCTGTGTTTTTTCAAACAATGCAGGAATTAAGAAATAAATAACAATAGCTTCGGTAATGAGACTGGCATTATTTTATGTAATATAAATATATGATCTCCTTTACTCTTTACAGTAACCTTATAAAGGAGGTAGTCTGTAATCCCATTTTATGGATGAGGCAACTGAAGGCTTAGAGAGGTTAAGCAACTTGCCAAAGGTCATGCAGTTATTTAAAGGGGCTATTGGCAACTGACACTAGGATTTCTGTACATATATACATGGATGTATAACTAATGTGATCCTGCAATTTGTACACATGGAAAAATGAGAATTCATACCCTATTTGAATCAAATGTATGATATGTCAAGATCATTGTATTGTCTTGAGCAACTAATAAAAATAAAGGGGCTATTGGAACCAGGAGTGGTGGCTCATGTCTGTAATTCCAGCTACTATAGAGGCTGAGGCAGGAGGATTGTGAATTTGAGGTCAGCCTGGGCAACTTAGCAAGACCCTATCCAAAATTAAAAATACAAAGGGATGGGGATCTAGCTTAGTGATAGAGTGCTACTGGGTTTGATCCCCAGTACCCAATAAGGGAACGGAATGCAGTTACTGGCATTTAGGCCCAGGCACTCTGACTCCTCTATGACTGAACAGGCCATACACCCTCATATGGCTTCTTTCTTCAAGTTTCTCTCACCATCCTAACTAAATAGCACCCAGTCCCTAGCTATGGTCACATTAGCCTGTCTTTATGTCTTCACAATGCATGTAATTATCAGAACTATCTATTGGTCTCTTTATTATCTATTTACCACACTAGCATTGTAGCAGTGCAAGGAATTTCTGTCCCTTTGTCCACTATGCTAACACAGGCCCCCATGGTATCTAGTAAATGCTGAAGTTCATCTTTCTTCCTTCCTTTCCTCCCCACTTCCCCCTCCTTTTCTCTTCCTCCTCCTTCATTTTCTCTTCCTCCTCCTCCTCCTCCTTCTCCATCTCCTATTCCTTCCCCTTCTTCTCCTTCTTCCCCTTCCTTTCTCCTTCTCCTTTCTTTTTTCTTAGTGCTGGGGATGAAATCCAGGGCCTAACACATTGTAGGCAAGTGCTATACCACTGAGTTATATCCCCAGAGCCATCAAATATGTATTTATTGAATGGATGAATGATTAATTACTAACTTGTTACCTGGACATACAAGAAAATCATAGTGGTTTAGAAGAAGAGGAGAGAAATGAAAAAGTTCTTAAAGAGGAGGTAAGATCCAAGGCTGAGAGATATGGGTTAAAATAAACATGATTCATTTTTTTCTAGTGTTTCTTTGGACCAATTTTTGATGAGCTGTGGCTTCCTTAGATCCTCTGTCAGTTAATTATATTTAAAAAGCCAAAATACATCAATGGGGATGCCATTCAAGCAAGAAAATCCTTTGAAAATAGAATAATTAGCCCTTCCCTAACTTTATCCATTTTACAAATAACACTCTTGACATTAGAGTCCAAACAACTATTGAGAAATTGATAATTAATTAGCTGCTGACTAACTTTGGCAGTAATGATTTCTCCAATCCTGTCTCAAAACCTCAGGAGGGGATTAATGAATTAGCTCAGGATTCATAGACTCAAAGGCCTCCTGGGGCCAGTAGTTAATGCTACTGAAGGGAGTGGACCAGAGGAGGACCTTGACACATGCCCCCAGTATACACTGTGCTGCAGTGTGGGCCTGAGATAGCCACATTTGCCCACTTTTTCAAAAAAGTCAGAAATCCAAAATTTTATGTGAAACTGGCTGATTTTTAAATGTTGGCAACTAATTTAAATAGTTTTAAAATACCACAGGGGCCAAATAAAACATGTCTACAGCAGAACTTGGCTCACAAACCCACGCCCCCAGTTTCTAAGCTTCCTTCCAACTTCTTAAATGCCTCCAGTCTATGAAATTTCTTTTAAAAGATTGACACAAAATCTGGGTAAACATTTTAAAACCTCTGATTATCATAGAAACATTTTTTTTAAAAATCAAAAAACAATATTGTTTCAAGTAAAATAAATTAATATTCACTGCATATCTGAAGTGCTTTGTTTGTTTGTTTGGCTTGGTTGCGTTTATTTGCAATGCTGGGAATCAAACCCAGGACCTCACGCATTCTAGGCATGTAGTTGAGTTTTGACCAACAACTTTATTAAAATATGTAGTGTATTGGTCAAAACTCACAGCTAGTGTACTCCTCTCTTTTAAATTTCTGGCTGTGATGTCTTAAGACCAGGATAAAGAAAAAATAGAGGGAGCAACCTTTCTAGGTGAGGGGTTGGTGTGAATTTATGTCTAGCGCAAAACCCCAAATTCATCCAGAACATTAACAGAGTCCTGATCTTGGCTCTTGAGAAAATTTTAATCTCATTGTATCCAATTTCCAGTTCGTTAAAGAAAGGGAGAGATTAATACCAGCACCCAGGAATTTTCCATGTCCTTCAGAGAAAGAATTGTAATTAGAGAAATACCCACTCACCCAAGAAGCATATTAAATACTTTTAACTATTAGCAGACAAGTTTCTGGGACAACCAAAGTAAGCAGTTTCATATTAACTTTCTTCTGATAGGATGAGGTTGGTTTGGAATTTTTATGATAATGTTAAATCCATTAGTGAAGCCAATTGTTTCCACATTACCAAAACATACTAATGAGATAATTTTTAAGCTTTATTACTGTGTAGCCCATTGTAAAAACATTGGAATCCTTGAAAACAACAACCTAAAAATAGTAACAACCTTTGATTTTAAGCTTAAAGATTGGTTGTGGTGATGTGTTTTTTTAAATTCTTATTTAAAATGTTGCAGAAACAAACTGAAAATAGAAATAAGAAAACAATGCTATTTATAATAGCATCAAAAAGAATAAAATATTTATTCTTTGTATTTTTTCTAAGGAAAAAATTTAACAAAGTAGTATAAAACTTGTACTCTGAAATGTATAAAAACTCACAAACAAGTTAAAGAAGACCTAAATAAGTGTAAAAGCATCTGTATTCATGGAGAAGAAGATTTAACATTGTTAAGATGGAAATACCTGCAAATTGACCTGCAATTTAATGCAATCCATATCAAAATCTCAACAAATTTTTGTGGAAAACCAAAGTCAATCCTCAAATTCATATGGAATTGCATGATACCTTGAATAGCCAAAACTATTTTAAAAAAGCAAAATAAATTTGGAGGACTCACATGTCCTAATACAAAACTTTAATACAAAGCTAGAGCAATAAAAAGTGTCCTGAGATAAACATAGACATATAGACCAATGGAATAGAACTGAGAGTCAAGAAATGAACCTATCTACATCTATCATCAATTGACTTTCAACATAGATGCCAAGTCCATTCAATGGGGAAAGAACAGTCTCTTCAACAAATGGTGCTCAGACAACTGGGTATCCATATCCAAAATGAAGTTGGACCTCTACTTCACACCATGTACAAAAAATAAACTGAAAATGGATCAAAAACATAAATTTAAGAGCAAGGTATAAAACTCAAAAGAAAACAAGAATCAATTTTTAAAAATTTTTTTTAGTTGTCAATGGACTTTTTAAAAAAATTTATCAATACGTGGTGCTGAGAATCGAACCCAGTGCCTCACAAATGCTAGGCAAGCACTCTGACACTGAGCCACAACCCCAGCCCAGGAATCAATCTTAATATCCTTGGATTAAACAAAGCTTTCTTAGACATGATACCATAGACACAAGTGACAAAAGAAAATGATGAATTGTACTTTATCAAAACTAATAGCCTGCTAGGCGTGGTGGTATACACCTGTAATCCCAGCAGCTCAGGAAGCTGAGGCAGGTGAATGGCGAGTTCAAATCCAGCCTCAGCAGCTTGGTGAGGCCCTAAGCAACTTGGGGAGACCCTGTCTCTATGCATAAAAAGAGCTAGGGATGTGGCTCAGTGGTTAAGTGCCCCTGGTTTTAATCTCTGGTACAAAAATAAACAACAACAACAACAAAAACAAACTACTAACAGCCTTTTTGTGGTACTGGGAATTAAACAAAGGAGTACTCTACCACTGAGCAATATTTTCAGCTCTTATTTATTTTGAGATGGGGTCTTCCTAAGTTGCTGAGACTGGCCTTGAATTTGCCATCCTCCTGCCTCAGCCTCCCAATTGCCTACTAATGGCTATAGGGCTTCTTTGGGGGGTAATGAAAATGCTTTAAAATTGTGGTGATGGTTGCATAATTTTATGAATGTATTAAAAACCACTGAATGATACACTTTAAAAGGATAATTCATCTAGGGATAATATCTCAATAAAGCTGTTAAAATGTGATGGAAGCTGGGCACAGTGGCTCATGCCTTTAATCCCAGTGACTCAGGAAGCTGAGGCAGGAGGATTGCAAGTTCAAGGACAGCCTCAACAACTTATTGAGAGCCTGCATCAAAATGAAAAATAAAAGGACTGGGGATGTAGCTCAGTGGGAAAGCACCCCTGGACAATGGAAGTGAGAAACATCTATTGTGTTTGGGCAATGTCAAGTATGTCATTTAGCATGGAGGTCAGAACTGAGGTGTAATGACTCCCTAAGGAAGTGAAAGTAGGTTAGGGCACTGAATACCATGACAAAGAGTTTGGATTTGCCTCATGAGGTAAAGAGGAACACAAAAGCTTTGGAGCAGGGTCATCACACAATCAAAGCTATGCTTTAAATGATACCTTCATCTCCCATGCTACCTCCAATACCATCCTCACTCTGAATCACACAGTGCCCACTAACACATTTCCTTAAGCAAGACATCTGAGCAAATAGGCTCAAGAAGCTCAGGACTTCAAGACACCAGGCACAGAAAAGGCTGAAATGTCAGTATAATGGGGATGGCAAGAATTGAAAACTCTCCATAAAGTCAGTAACATAAGGTATAAAGAAGAATCCAGTCTCAGGCTTCTCAAGAGCAATACTACATGCTCTGAGATAATTGAGCAATGCCATAAAAATGTGAAGGAAAATAATATTTGATCCAGAATTCTATTCCCAGCTGCAGGACTAATCAAATGGGAGGTTAAAGATCTTTTCAGAAATGCAAGGGCTTAGAAACTTTCTCATGCACCTTTTTTTAAAGGTCTCACATATTTATTACTGAAACAACTTACTAGTATGGAGGATAGAAACAGAGAAAAACATTTTCCCAATAAGACACGCCCCACTGTCCAAATAGTGGCAACATTTTCTGCTTGATACTGTACAATGCTAATGACCTTGACACAGCATAAATATGTTTGCTCACGTACAATCCTTATAGGTTATTCTCCAGTGCCTCCTCTTGGATTCATACCTGATTTTATTGTCATTTTTCGTCTAAATCCAGTGAGGGTTGGGATGATTTTGCTTGTTTCTTGGACAGGAATTGTTTGATCCTGAAAGTCTTATGAAAAGACATGGTGTGTTAGTTTTTCATTGTAATCAAAATGTCTGACAACAGGAATGTAGAGGAGGAACTTCATTTGGGGTTCATGGTTTCAGAGGTCCATGGTGGACTAATTGCATTGCTCTGGGCTCAAAATGAGACAGAACATCAAGGCAGAAGGGTGTGGTGGAGGAAAGCAGTTCAGGATATGGCAACCAGGAAGCAGAGAGAGACAGACAGACAGACAGAGACAGAGAGGGAGAGCTCTGCTCACAAGGGACAAAATATATACCCCAAAGGCACACTCCCCCAGTGACTTATTTCCTCCAGTCACACCCTACCTTCCTATAGTTACCATCTAGTACAGCAGTCCTTCCAAATTAGTAATCCATTAAATGGATTGATTCCCATTTCATCAAATCCATCAAACAGATTATGTCACTGTTCTCATAATCTAATCATTTCGCTTTTAAACATTCCTGTATTATCTCACACATGAACTTTTATGGGACACCTCATAACCAAACCACCACACATGGTGAGGAATGAAGTCAACCACACACACCACAATGGTGGACAAATGGAAAGGGGACTCAAACATATTTCTTAGAGACTTCTGGAGGATATGCTGTAGAAAAACGAGGGAATATAATAAGACCAGGGAAGAAACAGGATCTGAGAAACTGGATCCAATCTAGAAGGGTAACACAGGGAAGGCTCAGGATGACAAGCATGCAGCAGGCCTGAAGAGCAAGCAGTCTAGATTGGTGCAGGAAGGTGGTAGGCTTCAGGAGGGCCATGCCCAAAAAAAGACAAAGGGGAGGACTTGATAGAATATCTAACATTATAGAGAAGCTAGAAAGAATTTAGCATGTGCAGATGACAGGAGAAAAGAAAACAAAATAAATAATATTCCATGATTCCAGGAAAGATATATTACAAGAAAAGAAAAATCATCATATCATCTTGTTTGACTCCATGATGAATGAGATTAACATAGTTTCAACAGTATAAATACTTGTTTTATTTTAAAATACAATTAGAAACCATACAACCATATTATGTGAGATTGGTAGATTTTTCTTCTCTTTAGTGCTCTTCAAGCAGAACAAGAAGTCAAAAGATGATGTTTGGGACTGACAAGTCTAGAAATGCCAAATAACAAAATCATACTGCAATGAAACATGGTCATAAATATTAGAAGAAAACAGCTAGTAGCATTTAAACAGCTACTTCTTTGAAGCAGAACTAGGGTGCGGTAAATAGTCGGGAGAAGAACTGTGGTTTTTCATTATATGACTTTCAATAATAATTTTTTTATAATATTAATATATCCTATTACTACGTATTTTTATTGTTCAATTTAAAAAATAAGAACTCTAATTCTGTGCATGCTGTGACCTGGAATGGATAGAAACTTAATTGGAAGTATAGTATCATAGTCCTAACCACAAATTATAAGATTCTGAATGAGGCTAATTAAGCAAACAAATATCCCAGATTTATTCAACACATGTTCATGAAGACCTTTGTTCTTTTAGAAGTCTCATTAGAATGTAGTCTCCTTCAGAGTAGGGACTTGCCTGTTTTGTTCACTGCTGTATCTCTAGCATCTAGCAGTGTCTGGCACCTATAGAAGCTCAATCAATATTTGTCAACTGAATAAATGAACAAATCATAACACATTTCTGCAAGTCCAAATTGTATTCTTCCTGATGCCTAAAGTTTTTCTGTTTTTGTTAGTTTTTCAAGAAAGGAGAGTTAACATCAACATGGTTGTTATTTTGTTGCCATCTAAGAAAGAATTTGTGTTTATTTATAATAATAGCCATTCCTCTGTTAACTCTCCTTTCTCGGAAAACAAACAAAAACAGAAAAACAGAGCAAGGTGCATTGTTATGAAATGCAGGGCAATATTTACCTCTGAAGCACAGGAAATATCTGTAACAATAACGTACATATTTCCAGGTAAATGGTTAGATGGAATTGTGAGTTGGGCTTGCTTTACGGACCTTAGAGTTTAGAGTTTCCAGAGTCTGTTGTCTTTATCTTTAATAAATAGACCTGGATCAAATGCATAATTC
The DNA here is from genome assembly GCF_001458135.2 of Marmota marmota marmota. Lineage (NCBI taxonomy): Eukaryota > Metazoa > Chordata > Mammalia > Rodentia > Sciuridae > Marmota > Marmota marmota. The sequence goes on from NW_026000272.1 coordinate 14,064,166, forward strand.
AAAATCTCTTGTCTGAATATTTTCACACAAGGCATTTTAATAGAATTTTGTGCCCAATTTTGGAATTTGAGAAGATAATAATTCAAGAGGTAAAGTGCCTACAAAGTAGTATATCAAGTTATACAACCATCTGTAAGCAGTGCCAAAGGAGTTCTGCATCAATATATTAGAAACTAAGAAAGAGATGTTGGTTACCCTCTAACTGAAAACCACTGAACATATATTTTAGTCTGCAAGCCCACTTACTGAATCCTCTTAAAACACTGAAGATTGAATTTTAAGCAGATGTTCTAGTGGTGAAAAGGACACAGAAAGGCTAGGTTTTCATATAATCCCCATCATCTCAGCAAGTGCTAGGTAGACTATAGAAAATAATTACTTATGCATCCATGTATGGTGGTTGCACTTCCTACACATTTAAAAGTCTTATTACTTTAGTATGACATGATATTGTAGCCTTAAAATTAAAAAAAAAATGTCTGCTAACTGCATGAAGGCAAATTTCCAAGGCAAGAAGTCAGCTGCACAGGAAGAAAGCAAGAATCACACCAGTGGAATTGGGGTGTGAGGTGAAGACTCGAGTGTCCCCACTCACCCACATCAATTTCACTATATCCCCAGACATGTCTATTTCACAACTCTCAGTGTTGCCCCAACTCCAAGAATATGTCCTTCAAAATTTTCAACTCTCCGTTTTGTTTTAACTTGTAGTTAAACAAGTTGACTACAAGTTAAACAAGCAGTTAACACTATTAACTCCTGTTAACTACTGGAATTTCTGAGCCAGTCAATGTAGCCTGTATTATATGGTTTGGTTTTATTGCTCTCTTTATAATATGAAAAAGGTTTTTTTTTAAAATTAAGAGTTGGGAGAGTGCTCAGAAATGAGAGACCATTTGTATTTTCACAGAGCACACAAGGCAAAAAATATGTTTCTCAACATTGCAGCTGCTAAGTAACACAAATAGTTTTCCAATCTCCTAAACATTTGCTTATGTACTTCTGCATTCCTCTGATACCATCGAAAAGTTGTGCTTAAATCCTCTGTGATTTAGGTACACCACAGGAATAGGAAACATCATTTCTTGTTTATTCTTATTTCTTTGGAATCAGCAGCCAAATGCCATCACAATTCTAAACGCTTATAAAGCAAGAAGTGCTTGCTTAGGAAGAGGTGAGGGAGACATCTTCTCCTAAATGTCATTCACCCAGTGTTGGGGCACATGCTAGGTATAGGAGACAAAGTGAATCAGACAGACCTATTCCCTGTCCTCATGGAGCTCATAGTGTAATAGGCAGAGTCAGATCATAACCAAGAACACAAAAGAAGAGCATTTGGGGATTGAGCTATGGAAATAAATAGTACAGTATGGTAAGAGTCACTGAGGGTCCTACTATAGCAACTGAGCATTTTTTCATGTAAATAAGACAGCCCTTGTCTTGAGTAATCTGCACTCTAATGAAGGACACAGACTAACTGCAAGTAGATAGATAAATAACCTAATCGTAGGTTATGATAAAAGGAACAAACAAAGGAACAAAGGGTGAGCAGAGAAGACCTCCCCCAGGAGTTGCAATTTAAGCTGAGGTTTTCAGGGTGAGAAGGGACTGGTCAAGGCCAGAGCTGGGGAAACAGCCTTTCAAACAGTAGGAGCAAAACTTCTAAAGTCCCTAAGATGGGAAAAAGCCAGTTATTTCCAGAAAGTAGGAAGATGTGGCCTATAAAATAAGAGGGAGAATGGAAGGGAATGAGGTTGGAGAGACAGACAAGGTCTGGATTCTTTGGGGCCTTCCTATCCATGGTGATACCTGGGATTCTTATTTCAAGGGCACTAAAAATGCAAATGTTGCATTCCTCTGAAACCATTGAAAAGTTATTTTCTATTCTTTGGCCTTCTGTTCTGCAGTGGCTCTTCTCTGTAAACCTGCACTAGGCAGATGGACATAGGGTGTTAGTGAGAAATGAGAAATGTCTGAAAGCATAATACACTAACTTTGGCTTTAAAAATTTCAAAGATATTCAGCTGGATATTTGAATACAGTGGTTGAATGAAGGCCTATTCTTGTAGCTTGTTATAGCCAAGCAACCAATGAAGCCAACTGGAGCCCAAGTCTATTATTCCTTCAATCTCCCTAAAGTGGCTAACAGGAATGATGTTCCCATTCGTTATGTTCATACTGCCTTCCTCTGTTAGTTGATAAAGTAACTAAGGTAGTAATTTGGTCCTTCCGAAGAAGGTATGAAGTGGGTCACACAACCTATGTAAGATAACAGGATAAAAAGTAATCAACAGATAAAATTCATAATCAAGGGGAAAATGGATGGGAAAATTAAATGAAACTGAGAGTAAAATTAAAACTAAGCTGAAATGCCACAACATGGCTTAGAGTTTCTTGGTGGATGAAGGAAAAAAGGAAGCAAGACCAAGTTCATATTGTCCATAAGATAACCCATAGTTTCACTGAAGATAAGTGTAGATTTTCCTGGTAAAGGATCCTGAAAGAAATTTCTCTCATCGTTCTATTAGATTTGGGTCATTGTAGTCAGTGAACCTATGTCTTTTGTTAAAAAGCAGTTTGATTGAGATATGCTCACATACCATAAAATCCACCTGTTATAAATATACAATTCCCTTTGTCTTCTTAATGACATACCTAACAACACCCAAGAAGTTTTTGTAATTGGAGGACACAATTATCCCCTTTCTTTCAGATAGAGGTATTCATGGGCTGGGACATAGCTCGGTGGCAGAGCACTTGCCTGTTATGTACAAGGTCCTAGGTTTTCATCCACAGTACTGGGGGGAAAAAAGCAAATAAAGTGATTCATATGGACAATCACACTTTCTCTTAGCAAAAAGTTCTACACTTGTTACCCTGTTCCTTCTAAAGATTAATGTTTTAGTTCCATTTTATAAGATGGAGAGCCTAAGGATCAGGGAAGTTGAGCAATTTAGCTGAAGTCAGACATATAGCTAAAGCTAGACTTCAAAACTGGAATGCTACACAAGCCATATCCTGATTCCAATTGCTTAATATGGGTTGATTTTCCCTGTTTACAGATCACTTCTCTTGTAGTGTGTTCATCTCACTCAATTGAAGTCCAGAAATGTTAAAGGGATCCAAGAATTCAAACATTCTTAAGGCCCTTTTTCAGATTGTTAAACACAGATTAAGTGTAAGTAATACACTGCAATGCTATAAATGAAGAAATAAGATGTTTGCTTTGTTATTTTTAGATCAACATATGAAAAAATTCTTTCAACCCTTAAAAAAGTAGGTAGAACATTCCAGTGCATTGGTCCAAAGATCAGTTTTTCAGAATTTGCTGATTTTTGGTTAATGGCATGTGGCCCAATAGAAATATATAGATAATAGCTCACAAGCAGAATGTGGAAATATGCAGATATTATTGCAAAAGAACTTGCTATTTTCCAGAAGTATGCTAACAGAAGGATAGTATGAAGTCCAAAAGATTTGTAAATCCATCCTCTTTGTTTATCCAGGATGTTTGAGCTCCTTGTAAATTATTCTACAGAGCCAAGCAAGGAGTTGACAATTCTGGAGCCCACAGTCCTGGAGCTGGGTGTTGTTCTGATCTCTCCAGACTAAAGCCAGCTTAGATTAAGAGATGAAGAGAGATAATGAGGCCAAAAGGTGCTTACTTTGATCATCTAAGAACTAGCACGGTGCTGGAAACAGTAGGTGCTAAGAATTTGGATTTTCAATCTGAGGACAATGAGATGGAAAATTAATTTTTTAAACAATTTTTCTTATTGTTTTATACATTAAAAAACTTTTTGCTGAGTGTACCTGTAGAACTTGGTGAATTTTCACAATATCACTCTACCTGTGTTGCCAGTTAGCTAGGTACAAAGGAGGATATTTAACAAGAAAAATGATCAAAAATGACTAAAACATGCCCTTGGCCCTGGAGGAAGACATAATCTGGTAGGGAAGATGAAAGATAAGACAATTACATTATAGACGATACGCTAAGTACTGTAATAGAAGTATGAACATGATATGTAGGCAGATGATAGAAGAAGTGGTTCATTTTGCCTTGATTATTAGTGAAGTCATTACAGAGGAAGGAAATTTGAGGTAGGTCTTAAAGAATAAGAGATTTTCAAGTGGAGAAGGGTAGAGATAGAACTTTGCTCATGGAAAGGAAAGTATGAACAAGACAATTTAAGAGAGCTAAGGATAGTATGGTGGAAACACTGGAGATATGAACATTTCTCCATTGACCTCATACCCTTCTCCACCTGATACTCTTCTTCCTGTTCCCTTCCTGACCCAACTTCTCCAAATAATCATCTACTTACAGGGCCTCTTCCTCTTCACCTCCCATCCACTCTTCAACCCACTTCCATCTATCTTCCAGATTCTCCACTTTACTGAAACTGTTCTTGGCTTCAGTGTTGGGAAAACTCTCCTTTCTGCATATTATTTAGTTTCTCATAAATATACAAAAGTCAGTCATTCTTTCATTCTTAGAACAACTTTGTTTCTTGGTTTCTGTGATATTCTACATTCTTCAAGCTTCTCCTTCAGTGTCTTTTGCTGGATCCCCTGTTCCTCTTCTTATGCAAAGAGTAAATAAAATAATAAATGAAAAAAGGTTCAAATAGTCATGGTATATAATAAACAATAAATGCTATCTGTTGGTGGCATCTTTTTCATTTTTCCAGTCCTGCTATCAGTTTATTCTTATTTTAAGTTATTTTTATTTTTTTAGTTGTAGGTGAACACAATATCTTTATTTTATTTATTTTATTTTTATGTGGTGCTGAGGATTGAACACAGTGCCTCACATGTGTGAGGCAAGTGCTCTACCACTGAGCTATGACTGCAGCCCTTATTTTGAGTTATCACCTGACCTCTAATGTTGTTATTCACCAGGACTCAGGTTTTAAATACCTCCTATGTATTGTTACTTATCCACTGAACCCATTTTTTCACAGATGCCAGACTATTTTTTTTTTTGAGACTTATATGCCATTACACTTACTGGTGAAATATTGAGCACTTTTCTTCAAAGATTGATGACAAGATAAGGATGTCCATTCTCATTACTTTTGCTCAATACTGCAATGAAGATCCTAGCCATTACAATAAGGCAAGAAAAAGAAATAAAAGACATACAGATTGTGAAGGAAGAAGTAAAGCATTTCATTGAGACAACATAATGGCGTGTAGAAAAATGTAGGAAATCTACAAAAAAAACTAGAGCTTATAAGAAGGTCTATATGCAAAGTTAATTATATTTCTATATATTGGTGATGAAAATTTTGAAAATGAAACTTTGAAATACATTATTTATGGTAGCATAAAATCTTCCCTTAGAAAATTTTTGAAAGATGGTTACGGTCTCTAGATTAAGAGATAAAACAGTTCTGAAAAATATTACAGGTCTGAATAAATTGAAAGCTACATCATGTTAATGATTGGAAGAATCAGTATTGTTAGTCTTCTTGAATTTATCTATGAATTTAATACAGTCTGATTTATAATCTCAAAAACATTCTTTTGTATAAATTGACCAGCATATTCTAAAATTTATATGAAAATGAAGAGGACTTAGACAAAACAGCTTATAAAAGAAAAACATTGGAAGACTCACACTATCTGAATTCATTATTGACTCTAAATGTACTATGTGGTACTAGCATGACGACAGACAAAGAGATTTTGCAGGACAGAATAGTGGGTCCAGCGAGAACCATATACATGTATTGCAATTAAATCATCTTTGTACAAAGATGATTTAATGCTGAGAGGATAGTCTGTTCAACATATGAAGCTAGGAACAGCTTAATATTTTTATGGAAAAACATGAACCTTGGTCCTGTAACTCACTACTTACCTAAAAATTAGTTTGAGTTGCATCATACACCTAAGTGCAAAAGCAAAACTCTAAAGCTTCTACAAGAATTTGAGGGCAAATATCTCTATGACCTGGGGATATAAAACAGTTTGTTAGCTAAGTCAGTTGATAATTTTTTTTAAACTATCAACGAAACAATTAAAATGTAAAACTATTCCTCATCAAATGACACCATTAAGAAAATGAACAGTTCAGCAACTTAGTGAGACCCTGTCTTAAAGTAAAAAATGAAAGGGTCTGGAGATACAGCTCAATGGTATAGCACCTCTGAGTTCAATCCCCAGTACTCCCCTCCCCCTAAGAAAGAAAGAAAATGAACAGTGAAGGCACACTCTGGAATAATTTATTCACAATACATGTAACTAGCAAAGGACAAAAGACAAAAATGGACAAAAGACTCAAACCGACACTTTACAAAAGAAGATATGTGAAGGGTCAATAAACACATTAAAAAGGTTCTCAACATTATTAATCATCAGGAAACTGCAAACTAAAACTGAAATAAAACACCATTCCATATGCTCTGGAATGGCTAAAATAAAAGGACTGACAGCATAAAATATTAGCAAGGATGTGGAGTAATGGGAAACTTCACACATTGCTGGTAGAAATGTAAAATGGTTAAAATGCTTTGGGAAACTGTTTAATAGATCCTTATATAGTTAAACATTTATCTACCTTATGATCTAACAATTCTATTCATAGACATTTATCTAAGATAAATGTAAGTATATGTCCATGAAAATAAACATATAAGAATACTCATCACAGTCTTACTCATATAGTGAAATTAGAGATGGGGAACCAAAACATTACAAGAGAATAGGGAAAATGGTGGCGAATTAATACAGTGGAATATTATTCATCTATAAAAGGAACCAACTACTGATTCATGCAACAATGTGTATGATGTTGAATCAAAAGTTAGTCATAGAAGTGTATAATGAGAGCTAGGTGTGGTGATGCACACCTAAAATCCTAGCAACTTGGGAGGTTGAGGCAGGAGGATGGCAATTTTAAAAGACTATCCTGGGCAAATAAGCAAGACCCTATTTCAAAATAAAAATAAAAAGGGCTGGGGATATAAAGCACACTTGGGTTCAATTCCCAGTACCAAAAAAATAATGTAATATATGATTTCATTCATATGAAGTTCAAGAACAAAAAAAAATACACCTAATCTGTATGATAGAAATCAGATCCCCTAGTAGGGGTAATTGCCTGTAAAGGGACATAAAATAACTTTATGGGGTGTTAGAAAAGCTTTATGGCTTGCTTGGGATGTTGGTTACACAGGGATACATAATTGTCTAAACTCATTGAGATGAACATTTAAAATTTATGAATTTATTTTTTTGGTACTGGGTATTGAAAAAAGGGGTGATCTACCACTGAAATATATCCCCAGCCCTTTTAATTTAATTTTATTTATTTATTTGTCTATCTATTTATTTATTTATTTTTAGGGAGGGTATCACTAAGTTGCCCAGGCTGGTTTTGAACTTATGATCTCCCTGCATCAGCTTCCCAAGGTGCTGGGATGACAGGTGTGTGCCAGTGCACACAGCTAAGACATATAGAATTTTATTGTGCATAAATTAAAGCTCATTTAAAATATTTTTTAAAATAAGTCTCCAAAATCTGAAACAATAACAAAGGAGCACCAACTATTTAGTTGACGCTGCTACTTGGATGATTAGTCGTCTAGAATAGAAATCAGGTGTTGAGTGGCAGTCTCAAAATCCTTTGACATGATAAAGAAAAGAAAATAAGGCCATATGATAGTGGCACAGAACTAATTTAGATAGGGTAATTAACAAGCCATGTAGTGAGCTGTGGGAAGACTATTCCAGACAGGAAAAGCAATGGCAAAGACTAAGATAAGAATGAGAGACTACTGGAAGTTGGTGAGTAAGGGAAAATAGTGGGAGATGATATCAAATAGGTAGGGTTAAATCATGAGGGTCATATAGGCCGCGGTGAGGCACATTGATTTTGAGTGTGATTTAGTCAGCTTTTTTACTGGTGTGACTAAATGACCTGACCAGAACAATTTTTGGGCAGGAAAAGTTTATTTGGGGGCTCATGGTTTCAGAGGTCCCAGTCCATGGACAGCAGGCTCCATTCCTTGGAGCTTGAAGTGAGGCAGGGCATCATGGTGGAAGAGTGTGACAGAAGGAAGCAGATCACATTATGATCAGAAAGCCGAGAAAGAGAGACTCCACTTGCCAGATACAAAATATATACTGCAAAGGCACGCCTCCAATGGCCTACCTCCTCCAGCCACAGGATACCTGCCTACAGTTACCACCCAGTTAATCCTGTCAGGGGATTAATTCACTGATTGGGTTAAGACTTTCACAACCCAATCATTTCTCCTGTAAACCTTCTTCACTGTCTCACACATGAGGTTTTGGAAGACACCTCACATCCAAACTATAACAGAGTGTGATAAGAAGCTACTAGAGGCGAACTCCTCCAAGTACATGACATGACATGATTTGCATTATGAAGGGTTACTCTTAATGTTTTGTGGAGAATAGACTTGAGGTTTGGAGGATGGGGAAGAATGGAAGCAAAGTGGCCAATCAGATGTTGGGATACTTCTTTCCCATAACTTTCTTTGCCCTTCTATGACCCTGAAGGCTGACTCTTACACACAGCATCTCCAAAGCTGGTTTCTGGTTGAATGTAGCTAATGGAAGCACCGACAGGAGATAGAAAAGTGGGAGAAGAGAGGTCAGGATACTTATTACCATCTCTCTTACCCCATTTCCTTCCTTCCTCCACCAGATCCTGGCTTTGGCTGATGTTGCTACACTGCAATCCTTATGCTTGTTCCTGGTATTGCAACATCTTTTGATTGTTTCATCAGCCCTGTCCACATCTTGGTTAATGGACACATCATTAAACTCTCTTTAATCTCTTTCGAATGTGTCTATTTTCCTTCTGGTACTCTCAATGGCACAGGTGGCTATTGCAAGTGAAAGGATGATTATGGCTTGGACTACACTGGTAGTGCTAGAGGTAGAAAAGAGGGCAAATTCAAGATGAAAGAAGATTTTCTGGAGGTGGAAACCACAGAACATCCTTATGGACTGGATATGGAGGATGAGGGAAAGAGAAATAGAGGGCCATCCCTGGGATTCTGTTGAAGTGATTGATGGCACTTGCTATTCACTAAAACAGGAAGTCTGAAGGAGATGTAGACTTGTAAAGGTGGAGATGGGTAATCAAGAATTTGTTGTCAGCCATGATAAGTACAAGTCATCAGGTGTCCAAATGGAAGTGTTTCATGGGCTTGTAAAAGAGCAGTCTGAAGCTCAGGAGACAAGTTGGACTATAGATAGAAATTTGGGGGTTATCAGTATATCCTAGAATTTAAAGTTGTGGAGCAGGATGAGGCAACTTAGGTAGAGAGTATGTTAGGGAATCCTCGTTGTGTTATCCTGATGGGAGGCAGGGCACACCTTCCATTGAGGAAATTGAAAAATCCAGATACTCACTGTCCCTGACATCTAGCAGCCAAGGTTAAGGGTGTGTAACCCAGTTTCAGCCAACTTAGGACTCCAATCCAGGACTTAGGACTTTGCATCTGGAACCAGTGTTGCAATGAAGCAAGGGATAATTCTGAATATATTTTGGATTCTGCAGCAATAGAATCTAGTGGCCATTGGCAGTGGTTATGGGTACGATATCCACAATCAGTGCTGCTGATGCCAGTATCAGCATTCAGTGTCCAAAAGCAATGGCAGAGACATATAACTGTTGCTTCCCTGTGATATGAGGTTGCCTGAGACTGATCCCGAATTTACCTCAGTCTCCAGACTGTTCTTCAAGCCTGGTCCACCAGAATTCCTACAATTCTGTATGCAACCTAATTTCTTGCCAAAACTGCTTTTTTTTTTTCTCTATTCTGGGTTGTTTCCTGTTGATTTCAACTAAGAACCTTGTTAGTACAATGCCTTGAACTTAGTAAGTACACAACAAATATCTGCTGGTAAGTGTCTAATCCCTTTCTCCCTAACTTGAAATTACTTAGTAAGAAATCCCATGAGTTTCCACCATGGCTAAAGTAGTCTAATGGCAAGTACTGTTTTTGTTGTTGTTAGTTGACAGCTTTCCTTAGAATTTTGGAAGGGAAAAGAAACAAGAGGTCAGCAGCTGAAGTGACTGTCGTTCCAATATAACAAAAATGAACATATTGAGTCAAGGATGAAGTCAGTTTCCTTCTAAAAATGGCATATGGGAATCATTATTCATGGGAAGGGATTCTTCTTAGATTCTCTGGTATTTAATGATGTTCCACATCAACCCACCCACCATTTCCCATTTTTTTAAAGAGCAGTTATAGAAACCCATAATCTCCTGGTTTTAAGATGAGTATCCACAATAAAACAAGGACACCTTTCGTCCTTTGCAACTAGAATAAAGAGCTTACGTTTCACTTTTCAAAACTTTGCAAGGTAATTCAATTCCTCCCTACCCTCCAGTACTTTTAAATGAAAGTCAACTGTTGTCTTTGAAGAGACTTAAAGAAATTATTGGAACAGCTGGAGTCTCAATCTACTTTGGCAAAAACAAAAACTGTGTGGAATTATCCTACACTGTTTTATTTTACATTTTATTGATTTTGAACTGCTTAAGGGGTCATCTGCTGGGGCTTCTGAAAAGAAATCAACTTTCTGTCTACACACAGCTCCGACCAAAAGAGAAGGTCAGATCCTTAACTGTGGTGTGAGCCCAGTCCAGGAGAGTGTGAGGTCAATGGGAGTGCTGGTTGATAAAATATGGAGAAGTCAGCAAATGGAGAAATAAAGTAATTTTAAAAGAACCAATATATCTGAGGGTAAATTGTATTAGTTCCTTTTAATGACCCTTCATATCTATACCCTCCTCTCTATCCCCATTTAGTATTGACCAATTCTCCTCAAACTTGAATATGGACATCAGTCACCATATTATAATGCAGATTCTGATTAAACAGGTGTTTGGTGGGGCCTGAGATTCTGCATGCTTAACAAGTTCCTGCTGGTTTGGACAACATTTTGAGTAGTCAGGATCTAGGTCACCATGACATCACTACCTAGATATTTACAGTAGCTTTCTAACTGATTTCTCTGATTCCAGGCTTGATCTCCTTTTCCGTTAATTATTTAGATAGAAGATAGAAATGGTTGATTGAGAAGCTAATCCTGACTCTGTAACATCTCCCCTCACCCCCTCTACTTAAAATTCCCAGTGGCCCCCAATGTTAGAATACAATTCAGACACCCAACCCTTGCCCCAAAGACCTCTATGCTAAGGAGCTTCTTGACTCTACTCTTTATGACCCTTGCAGTCCAGCCCTTCCACGCTGCTGTGCTCTCTCACAGCTTGATATCTTTGCCAATCTTATTCCTGCTTCTTCTGTTGGGCCTACTCCCCTCTGCCTGTTAAATGAATCAGGTCTGCAGTACTCTCTGGTAAGCCTTCCTTTTCCCTCCATAGCTCCTGCCCCCCTTTACAGAGGGAGGCCTTCTTTCTTGTATGTTTCCACTTTATCCTGAAAATAGCCTCACCATCAATTTTATCAAATTAAGTTTTAATTATTTACATGACTATTCCCTAGTACTACATTATGAGATTCTTGAGAGCATCATTCTCTTCCTCCCTTCATCTTTCTCTCCTCTCCCTCCTGCCCTCTTCTTCCTCTTTCCCTCACTTCCTTCTTCTTTAATTACTCCCTCCTTTCCTTTGTTCTTTTCTCTTTTTCATTCCTTCCTTCCCTACCTTCTTCAACTTCTTTCTTCTTCCTTCCTATGTCTTCCCTCCTTCCTCCCATCCCCCTTTCTCTCTGTCATCGTCCTCCTTCCTTCCCTCGATCCTTTTCTTTCCTTCCCTCCTTCCCTCTTTCTTTTCCTTCTTTACCTCTTTTCTTCTTTTCTGTTACAACAAACTGTTATGGATTAGATGTAAGGTGTCCCCCAAAAATCTTATGTTGAGACAATGCAAGAGGGTTCAGAGGTGAAATAATTGGGTTGTTAGATCCTTAACCCAATCAGTGAATTAATCTCCTGATGAAATTGAGTGGTAACTGAAGGCAGGTGGGGTGTGGCTGGAGAAGGTGGGGCATTGGGGTCGTGGCTTTGGGGTATATATATTTGTATCTGGTAAGTGGAGTCTCTTTCTCTATCTGATTCCTGATCGTTACATGAGCTATTTCCCTCTGCCACTCTCTTCCACCATTATGTTCTGCCTCACCTCAAGCTCCAAGGAATGTAGCCCTGAGAAATGGAGCTGGTTGTCTATGCATTCAGACCTCTAAATGGAGCTGGTTGTCTTCTCTCTGTGACTTCTCATCTGTCTTATATAAGAATGTTTGTAATTAGATTTAGAGCCCACTCAAATAATACAGAATAATTTTATCTTGAGACCTTTAACATAATTATATCTGCAAAAACTTTGCTATGGTTTGTATGTGATTTGAGTATGTCCCATAATTGTTTATGTGTTGGGAGCTTGGTCCTCAGTGTGTTGACATTAATAGCTGGAGAGACCTTTAAGAGGTGGGGCCTAGTGGGAGGTCATTACTGGCCTCTCCTTAGTCTGGTTTCCCTTCTCACAATATAACCTCTTCCTCTTACATGCAGTCCTAACAGGACACCATCTTCTCTGTTATGACCAGCCAAGGAGGCTTCCCCATAGACTGAATTAATGGGACCACTCAATATTGGACTTTCATCTGCAAAACTGTGAGCTAAGTAAACCATCTCTTTACAAAGTACTCAGCCACAGGCATTTTTTATAATAATAAAAGGGCCCTTTTCCAAATAAAATCATACTCTCATATTCTAGAGTCTAGGAGATAGACCTATTTGGAGAGTGGGACCATCCAGCTCATTAAAATTGGTGACATGAAATTTAGAGGTTCATAGGCCTCCCATGACCATTGTATCAAGGACATTTGGGTCCCAACTCTTTTCCTGAATCCTGGGCTTCTCGAATACCTCAGATCCTATAATGAAGATGTAGAAAGTCAATTTTGTATTTATAAATCCTTGCTCTGAGATATTATAAAACATATTGAGCACATTTATTTTAGACAACTGCACATTTTCTCTCACTCCAAATAGTCAGTGGCATAATAATAAAGATATTTTAACAATTGATCTGGTACAGGTACCAACCCTCTAGAATGGACACTGAAACTCATCACATGAGGGTGTTTCTGGATGAGATTACATTTGAGTCAGTAGATTGAATAAAGCAGAGTGCATCACTCATATAGGGTAACGCAACAAGAAGGGCAGTCTGCAACTTTCAGGTGTGAGCTAAATCTGCTACCTGCAGACAGAATTCCTCCTTCTTCTTTTCCTTCTCCTCTTCCTTCTCCTTCTTGTCCTCCTTTCCCTTCTCTCTCCTTCCCCCCTCCTTTTTTCCCTCCTCCTCCTCTTTCTCCTCTTCCTCCTTCTTTTACTTTCAAGAAATCTCACTTCTGCTCCTAAGACTTTTCTTTGGATTGAATCAGGGCTACTTAGATTATTCAGTAAAGTATAATCTCCCTTGCTTAAAGTTAATTGATTATAGACTTACATCACATCTAAAAAATAACATAACAATGTAGAGATTAATATTTGAACAACTGGGGACTATAGCCTAACCAAGAACACATAAAAGTGACCATCACAGAACATAAATTGCCACACTTTTTAAAACATTTGCAATAGATACTAAAACTCAATATATACATATACTCTATGTTCTAACAAGTGTCTTTCCAGGTTTTGTATCTGTTATAAATGCATATGTCTCCAAAAGCCATATACAAGAATGTTTATTATAGCATTAATTGTATTAATTGGAAACAACCAAAATTTCTATCAACAGGAGAACGGATAAAGAAATCATGTTACATTCATTTAATAGACTATTACTTGATGATGAAAAAGAATTTACTACCATAGGCAACAGTATGGATGAATCTCACAGACATAATGATGTGCTGAAAAAGTCCTTCGTGGCAGGAGCTATGGCTCAGTGGTTGAGTACTTGCATAGTGTGCTTGAGCCAGAGGTTTGAACACCAGCACTGCAAAATAAAGAAAGAAATAGCCACTCTCAAATGAATATATATTGTATTATTCCATTTATGTAAAGTTCAAAAACAGAAAAGATTAATCTATGATGTTAGAAATCAGAATAGTAGTTACCTTGTGGTGGAAGTTATTAAGAGGCACATGAGAGCTTCCTGGATACTGGTAATGTTATGCTTCTTGATCTCAGTGGTGGTTACAGGTGTGTGTGTGTGTGTGTGTGTGTGTGTGAAGTCATACACTTAAAACATATGCTCTTTATATTAAATTATACTTTAATGAATTTTTAGAAATAATAAAAAAGATTCAGACAGGTAGGAAGAATAAATCGAAACCAACAAGATGATTTTTTTAAAAATTTTTTTAGTTGTAGTTGAACACAATACCTTTATTTTATTTTTTTATTTTTATGTGGTGCTGAGGAACCAAACCAGCACCTACCACAAGCTAGGCAAGCTCTCTACTGCTGAGCCACAACCCCAGCCCCAAAAGATGATTTTTAGTATCTAAAAATTTTAAAGTAGACCATGAGAAAGACTTGATTTGGCCGCATGGAGAAAGACTTGGGGGCTTTAGTTGACCACAAGTTCTATGTGACCTAGCCACGTGCCATGGCAATTTTAGAAGTGTGTGTGATTTAAGCTGCTTTAGCAGAGGCAAAGTTACTGTTATATTTCACTTAGCTGGCTCTCTTTGAATCTTAATTCTGTCATGTGGGACAGAATGGGGTTGTAGGAAGAATTCCTAACTAGGAAATTAAAGTAGAGCCTTGGAAATATCTTTATAATGAAGACAATAATATTTAATGCTTAACAAAAGTCCAATACATTGCTTTCATTGTAACTGGATGTAGGTCTAGAGACTAGACACAACACTCTCCAAAAATTGTTGACAAATTTAAGAGGATCCTTAGGCTGAGTTATGAAGGGAATGAGAAAATAACCTTGCCATATATGGAGGAAATTCAGACAAAAACTAAGGAGGAACGTGGAATCTTTTTTTTTTTAACTTTTGAATATTGGATGAGTTGGCATGTCCAAAATCAGAGCTAAACCCATAGTTAGGTGTGATGGGAAGCCAACTTGAGTTCTTTATTAACAAAGAGGGAAACTCCTAATGCCCCACCAACCTGCAACCTCAGGAGAAGAGTTTAAGGAGTTGCTGAACAGTGCTTGAAAGATTCCTGTCGTGAAGAAGTAAAGAAGGGGAAAACAGGTGGAGTCTCAATGAGAAAGGAAACACACTAAAGTTTATGTTCCATCATTGCTATTCATTTGCAATCTGTTAAATGTGCTCAATGAAGATGCTTGCAAATATCTTTTTTCCATATTGAGGACTGAACCCCGGGGCACTCTGCCACTGAGCTGGAACCCTAGCCATTTTCATTTTTTATTTTAAAACAAGATTTTAGGGCTGGGGTTGTGGCTCAGTGGTAGAGTGCTTGCCTAGCATGTGTGAGGTACCACATAAAAATAAATAAATAAGATAAAGGTCCATCAACATCTGAAAAACATTTAAAAAAAAAACAAGGTTTTACTAAATCACTGAGTGGCCTTCAACTTGCAATCCTCCTGCTTCAGCCTCTGGAGTAGCCACCAACCTATCTACTTGTAAACATTTTAAACTAGAAATGGAAAGAAATAGAAGGCAAGGAAATTGTAAAATAGAATTTCCCTGAGGTGCCTCTGTCAAATGGAGCTCATACCATCTTCCAAGTTTATGTTTTTAGAAGAGAGACCAGTTCCAAATGCTGTCTGGGCTCTCTAGTCCTTTTATGGGGTTGCACATTTCAAAATCTTGGTTCAGTCAAGAAGTATAAAAAAAGGCATAGTATAACCCTTAAACAAACAAACATCCTTTTGCTGGAAATGGTGGTGGTACATGTGTGCCTGTAATCCCAGAAACTTGATAGTCTGAGTCAGGAGGATCACAAGTTCGAGGCCAGCTTCAGCAACTTAGTCAGATCCTGGGCAACTTAGCAAGACCCTGTGTCATAATAAAAAGAAAATTAAAAGGGTTGGGGATGTAGCTCAGTGGTAAATACCTCTGTGTTCAATTCCCAGTACCAAACTAACAAATGAACATCCTTTCAACTGCATTTCCCCTAACCCTGGTCAAACTAAAGTCTAGCTATGTGGAAAACCCACCAAATCTTTATTCTCACAATAAAGCTTTTGCTTTAACTGTGTCAAATTTAGTAGAGTTGACATCAAATATAAAAGATTAT
Source organism: Marmota marmota marmota (assembly GCF_001458135.2). Taxonomy (NCBI): domain Eukaryota; kingdom Metazoa; phylum Chordata; class Mammalia; order Rodentia; family Sciuridae; genus Marmota; species Marmota marmota. The sequence continues at coordinate 14,080,357 of NW_026000272.1, forward strand.
GTAAGCACAAGTTGGTCAATCTGACCCTGCACAGAATGCAATGCTTATTTTATTCTGTGACTACAAAAAATATTGTCACAAATATCTATGACTATTAAGTACATAAGGTTATTAAAATACATTCTCTTACTGAAGCAGCACAAAAATATTACATAAACAAATAAAACGAGAACAAGCATATTTCATTTGCTTAAATAACACTGAGGAAGCAACTGAAGGTTCTGATGGTTGGCAGGCAGCATGGAGATAATTTTGGTGATGATATGACATGATAAATTGCCTCTGCTGTACACAATTTTCACTCCAGAAAACAATTCATCTCCTACTCCCATCACGTTGTTCTTTCCTACTGATGTGTATGTTAGTTCCCTTATCGCTGCAGTCTGAACAGGACCAAGTTTGTCCTTTGTGGCTGTTGCTCCAAAGATGTAAAACCACTAAAGAAAAATAAACCAGAGAACAATGCCTGTTTTGGGATGACTGCTCAAATGGAAATGTCATTGGTTTAGTCCCATGGTCATGTTTGCATGGAGAGTTCAGAGATACCAATAGTATATTAATCAAGACACCTTGAGAAGAGGCAAAGTCACTGTACTGTGACCCTATGGAAGTTTGGAGCTCTAGTACTTAGAAGATGTATGAATTTGGAAATTGACAAAAGTCTTCAGTTCTCTTATCTGTAAGATGTGGATAGTAATGTGCCTTCCTAGGGTTTTTAATGCAAACTAAGTAATATCATGAGTGCTAATTTAGGTCTGTTACTTGGTATTATTATACAGTCATTCAACCAGTATTTGGTGAGCATTGATTTGCCAAGCACTGTTCTAGGTGCTGAGAACACAGCAGTGAATGAAGTCAATGAAATCCTGAAACTAATAGATCTTAAATCTGCCTAGTGGAAACAAAAAAAATAATTAAAGCATACAATTTGTCAGAAGATGATGATTGCTATGGAGAACAATGTAACAGGGAAAGCGAATAGGTAGTGCTAAAAATGGGGATGGGGTGGCAGTTTTTGATAGGGTATCACCTAAGATGGTGACATGTGAGCAGACCTAAAGGAAGTGAGTGAGCCAGGAACCAGGAGGCTATCTGGGGGAAATGTGTTTCAGGCAGAGAGCATAGACCCCTGCCGCAGCCCGGCTGGCTGGGCAAAATAGCTGGGGGGTGACGAACAACTTCTGTACGTTGATACAGCAGGAGTGGAAGCCGTTTATTATAGGACAACAGAGGTATTTATACATTCCACACAGCTTATCTAATTAGCATAAACTAGATACATCAGTCAACCAATCAGGAATCTCCACACTTAATGGCTCGTTTTTGTTACTTCTCAAACCACTCCCTCTGGCATTTTGCCAGGCACCATCCAGACTTGTTTACAGACTATAACATTTCTCTGGCAAAATGCCAGGTGCCATCCTGACTTGTTTACAGACTCTAACAGACCCCAAGAACTTTAAAGTAGAAGCATGCAGGAGCAGGGAGGGTTCAGAACAGCAGAGAGGCAGATGTAGAATGGGAAAGTAACAGAATGAGGTCAGAGAAGTAATGATGGCCAGACCATGTAAAGCATATAGTTCCTGGCATGCAGCAAGTGCTGTATATGTAATAGGTATTATTGTAACATCATCATCACCACTCAAATATTTAAAGGATCACCCATTGCCAGGTTGAAAGTAAACTATAGAAGGGATAAGGGTGGTAACAGAGAAATAATTGAAGCAAGCATATGAGACATAATGAAGGCTTGGGCAAGAGCAATAGCAGTGGAAGTTGCGAGATGTGGTCAGATTCTGGATATATCTTGAAGTCAGAGTCAACAAGATTTTCCAATTTATTACATGTGGCATGTGAGTGAAATAGAGGATGCAAAGTTAACTCTAAAGTTTTGGTGCCTGAGCATTGGAAGGATAAGTTTCTCATAGTCCAAGATGAAGACTATAAAGGTCTAGGACACCAGCAGCTGGCTTTGAAATGTTACATTTGACATATCTATTACACATGCATGTGGACTGGTGGAGTAGGCAGTTGAATATCTAAGTTTAGAATTCAGGGAGAGATCCATGCTGATGTTGTCACTGTATGGAGTGTACATAAACCACCGAACTGGATAAGATCATTAAGCAATAAAGACAGCTAAAGAGGAAATGGAATTGGGCTCTGGTGCACTCCAATGTTAAGGAGTCAGAGAGAAAAATTGGCAGTCTGTACAGATGCAAAGTAGATTTATGTTTGTGACTACTAATGGGTGAGGGGTTACATTTTGGGGAGGTTCTGGAATTAGTGGTGGTGGTTGTACAACTGTTGAATATTCAAGAAAAACTACTAAACTGCCAGGTGCGGTGGCACACACCTGTAATCCCAGTGGTTTGGGAGGCTGAGGTAGGAGGATCACGAGTTCAAAACCAGCCTCAGCAAAAGTGAGGCCCTAGGCAACTCAGTGAGACCCTATCTCTAAATAAAATTCAAAAAAGGGCTGGGGATGTGGTTCAGTGGTTGAGTGCCCCTGAGTTCAATCCCTGGTACCAAAAAAAAAAACCAAAAAACTACTCAACTGTCACAATGAAGCAGTAAATTTTATGGTATGCGAATCACCTCTCAAAAAAAAAAAAAAAGTCAGGGACAAGAGGAGGAAATAACAAAGGAGGTTCAGAAGTAGTGGTCAGGGAAGTGGGAAGAAAACCATGAGTGGATTACTCTGGAAGGAAAGTTAAAAAAAAAAATGTTTCAATAAGCATATACCAAATGCTGCTGAGGCTTCACCTAGGTTGATGATGGAGGTTGTATCATTGGATTTAGCATCATGAAGATCACAGATGACCTTGACAAGAGCCATTTAGGTAGAATGATGGGAGCAAAACCCTGACTGGAAGATTTTTAGGAAACCTCATTAGTGATTGGCCTGGTGGTACACACCTATAATCTCAGCTTTTTGGGAGGTTGAGACAGGAGGATCCCAAGTTCAAGGCCAGCCCATGCAATTTAGCAAGACTTTGTCTCAGGATAAAATAGAAAATGCCTGGGGATGTAACCCAGTGCTAGAGCACTTGTCCAGCATATGTAAGGCCCTGAGTTCCATCCTCAGTAACACACACACACACACACACACACACACGAAAACTCATTGGTATCTGTTGGAGAATGTTAGGGAATCAACTCCTTATTTTGAAAACTGGTATATAAAGTGAAAGAATCAGGTGCCTCTCCTGTCTTTCTACAGAAAATAGTTCTACTATAAAACCATATGGTCAGTGAGGGGCTATTTCTCTTTATAGAAGTATATCAACTAATAAAATAAGATGGGATAATGTGATTCAAATATCACCACGTTTCAACCCCCCATGGAGCACCATCAGCTGCTAACATCACAAAAAGACACATTATCGTAATTTCATACCTCTCAATGGAAGTATGCACAGCCATAAAAGAAATGGTCTTGCAAAACAAACAAACAAACAAAAAAAAAAACAAATCTGATCAGGCTTATAGTTCCAGTTCACAATGTACAGGAAACAGAGAAGAAAGAAGAAGACAATTACAATGATACACAACAAGAATACAGTCAGTAAACTCCATTTTTTGGATAAGCAACCAGGTTTTCCAACAAATAAATTTTAAGGGAAAGAAGAGATAGAGGCAGAACTTATATAAGAAAGTTGTATCAATTGCAATGGGAGGCCTTATTTGGATCATAATTTAAACAAATTTTCCTCAAAGTTAAGACATTCTAAGACAATCATAAATGTGAATACTGAAAGGATATTAAGAATGTGTGTTTACAGATATATACTGAATGATGGTGTAGTTTAAATTATAAAATGTATGAGACTTGCTTCAAAATAATTCAGGAGTGAAATGGGTGAGAAGAAAAATGTTAGTCATAAATGGAGAATTTTTTAAGTTGGGTGATAGGTACATGGTGGTTGATTATGCTATTCTTCTTTCTATTATACTAAACATTCTACTTTTACATATGTTTGAAAATCCCCACATTAAAAATTTTAAGTATGTGATGCAAATATGCCAAAATATTAATAGTTATGAATTCTGGATAATGGGAAAATGAATATTTACTGTATTACTTTCAGTGGTTTTCTATATTTTTCCAATTTCTCACAAAACCCAAACAACTATGAATTTTAAAAATGTAACAGAACAATCTTAATGTATTGGCTTATATTTTTCTGTGTCTATAGTAGAATTTTTTATATATTTTTTGGTATAGGTGGACACAATATCTTTATTTTTATGTGGTGCTGAGGATCGAACCCAGTGTCTCATGCATACTAGGCAAGTGCTCTACCTCTGAGCCACAATCCCAACCCATATGGTAGAATTTTTGCTGTCACAACTAGAATTTTTATTGTAGTTCTTCTTCCTCCTCTTCCTCTTCCCCTTCCCCTTTTCCTCCTCCCCTCCTCCTCATCCCCCTCCTCTTCCTCCTCCTCTTCTTCCTCCTCCTCTTCTTCCTCCTCCTCCTTCACACTGGACTGAATCCAGGGGCCCTCTAGCACTTAAGTCCCTAGCCCTTTAAGTTTTGCTTTTAAGTTAGAGTGTTGCCAAGTTTCCCAGGCTGGCCTTGAACTCTCCATCCTCCTGCCTCCACTTACTAAGTTGCTTGGATTACAGGTGTATGCCACAGCGCCAAGTGGCTTTGATGTAAAAGGAAAGAGAAAGTGGGGCAGTTGTTAGAGAAGTGGGTCAAGAGACATGTCTGTTCACAATTGGAATGATCTAATAGATCAGGAAAAAGTGATGATTTAGAAGGAAAAGGGGAGAATTTTTTTTATAGTCATTTGCTTGAGTAGGTGAAAGGCATTGGGAATCCAGTGAACATGTGGAGGAGCTACTCTTGGATAGGAGACAGACAATTCTTCCACAGAAACATACCTGGTGGGAGCTTTGGGAAGTTTTTTATCTTCTGATTGCATCTATATTTTTAATAAAATAGGAAACAAGAATCCCTACTGAGCATGAAGATGTGGAGGAGGTGTTGGAAGTTTAAGGACAGATGAATAGACATGACATTTTCTTCAAGGAGATTCAGAGAGTCGATATGTAGGGTAAGCTGTTGCCAGGCAGTTCTAAGGACCCACTTGTAGGTGATGGTCATAAATTTAAAGTGAGACTATCATCAGTCATCCTGGTTATGCTTTTTCCCTCAGTTGCATTTCAGCTGCAAGAAAAGAATCGAAGTTAATCAGGTTCCATGTTTTACCAAGTGAGTCCACAGATGCAAGAAGGGCAAAGGAGGGGGAGTGTATGCAAGGGAGTGATTACAGCGATGGAGCATGGAAGGGCATCAAGGCAGTGAGGAACAATGAAAAAGCAGTAGAGTGAATAGATTGGAAGTCCCTTACAGTCAAAAGATGGAGTGAGCTGGAAAGTAGGAGATGCTAGTCACCTATCTAGCGTCCCAAGGAGACATTGAACATTTGGTAGAAAAATCTGTAATGACCACGTCTAGGTGCAATCATGAAAGTGAGTGGCTGAGGTTGGGGCTGAGGACAGAGAAGACCACTGCAAGGATCCTCCTCAAGTACAGTGAAGTGGCAGTGGTGATGGTTACAGTGACAGAGGTTGTGGTTACAGTGGCAGATGGAGTTGTTTGTATTATAATTGTAAGGAAGGAGATGAATGCAGCTCTATAGAGGGGTCGAATGTCTTCCTTTCAGAGAGGTCTTCTATGACCACCATGATTAAGAGCCATTTTCACACTGTCTTTCCCTGCCCTATTACTGTGCATCAATTACCCTATTTTATTTTCTTTAATGCATGCAGTACTGTCTAAAAAAACAACACCATGTTTATTTAGTTATTGTCTTCCTTATTGACTTTCTCTTCCACTGGAACATAGACTCCATGAATTTTTCTTCTCCAATGCTTTATTCTCAGGGCCTCTACAATCATTTAATATCAAGCAGTTTAAAAAAGATGAAAAAAAATGAATGACTTTTATCATGTGTGTGTGCTACATCCATAGTGTACAGGACTACTATGGTTTGAGTATGGTTTGTCTACTCTGAAACTCAAATTGACAACTGATCCCCACTAGGAAGTGGAGATAGAACCAGGTGCAAATTGTAAGAGAGAATTAAGGATCTGCCCTCATGATTGCATTAGTCATGAATTAATGAATAATAGATTATCTGAAGAGTGAGTCTGTTAGGCTGGGCACGGTGGCCCACCCCTATAATCCCAACAGCTCTGGAGGCTGACACAGGAGGATCACGAGTACAAAGCCAGTCTCAGCAAAAGCAAGGCCCTAAGCAACTCAATGAGACCCTGTCTCTAAATGAAATATAAAATTGGGCTGGGGATGTGGCTCGGTGGTCGAGTGCCCCTGAGTTCAATCCGCAGTACCAAAAGAAAAAAAAAAAAGGAGCAAAGAGCAGGTCTGTTAAGTTTCTCACACATGTTCCCTATTTCTTGCCATTGATGCCTGCACCACCTCAGGATTCTGCCAGCAAGGAGGCCATTACAGATATATTTCCTCAACCTTGGACAACATTCACGAGCCAAAACAAACCTCTTTTCCTTATAATTTACCCCGTCCATGGTGTTGTGTTATTAGTAATAGAAAGTGGACTAATGTAAGGACCCTTGATGAGAACTTTGGAAAGTTGAAAAAACAGAAGGCATTCAGGAGAGAGTGGGCCTGGGTCAAGTAAGGATGAGAGGCTCTGTAAGGAGGGTTTTATGAACTCTGGGGCGTCCAGTTGTGAGTCTTCAGTTTCTGTAAGTTGTGGCATATTTTCCTTCATTTTGAATGAATATAGAATTCACCTGGATGTCTTTCCTGTACTGCTACTGAGAATTTAATCTTAAGATTCCAGTAAAAGAACTTGTAGCAGTGGAGGTATCTTGGGCTGCACTCCAACCTAAAAAATGTCATCTTCTTCTGAGGCTCTATCTCCACCTTTTCACATCCTATTCTCTTCTCTGCTGGCTCCAATTAGGTTTCCATGTCTCTCACTTCTGCTGAAATTGCCCTTGTCAAGTACACTAATGGCCTCCCTGTACCCAATTCAATAGTCATTCGATTGTCTGTCTCGATACTTAGCAGTAGCAGTAGACTTGTCCCCCTTCCTAAAGTACTTTCTTCTCTTGGTTGCTTCAAAGAAACAGCAGGATTTCCCCTTGTCTTACTGCACTCCTCCTCCTCCACTTGCCCTCCACATGCATGATCAGGGGCCTCAGAGCTCAGTCCTTGGTCCTCTCCTTTCTTTTCTTTTTGCCTGTTTCCCTTAGCACTGTGTCTCCACTCCCTCGGCCTCAACCACCACAGCTCAACTCTGTGCTGAGAGCTCTTCCTAGGTCAGAAATCTCCCCTGGGCTCTAAACTCCCATATTTCCATCTGCCTACTGGTTATCTCTTACAACTCACAATGTCTACAACACAACTCTGTCTTGCCTCCATGCTATCACCAAATCTCATGTTCTGTCTGCCCTCTCTTTAAATGGCACTGGCATATATCCAGTTGCTCAGGTAAAAAAAAAAAAAAAAAAAAAAAAAAA
>NW_026000272.1:14087898-14170450 GCF_001458135.2 Marmota marmota marmota
AAACTAGATTTCATTGACTTCTTCTCTCTGCTTCAATCACCTCCATATATAAAACCCTCATCAAGCCTGTCACTTTTACCTTTCAAACATCTCATTAACCTGTCCTCTTATCTTTATCTTTTTCTCTATCTACCACCCTGGTCCAAGATAACAATTCCTTTCCACCTGGGTAACTGGACTCATCTCCTAATTGATCTTCCTGCTTCTACTGTTGCTCCTTTACAGTCCATTGTTCCCATAGTGGCCAGAGAAATGTTTTCCTTTTTGAGATGGGGGTCTCGTCTCGCCATATTGCCTAGACCAGTATTAAAATCATGGGCTCAAATAATCCTTCTGCCTAGGTCTCCCAAATACCTGGGATTAAAGGTGTGCACCACTGTGCCCAGCTGAGAACTGGACTTTTCAAAACAAAAATTGGATTATGTTTCTGCCCTCTTTAACATTATTTAGCGGTTCCTGCACTGTCAGAATTCAAACTCCAAACCCATAGGATGTCTCTGTTTACCTCTTCAGTCTTGTCTCCCATAGCCCCTGCCTCTTTCTCAATGGACCATGAACATTTCTTGGTCATTCAGATATGCTTATGCACTGTGAACAATAGCCCTTCACATTTGTTGTTGCCTTCGCTTAGAGCAGGGAGCACTCTTTTCTCCAACCCCCTCACCCTGTTGACCTGGCTAATTTCTACTCAGCTTAATGCCACTTCCTCCAGGAAACCTTTGACCTCTGCCACTAATCCATGTTTCCATAGCTCTGTGTATACTCTTCCTGTTATAGTATTCATCTATTATAACTGCTTATCCACTTGTGCATCTTCGTACTTAGATTCTTGGATTTAGAGGGAAGGACCTCTTTTTTTTATTCCTCTTTGCATATCAGGTGTGTAGCTTATAGTAGGTTCACTGCATTAGCTCACCTTAATATCCAGAATACTCCTCACCCTGATCTTTAAGAGTCTGCCTTCAGATCTTGGGTTAAAGGTCATTCTCCCCATGGAACCCGTTCCTGACCATGCAATCTGAGCTAGCCACCCATTCAGTCTATCATGTCATCTTACTGTGCTACATTTGCCACTCATGGATGTTTTCCTTATTTGTTTATTTCTTTTGTTTGTTTGTTTGTTTGCATATTGTCTACCTTCCCAGCAGAAATGTACATTCTATAGATATAGCACCCTTGTTTGGGTTTTGCCCCACACTGTAACAAAGCATCTAGATCTTGGCACATGAATGTTGAATGAATATGTATTGGATGAGTTGAATGAATGAACTATTGAATGATGAATCAATCAATCAGCCAAAGGTCACCCTCAGAGGAAAGAGGCAGTCTTCATGCAGAAGTGGTAAACCTATTGAGGAGCCTGTGAAGCTCAACTGGGGCCAAAGATGGGTCAAAGGGCTGTGGCCTATATTCTTCTCATATGAATCCCTTTGGGCACTCATTAAAAGAGGAAGTTTCTTTTAAAAAAATGGCCAAATGGGGCAGACTCTTGATATGAAAATAGACTCTCCCAATGGTAGCAGAGGATAACTTCTCAGAACTTTTGGCGTGTGCTGGAAACTGACTTATCAGTGACAGATAGGACATACGACACAGATGTCACATGAACACTCAAAAATCAGCATATCATTGGCTAATGACAAGGCCTAGGGAAGAACTGAGCTATCCAGATGTCTAGGACCTTTTCAACTAGTCTCAGCTTTGCTGGAGGGCACTGAAGAGGAATATTGGCTAACAGTGCCCACATTCCTCTGCTACCTTCCCTTTAGCTGTTTTCAACCCCACCTACCTCCCTACTCCTCATGTCCCCACCCCCACACTACCAGTGGCAAGAACAGAGAGTCATCATTCCACCTCCAGAAGCTCTGCCCACAAGAACGTGTCCAACCTATTAAACAGAGCTCCTTGCTCGTATGAATACTAAGAAGCGAACCTACATGGAGTCCTTGCCAAGACAATTTCTCTCTTTCTCAGCATCAATATTGAGGTACTGAGCTTTCCAGCAAACATTTCTGAAGCCACCCCTTTCTTTTTTTAAAACTTCAAACTAAAGAGCTGTCTAGCAAGGAGCCCCCCTTCCCACCCCTTCCTTTGGTGCCGAGCCATGCCAGTTTGGAAATCTCCCAAAGTCCAATGATGCCAGACTTTTCATGAACAAAGCCCAAGTTCCTTCACATGCTGCCTGATTGATGGAAGTCCTGTGGGATTCAACGGTTGGAGGATTCACACCCGAAAGCCACTTGATTATTAAGTACTACCAGAATAGACAGTAAGCTCAAAATATAAAACCACACACCCCAAAGTCCTATTGCTTGCTATTTCCCATATTGTTGTGGTGTGCTGTATAAACAATAAAAACATCATTCGTACCCTTGGAAGGGTCCAGTGGGACCAGGCCACCATGTGTGCAAAAAAATGTGTAGTACAGATGAATAGCATGACCAGAGCCTCTCTGAACCTCCTCTGGGAATGCTGTGAGGCTCTCAGCTCTCCTTTGGGCACCAAGACATGATGACCTGGTTCTATAACATCAGGGTAGGTTCCACTCCTCACCCAGGGCTAGAGATAGCAGTTCTAGTTTAACTTCTGGTGCCTAAGCAACAAAATCTCAGAAAAACAACAACAAAAAGAGCTTTCCCACCCAAACTACCTCTTAATTGATTCAGAACTGGGAGGAGGAATTTACACTTGTGGCTCCAGCCCTAATCCTATTCACTTCTTGGTAATCCATTTGATCATTCTCAACCATGCAAGGACATTTATTTTAATGGGCAGTATATATTACAAACGTAGGTCTGAGTGACTTTTGCCCAGTCTTGTGTCTGAGACTCTGGCAGAACAGAAATCAGTGAAGCAATGTGAGCACATGAAATTTAGACATGTCATGTGAGGAGAAAATGGCTCTCAATGAAGAAAGTAAAGGGAAAAAAAGGAAAGGAGAAAGAAGGAACAATTTTAAAAAGAAACTTGCTTAAGTGGTTATCTTATTGCTTCAGGACTGGCCACACAATACCTCTTTTGCAGAATAAGATTAAGGAAAATGAGAAAGCAGAAATGTAGAGGAATAAGTAGGCATTTCATGGTTTTCTGAAACCACTAAACTCCACACTCCCGTTACCACAGCAGTCCAGCGCACACAACAGTCCCTGAGACAAGAGGGATCACCAAATGCTGACATGCCCATTGCCTCCGTTATTTTCCAATAATGCCAGGCCCACCCACAGCATACCACGTTCTGGCCTCCAAGGGACTCTTATCCATCCAAACCTGGCTGTGAGAAATGGAACTGAAGGACCAGGGTTTCCTCATCTCAGTCCATGCCATTTTTAGCCAAATGGGTACAATGCACCAAGCCTCAGCAAACTCTACTGACAGCAGCTGGAAAGAGATGGGGAAATACAGGACAGATGGTAAAGTCATTTGAAGTATGGATAGCTGTCCCTAAATAGAAATGAGAGAGCCATATGCATTTTGTGAGAAATCAAATGGCTCAAAATTTAAAAACATGCACCAAAATCCCCCAAAAATAATTTCCAAGGAAAACCTTAACCCTCAGTTCATTGGGGGAGGCCACCTTATCTGTGAAGATATCATATTTTGGATGCCTCTTTAAGGGCCTACTTTCAGAACCAGGAGTCAATTCCTTGGAACACCATAAATGCTTAATGTAAGTTTTTTTTTTTCCCCTTTTTAAATAGGATAACACTGACCCATGGCAGTTAGACAGATGGTCCAACAGGGCTGCATTACTTTGGGTCCAAAAAAGAAGGCAAAGTGGATTTTCTCAGGTGTCACAGATCTTGCCTCTAAAGAGCAGCCCCAACAATGTCCAGCCTGCTGGAAGCAGCACTGGAATAAGTGTGCAATCTCCCAAGGGACCTTCTTGGAAGGGCAATGCTCATTTCATAAGTATGCGAGTTCTGATGTCATTTAATAAATATGAAGGCTCTGATATACTTGTTAAAATTTAATCTCTACTTTCTTTTTGTACCATGTGTTTGGCGAGGAGGGGAAGGGAATGAATGGTGGTACTCAGAGGCCTGGGATATCTGTCACTGTATTCACATGCCTCTTCCTGGAGGGTAGGAGAAGAAGGCATCAATGCAGAGTGCAGCAAACTTTTTCTGTAAGGGTCAGATAGCTCATGTTTTCAGCCTTGTGGGCCACATGGGCTCTGTCTCATCTGTCTCATCAACTCTGTTGTACAGGTAGTGCAAAAGTGTCCATGGACAATCCTCAAACAAATGAGCATGGCAGTGTGCCAATAAAACTTTACTTGCAAAATCAGCCAGGACCAGATCTGCTGTGTGGGCCAGATTTGGTTCTCAGGCTCTAGTTTGCCAACCCCTACTTTTTTGCAAAGGGCACATTTGTTTGCAGATTTCATCTTGTTCAATATCTCCAGACAAGTTGCTGGAAGGTAAAGGGGCAAGCAGAGGTCCCTGGGCTCCCATAATCACTTCTCTTCAACCATTCTCAGTTTAATCCCATGATGTCATTCTGAAATGCAGTGGGTCATTGACAGGGTCACATTACTCAGAGAAAAACAGGATGTTTGACACCTAAAATATTCAGAACAAGCCCAGAACTCATCTCTGCAAAAATGCTCTTATATAATGGGAAGCAGAGAGAAAGGGAAGGCAGCAATAGGAGGCTGGGAGGGGACAGCCACTCATGGAGAAGGCACACTGGACTCAGATGGTGGGCCTACTGCCCTGGACAGAACATCTCTGCTTGCAGCTGTCACTTCAGTGGATAGATGACTTCATTTCAGCTCCCCCCAATAAATGAGAAATAATCTCTCACTTGGGAGAAATAACATATGGTAGATGCTTTGAAAAGTCATAAGAAAAGTATAAAGTACTTACAGGGGGAAGCCATTTCCAAAAGCATGAAATTCTTCTAGAAAAGGATCAAGCAGTTTCTTTGAAATACAATGGCTTCCTAGAAAATTGAGTCTAAACCAGCAGGATTAGGTAACAAGAGGGGCATTATCAAGGCAAGTTAACAGGGAGATCTCCTTTCTTGTGTTTACATACCTTCAGTGCCATTAGAATCCACCACACTTATCCCCAAAGATCCCCTGGGACCTGCCCCTGTTGAAATCTCAACACCCACTACTCTCTATCTTGTATGTCAGGCTCAAAAATGCAGCAGGTCTTTTAATTCCCCAAAGTCCCAGAGGCATGTGGCTTCATGCCTCTGGGTCTTTGGTCAGGCTGGTTTCTCATTCTGGAAGGCCCTTCTACCCTTCAAAATCCAGTCTCCTATGACTGTTTTCTGATTCTTGCGTGTGTTCAGCATTCCTGTTCTGTGACACGAGGGGAATTTGTACATATTAATTCTGTTGTATTTACCATGTGGTAATGGATTGGACTCAATGACTTATTTCCTCTACTAGACTGTGAGCTCTTTGCTGTCTGATTTGTCTCTGGCTAGACAGTGATGGGCTTGTGGAGGAGCCCCGTAAACATTTGTACAATGTTTATGCACAGCTGGGACTTCATCTGCCCAGTTGTTCTCCGTTGGATCAGGGCTATGTTGTCCAGGCCTAGCCCAACTTAGGGCTCCAGTTTGAGGTCTCTGGAACAAAACCATCTTCAGCCTTGGATTCCTTAGCCTAGGCCTCTGCTCAACTGTTACTGAAACAGGTCTTTCATTCACTCCCATTTTTAAAATTGATTTTATTATTATTTTTTTAAATACACGACAACAGTGGAATGCATTATAATTCTTATTACACATATATAGCACAATTTTTTATATCTCTGTATATAATATATGTTCACACCAATTCATGACTTTATACATGAACTTTGTTTTTTTGCATTACAGTTTTTAACACACATATATACCATAATTTTTCATATCTCTCTTTGTATTATAAGGTATGTTGACACCCAATTCAAGCCTTCATACATGTACTTTGTATAATGATGTCCATCACATTTCACCATCCTTGCTAATCCCCTGCCCCCTCCCTTTCCCTTTCACCCCTGTTCTTTATCTAGAATCATTCACGCTCTTAACTAAACTCTTCTATACCAAGAATTCTGGTCCAGGGGCTGGGGATGTGGCTCAAGCGGTAGCGCGCTCGCCTGGCATGCATGCGGCCCGGGTTCGATCCTCAGCACCACATACAAACAAAGATGTTGTGTCCGCCGAAAACTAAAAAATAAATATTAAAATTCTCTCTTCTCTCTCTCTCTCTCTCTCTCTCTCTCTCTCTCTCTCTCTCATAAAAAAAAGAATTCTGGTCCAATTGCTGAGAGTCCACCAGCTAGCTCCTTCTTATCTTTCAGGTCCCATCTTCAATGTCCCCTGTTCTTGAGGTCTTTCCTCATTCCTCAGTCTTGAGTAGGTCTCTCCATTAATCTGTCTTGGCACACTGATCTTTTGCATTCTACCAATAGGCACAATTGGTAAAGATTTCTAATATTTCCTTTTGTGGGGGTACTGGAGATTTAGCCCAGGGGCACTACCACTGAGCTACACACCTAGGCCTTTTGTTTTTAATTTTAAGACACTAAGTTGCTAAGTCTAGCCTTGAACATGCAACCCTCCTTTCTCGGCCTCCTGAGCTGCTGAGATTAGAGATTTTTAATATTTCTTTATTTGCTTACTATCCTCCTCTCCTGCCAGAAGATCAGCTTTCTGAGGTCAGGGGCTATCTTATAGCCCTGGCCTAGCACCAGACTTGGTATTTAACAGATATAAAATAAATAACTGTTGAATGAGGGGCTGTGGCTGTGGCTCAGCAGGGAGAGCTTGTCTAGGATGCATACCTAACACCACAAAAGAAATCTGTTGAATGAGTGAGTGAGGACATGCTAGGAGGTATGAGTAAGTTAACACCTATGGAATGCCTGTTCCAGACCCACTGCCTCCAGGCACACAATCACCTTCTCTTTATCAACAGCTCTTCAAACACACTAATCCCAGGAAGCACAGAGGATTATGAAGCATACTTCCCCCACTCTGGTACTTGTACAAATGCTTCCTTCCACCTACAGACAAATGTAAAGGGAGACAAATACCAAAAGAAAGGCAATTGTCATCTTTGATGTACAAATGAGATGTGTTCAGAAGTTGACAGCATTCATGTTCACTTTATGTATGGCAGAAGCTAAGTCCCCCAGAGCTTGATCAATGGGAAGCAAAGAAAAGCCCACACATAACCTTAAAAGTAGCTCTGAGCATATGTGTTAATTAGATAGATTTAGCAATTCCACAATGTATGTATATTTCAAAACATCACATTGAACACAATAAATGCATGCAATTTTATCTATCAATTTAAAAAAATAATAAAAAAATTTAAAACGTGGATCTGACCATGCTGCAGAGTGGGGCACACCCAGTTTAGGAGATTATGCCCTTATAAGGCCCCACATGCAGCTCCCAGTGGAGCCTGAGATGATTTGGCACCTCTCCACAAAGACCAACAGGATGGCTTTCAGAGCTTTGTTCACAAATAATCCCAAGTCTGCTGTCTACGTTTTCATCTAAACATTTGATGGAAAACCTAATACCACCCCTAAACATCTCATGCCTCAAAGACTCTTGAAAGAAGTGTTGAAAATAAAGGCAGCCATCATCCGAAACTCTCACTCAGGGCTCCCTGCAGATCCTTCCAAGTTGCTGAGAGCTGAGATGGTGGGCAGAGGGGACAGGGCTCTGGAGACCACCTCAGCTCAGAGATGGAATAAGATCTGCTTCCTTTTCTCCTAGTGACCTACTAGGCCAGGGATCAGCAAACTCTGCCTGTTGACTTTTCAGGCTTTGTGGTTTCTGTCACAATGACTTAACTCTGCTATTGGAGTGGAAAAGTCTTAGATGAGACTTAAATGAATGGATATGGCTGTATTCAAATGAAATCTTATTGATGGACACTGAAAAATGAATTTCATTTCATATAATTTTCATATGTCATGAACTATTCTTTTGATTGTTTTCAACCATTTAAAGATGTAAAAACCATTCTTAGCTCTCAAGTAGTACAAAAACAGACAGTGAGCTGCATTTGACCTGTGGGCTATAGGTGGCTAACTCCCAGAGTAGGCAGTAATGCACACCAATGCACAGTAAGGTCAAAGAACACAGCCTCAGGCATTTGGATTCACTTGGATTCTTCAAATCTACTTCTCTGGTTTTCAAGCTATATGACTGTGTTAGCCTGTTTTGTGATGTCATAATAAAATACCTGAGGCTGTATAACATTAAAAAGAGATGAAGTTTATTTAGTTCCCAGTTAGGGAGGCTGAAAGTCCAAAGTGGCTCTGTTCATTTGGTCTCTGGTGAGGGCCTAATGACAGAGGACATCACAAAAATGGAAGTGTATGCAGGAGGAATAGATCACATGGTGAGATAAGAAGCCAGGACAAGGGAGGGTTCGTTCAGGCTGGCTTTTTCTCTAATAACCCTATAGAGTGAAGTCTCACAAGAACTACCTTAATTCCTTCCACTAGGCTCCACCTCTTGAAGGTCCCACCATTTCAAGAATACTGCACTGAGGACATAGTTTTCTTATCTTTGTGGCCCTCCCTGCCAGGACTGGGATGAGGATTCAAAGAGATGAAGAATGGCAAGCATTCAGCATGGTGCACACACACACACACACTGCAAGCACCCAGCAAATGCTAGCTCCTGTTATCTGCAAGTCCCTTTCATTAGATCTGTGACTCTCCCTTTCAATAGCCCTAATGCATAGCACACTATCTACCCATGATTTGCTGGTGAAATGAATAAATGGAGAAAGAAATGAATAAAATCTCAGTGAAATGTGCAAATGATACACTCACTAGTTGCCCAGTCCATAGAGCCAGTTTCCCTCACTTCCAAAGTGTTGGCCCAGTGTTTTGATTGGGTCATCAATGAGAACAAGTGCTTAGGGCTGCATTCAGTGCAATTTTAGAGTGCATGTACTAGGGGATTAATAATTTCTTGATGAGTGAACGAATGGATGGAAAAATAGCTATTGCCCATGCCAGGCAATAGCTTTAAGTGTGGATAGTTCCCAACTCACTATGGCTCAGTTTATGCATTTTTTTTAACTTTTCAATGGTGCCAAGCATATCTATCATTCTGTTTATTTTTCACTTTCAGTAGTGTATTATAGGAGATATTCAGCACTTCATTGCAAAATAGGCTTGATATTAGATGATTTTGCCAAACTGTAGGCTAAGATTAAGTGTTCTGAGCACATTCAAGGTAGGTTAGGCCAAGTTATGATGTTCAGTAGGCTAGGTGTATGAAATGCATCTTTGACTCACAATATTTTCAACTTATAATGGGTTTATTGAGATGTAAGCCCACCACAAGTTGCGGAGCATGTGCATTTAAAGTCCAAGAAAAGATTCCCCCTCTGCCCCCATATCAAGGGCTCAAGATGTTGGAGGAAGTATTGGGATGACAGGAATTGTTTTAGCCAGCTTTTCTTCAGTGTGACCAAAGGACCCAACAAGCAAAACACAGAGGGACGAACAGTTCATTTGGTCTCGTGGTTGCATAGGTCCAGTCCATGGTCAGCTGACTCCATAGCTCTGGGCCAGAAGGGAGAAAGAACATCATGGAAGATGGGTGTTGCAGAAGAAAGAAGCATACAATATGGCAAGCAGGAAGCAGAGCATTCTGCTCATCAGGATGAAACTTAAACCCCAAAGTCATGCATATCCCCCACCCGGTGACTTCCTCCAGCCACACCTACCTGCCTACAGTTACCACCCACAACCATTTAATCCATATCAGTGGATTACTCCAATGATTAGGTTAAAACTCTCATAATCTAATGTCACCTTTGAACATTCTTGCATTGTCTCACATATCAAGTTTGTGGGGACTCCTCATATCTAAACCATAACAGGTATCTCTCTGAAAGTCTACATGAAAGTCGTTTAGTACTACCTCTTTGTCTTCCTCTCCTGCATTCTTCAACTAGTCCTACAAGGGGCTGCTGGTTTGCCTATCACCTGCCTCTCTCAGGGATAAAGTTCTTGCACAAACTAATGTTTCGGACTTTTTAGAGCCAAATCTCTATCTGCACACTCATCCTCACCCAAAGGGCCATTGCTCCAGCTGCTAAGGTAAAAGAGGGGTTAGCCAGTGATTCAGACCCATGTGCTCCATGGGGGGAAGCCATTCATTTTTACATAAACAGCATATGTTGTTCATCTACCCCTTACCAGGAGGCTGTGGGGATTTTTGGCACATGGGTCATTTCAAAGTTTCTCCAGAGTCCTGGAAAACAAAGCTGCAGAAAACACAGGATGGGAGATCATCTTGAGCCAGATGCAGCAGTCCCTGAATCAGAGAGAGCATCACAGGCAGAGTGAAGGCTCCAGGAAAGCTCTCCCTGGAGAAGGGCCCCTGCAAGCCCGAGCCAGGCCCATAGGGCGTTGGTTTCCCATCCTGAGAAACATCATGGCAATCAAGGAGCTCACTGTGCTCACAGCTGACCACCCGGGAGCTTCAGTTTTGGGTGATATGAGCAGGAGGCTGTGGGCTACGTGAGCACTGACAAGACCCTTAAAGGCTTCCAGCTTTCCACCAGAGGAAGGCTTGACTTGGCTCCCACTACAAATACTGTCAACCACATCAGAGCTGTTTTACAAAATGCTCAGAAAATGGAAAACTTAAGGTCATTTGTGGGAACCAAGAGGGAGCCAAACACAAGCACAGCATCCATTTTTCCCACCACCCAAGGAGCCACCTTCACAAGTCTTGAAGAAGCAGAAAGGGAAGTCAGGGTTTTCATGGCTCATTGAGCAGAAGCCTATAAGCTCCAGGAGGCCTCTGGGAGTCTGTGTTTCAGAGCCTGCTTTGGGCCTTGGAGCTCAGTGTCTGCTTTGAGCCAACTATGGCATCAGTTGTGTCTAATGACAAATAATAACAGCTACCATCGATAGGATGCTCACTATAGCCCAGGCACAGGGCTAAGTCGCTACGTGACTTGGGCATTCACTGAAACTCTCTGAGGTTCCTTTTCCCCCTTATGTGTAAAAGAGGGCGTAATACTAGTGCTTATCTCAAAGGGTTCTTTGGGGATTTGGTGAGGCCATCCTTATGAAGGGCTTTACCCTGTGTGTGCCTGGCACAGTTTAGGGTGCTTCAACATGTAGCAGCTGCTATTACCATTATTACCTGTGAGAAATAGCTACAGGTTAGGAGCAACTGGGAAAATAAGCATGGCCTTAACTCTGTCTTATTTTATCCCTCCCCCTCAACCATCTCATCTTTTAAAAAAATATTTTTTAGTTGAAGATGGACACAATATCTTTATTTTATTTACTATTACGTGGTGCTGAGGATTGAACCCAGGGTCTCACACATGGTAGGCAAGTGTTCTACCACTGAGCCACAACCCCAGCCCTCCACCATCTCATCTTACCCGATGCTTAGACTCAGACTGTGAATTATTTCCCAACTCCCAAGAAGGGCAAGTAAGGCAAGCACTTACCAGCCTAGCTGTTGAGAAATACACACTGATCACTCATAGGTCTGTGTGCCTGTTAGCAGCCACTCTGAGCAAGATCCTTTTCCTCTCCTGGACAGGTCCATTTTCTGCACTTTACATGTCTCCTTCACAATTCAACTGTGGCCTGGCTCCACAGGGCGATGCAGGAGACATGCCATAGCAATGTGAAAAGTAGTTAGTTGGCTGTCTTACCAGGCCATGTAGTAGTGAGTTAAAAATGCAAAGGCATTTGAGAGCAAAATTCACCCCTTCTGTGGTACCCACAACAATGATGCTCAAAAAGTTTTGGTGTTTTGTTCCTTCTTGTTCTGATGGTAAAGCAGAAGAGAAAAAATGAGAAGTAGCCACCAGTCTGGTGAAAGGAATGTTTGATTTTGGAACGCATATTTATGCATTTTTTTCATTCATTGCATTTTTAGTAAATACACTTGGCCCTCCACATCCATGGCCTCCACGTCTACAGATTCAACCAATTCAAATTAAAAATATTTAGAGGGGCTGGGGCTGTGACTCAGCAGTAGAGTGCTCACCTAACACATGAGAGGCCCTGGGTTTGCTCCTCAGCACCACATAAAAATAAATAAATAAAATAAAGGTACTGTGTCTGAGTATAAGTAAGAAAAAACATTTTTTAATTTTTTTTAAATTAAAAAAATATTTAGAAACAAGGGCTAGGGATGTGGCTCAGTGGTAAAGCACTTGCCTAGCATGCACAAGGCCCTGAGTTCCATCCTCAGCACCACACACATACAAAAAAAAAAAAAAAAGAAAAAGAAAAAAGAAAAAAAGAAAAAGAAAAAGAAAGAAAAAGAAAAAAGAAATAAAATATTCAAAACAAATTGTATCTACCTTGAAAATGTTCACACTTTTCCTTTCTCAATATTCCTTACACTATATAGTATAGCAACATCAACATGGTATTTACATTGTACTAGGTAGGTATTGTAAGTCATCTAGAGATGGTTTAAAGTATACAGGAGGGGTCTGGGGCTGTGGCTCAGTGGCAGAGCACTTGCCTAGCATGCGTGAGGTGCTGGGTTTGATTCTCAGCATGATATAAAAATAAACAAATAAAGGCATTTTGTCCATCTACAACCACATTTTTTTAAAGTATACAGGAGGATATGTGTAGGTTCAACACAAATACTACACCATTTTGTATAAGGACTTGAGTGTTCTGGGATTTTGGTATCTATGGTTTCCTTGAACCTGTCCCCTATGGATACTAAGGGACAACTGTATCTATTCTTTTTTGGAACAGATCTTAATATTGAACCCAGGGGCTCTTTACCATTAAGCTACATCTCCAGCCCTTTACATTTTATTTATTTTGAGATATGGTATTGCTATGTTGCTGAGGCTGTCCTTGAGCTTGTGATCCTCCTGCCTCAGCCTCCCAAGTTGCTGAGATTATAGGCATGCACCACCACACCCAACTTTATCTACTCTTCAGTGAACAGTATGCCAAGGATTGAGGAAAATGAGACAAATAAGATATAAGGGTGCCTGTGCTTGTGGGACTTGCTGTCTAGTGGGAGAGATAGACAAAATAAATGAACAATTCTGAAATGGTGAGAGAAGTTCTTTGTGGGAGAGGATCACAGAGTGCTGCTGGTTCTGAGAAGAACAGGCACCAAACTTAATCTGGGAGTGTATTTATTTTAGTCTAAGAAAAAGCCAGCATTAAAAAGAAAACAAAGCTTTTGATTAAAACAAGTGGAACTCTGTGGCCAGCAACACCAAATATAGAGAGTGCAGAGCCTCCTAAGGAAACTTTGAAGGTGGGTCCTCTGGACCCCTGTAGTTCTGCACCTGTTTCTTGTTCATCCCTGTATCCACTGACTAGGCTCTTGCCTCAATCCCTCAAAAAATAGTTAAGTCTTTGAGAAAATGCTCCCAATGTTAAAGTCACAAAATAGAAAATGAAAATACAAAATCCTGTATTCATAGGATTCCAAGTTTCTATATTTTCTATAAATGTGAGTGCAGGTGCTTACGGAGTAAAAAGACTGTAAGGAAATACACCAAAATGCTAACAATGGTTATCTGTGGGAAACATTTTTATTATGTTTTAATTTTCTAGTTGATCAGACAACTTTACAAATTTATCTACAGAATGAAGTTCTGATACACGTATGCCTTGTGTGGTTACTGAATCAGAATAATTAGTACATCCATCACCTGAAGTATTTGTAATTTATTTGTAATGAAACATCAAAAATCTCTCTTCTAGCTACTGCTGGTGAGGAGAAAAGGGAATCCATGCACACTGTTGGTGGGCATGTAAACTGGTACAGCCATTATGGAAAATATGTTTTTTTCTCAAAGAATTAAAAATAGTTGGGCATTGTAGTGCATGCCTGTAATCCCAGAGACTTGGGAAGCTGAGGCACAAGGATAGCAAGTTTGAGGCCAGACTCAGCAATTTGGCAAGATCCTCAGCCACTTAGGAAGACCCTGTCTCAAAAAATAAAATAAGAGATGGGGATGTGGTTCAGTGGTTAAGTGCCTCTCAGTTCTGTTCTATCCCCAGTACCAAACAATTAAAAACAAAACTACCATATGATACAACAATCCGATTTCTGGGTATATATCCAAAGGGAATGAAATCAATATATAAAAGAAACAACTCCACTCTTGTGTTTATTGCAAGGAAGGTTTTTAAAAATATATATATTTCCCCGTTTCTTAATTAAATATTTTGATTTTTCTACAATAAACATGTATTATCTTATTCCCTGAAAATAATATTATTGAATGTAAAAGTGAAAGAGTCTGCAAAAGACTGCAAGCTATATGATTCTATTTCTATGACATTCTGTAAAAGACAAAACTACAGGGACAGAAAACAGGTCAGTGGTTGACAGAAGCCTGGGGTCAGGGAGGGGGTTAACTTGCAAAGGGGCAGGGGAGAATCTTTTGGAGAGATAGAAATATTCCATATCTTGATTGTGGTGATAGTTACATGTCTGAATGCATTTTTCAAAACTCACAGAGCTGTACTCTAGAAAGGATAAATTTTAAAGCTTGTCAATCATACTTCAATAAAGCCAGAGTTGTGTTTTAAAAAGTTTGGCTCATTTCTCCAGTTCTGTTATCTCTGGAGAATCTGAAGGGCCTAGGAAGATAATAAAACTTTTGGAAGGTCTGATCTGGAAAGGAGGATTAAAGAAAGAGATATGGGAAATTTTCATATATCTGTCAGTCTCTTATTAAACTTCAGCCATGGACGGCTGGGGCTTGAGTTCTGTTTTTTATTCTTTGTTCCTTTTTTTTTTGTAAAGTCACTTGAGACCAGGATTTATGTGAAAGGCATAGTTTTCTTTGGTATTTAATGAGGTGACTTTAGAATGAATTGCAGAAAGATTTATAACTCGAGTGATATCTTTATGAAACATTTACATCTGTGACAACACCTAATAAAACTTTTTATTGGAAACATTGCTTGTATGGTTAGAACAGACTGTCAAAATAGTCCCCTTTGGACCAGACACATCACTAATTGATTATTTACCCTGTTGCTCTTGCCAGTGTCATATCTAAATTCAGTCTGATGGGGAATAGAGAAAAGGGCATACCAATGACATCATGTTCTTTATGAAGATTGGGGTTTTCATTTGCTACAAGGGACAATAACCTAAAGCTTATCTTAGGGTAAAAAAAAAAAACTACATGAGCCTGAAGCTGACAATAGCTGTCCTGAACTGCCAGGGTAGATACCATTTTCCAAGTTATATAATATCAGTTGAGAAATCACAGGGGAATACCAAAAATATCTAACATCTAAGCCATTGATCCTGGCAAAAGGCATAATGAAGGGGCTAGGGTTGTGGCTCAGAGGTAGAGCACTCAGCTAGTATGCATTAGGTACTGGGTTCAATCCTCAGAACCACATAAAAATAAATAAATAAAGGTATTGTGTCCATTTACAGCTAAAAATATAAATGTTTTTAAAAAGATGTAATGAAAAGATGGTATAGAGTCCTCTACAGGAAAAAAATGTGAGCATTTTAGTCTACTGTATTTACAAACTTGGAATTTTGAGCTCTAAAACCATATATCCAATGACATCTAATTACAAGACTGTCTCCACCATTAGACCAAATTC
This sequence comes from Marmota marmota marmota, assembly GCF_001458135.2. Classification (NCBI taxonomy): domain Eukaryota; kingdom Metazoa; phylum Chordata; class Mammalia; order Rodentia; family Sciuridae; genus Marmota; species Marmota marmota. Next base: position 14,103,480 of record NW_026000272.1, read on the forward strand.
CCTGATGACAAGAACCGTGACTTATTCACCTCTGAATTTCCAGTACCTATTGTGGAGGTAGGCACTAGACAAAGTCTGTTAATGAAAGGAAGAAGGATAGGGGGAAGGAAAAAAGAAAGGAAGAAAGGGAGGGGTGGAGAAAGGAACAGTAATCAAGTCATTGGTCTCCTTTGAAAAGTACAGATTTGAATCCCACTTCTGACATCCCTACCAGCAGGTCAGAAAGAATAGAGCTCATTTGGACAGAGTACACTGTAATGGGAGACCGTTGTTGGCTCCATCATTGCACAGACCATCCAGCTTTGTCCTGAGCCATGACTGTAAGCCAACTGTGAACTCAGAGCAGCCATCTTGAAAATGCAGTGTTGGACAACTATAGCATTAAGTGAGAACACGGAATCAGTAACCCAGATGGTGGTAAGGGTGTAGGTAAAGGAAGAAATCTTCATTTTCTCCTTGGTGTCTCTGCCTGAGCTCCCTTTGTAGAGTGGGATTATTTGGGGTTCTGGAAAATCCTGAGCAGAGAGGAAAATTTTCCCTCAAGGGTCCTCAGGAACTACACATCTGACACCACCCTCTACTGGGAAAGACTAAGGCAAAACCAATAGTTGTCTTTACAGGTGAAAGGCATATTTTGTGAGATTCTGGGTTTAATATACATTTTTATGTCAGCATCAAGACTCCAATTTCTAGGTGGATGAATAAAATCCCACTGAGAAAGGAATGTAGTCATGGTTTAACATAGAAGCAATTTTTAGGGACTACCTACCAGGAACAACATTACATTTAAAATATGGCATCTCTCTATGGATCATCTTTCCCTCAAGGTAGTTCTGAAGTGACTTTTCCCAACTACTCTGAAGGCAACGAAGACTTCATTTTGGAAACATTGGCCGTGTGAGCTGATGACTCACACCTCAGATGCATTAATAAAAGTTGAGAAAACAAAAACCAGATGTTTCCTTCATCTTAATATAGGCCTCTATGCTTTCTTTTATAAGTTATCCTGTCACTTGCTGAATTCCTTCTGTTGAGGCAAAAATCAATTTTTACAGGGTTCCTAGCCAGGCATATTTGATGAACTCTGTCCCACCAGTTGCTATTTGGCTCAAATTTCTGCCAAGACTGCAGCTCAGGCATTGTCAATTTCAGCAAGTGAATGACCCACAGTGTTGGAGCAGAGCATAGCAAAGGGCTTCAGATTCTTAAATGGATGTGCTAGGAACTCTTGCAACAGCCTTTGGGGAAAGGCAAAAAATGAAGCTGTTTCTGCTAGCACATAAACCTCCACAGAACCAGAGGGGTCTGGCCAACCAGCCGTGGCTTCCTTTCCACATCGAGTATTCATTCCTTGGCCCTTGACCCTCTTGGAAAATGCTAAGAACTGCACTTTAGAGAGCCCACAACATATATTTTCATTCTTCCTACCAGACTCGTGGTGGATACACTGAAATCCAGAGTGACGCACTTTTAAAAGTTTCCTAATAACACCACCCATCATTCCCTGAGAACTTATGAAGCTGACTTTTTATAAGGAGGAAAAATAATTTATTTTTTCCTCCATCCATTGTACTTTGGTTAGAGTAACTATTTTCCCCAGACACCACCCAGAGCAAAAAGCTCCAGATGTTCCTCGGTTGTAGTGGGAGAAGGCTTTACAAATCTTGGTGTTTTCCAACTTGGAAACTTTCCCAATCTTCTCATCTGGGGCCCTTAGTCCCCTACTCCCACCCCTCTTCTTCCATTAAGTTTTTATCTTCCCTTGTCTAAGTAAAGCAGATTTATTTTTTAAAAATATTCATTTTTCACTTTTTAAATTTTATTTTTATTAGTTCTAACCAGTCATTTTTAATTTTAATTAACACATAATAAGAGTGCATATTTGTGGGGAATGTGATATTTCAATACATGCATACCACATATAATGATCAAATCAGGGTAATCAGCATTTTCATCACCTTATCTTTTTTCTTTTCTTTTTTTTTTTCAAATGTTTTTTGGTAGCAGGGATTGAACCCAGGGATGCTTAACCACTGAGCCACATCCCCAGCTCTTTTTGTATTTTATTTAGAGACAGGGTCTCCCTGAGTTGCTAAGGGCCTTGCTAAGTTGCTGAGGCTGGCCTTGAACTTGGGATCCTCCTGCCTCAGCCTCCCAAGCCACTAGGATTACAGGGGTATGCCGCTGTGCCTGCCTCCTTATCATTTTTTAATGTTTGGAGCTTTATGTTTCAGAGGCTTTGAGCTCCCATATTCTAAACCTTTATAAAATATATAGTAGGTTATTATAAACTCTAGTCACCCTTTTATGCTCTAGAACACTTGAATTTATTCTTCCTGTCTACTATGATTTGGGACCGATTCTTCAACCTCTTTCTATGCCCTGTCCCCCAGCCTTCCTATCCTCTACTAAATACTATTCTATTTTCTTCCACTTTGAGATCAACTTTTTAAACTTTCACATATGAGAGAGAACATGTGGTATCTGTCTTTTTTTGTCTGGCTCAGAAGCAAATTTAGAGTTGTGCTTTTACTGCTTTATCTCTTAACCTCTTGGCCCTAATATTTTCTAAAATTATAGCTCTTGCCATTCCATCCACCCATTTGCTCATTGCAGATTGCTGGGAATCATTCTAAACTCCTCCCTCTCACTCATTCACTACATTTAGTTTCCCAGGTCAGTTGAGTCTCCCCCCAAAAATGTCTTGCATCTGTTCCTTTCCCCACTGACATTTCTCTGGTCTAATCCAGTACTCTCTGTGTGTGTCTCTTTCTGGCCAAGTTTTCTAATTGTCATCTCTGGGCCCACTCTTGGCCCTATCCAAATAATCCATCCTTCCTACTGCAGCCACATTGAAAGTGATCTTTCTAAAACTCAAATATGATGTGTCCCTCATACTGCCACTCTGGGGGTAATGTAGTGGGCATAGTAGACGGAGGAAATTCCTTACACCATTGAGTAATATGGAAGTGATAGTTAAAGCTAGGTTAATGTCACAGAAATGGAAGCACTTTCTCCAGCCTCCTGATCCTTCCCCAGGCTAAGAGTATGATCGCTAAGAGTATGATGGCTTTTCTCCATCATGGGACCTAATGCGCTATATCACAGTTGTCTGTGCACTTGCCATTCTTCCTCATCAGACTGTGAACTCTGGGACTTGCTCAGTTCTATATCTGAGGCACCATGCACAGAGAATACATTCCAGATGTGATAGTTATAGTGACAACCCTCTCTCCCTCAAAGGTGGCAAGTTAGTTTCCAATTGCTGGCGTAACAAATTGCTACAAACTTTGTGGCTTACAACATCTACTTGTCATAAGACAGCTCTGTAGGTCAGAAGTCTGACAAGGATCTTACTGAGCTAAACTTGTGTTTGCACGGTTGCATTCCCTCCAGAGGCTCTAAATCCATTCCTTGTCTTTTTCAGCTTCTAGAGGCCCCCTCCTTACATCTTCAAAGCCAGGAATGTGGCATCTCTCTGATTTTGCTTTTTTTAAAAAAAATGGTTCTTTTTAGTTATACATGACAGTAGAGTGTATTTTGACATATTAGCAAACGTGGAGTACATCTTATTCTAATTAGGATCCCAGTCTTATGGTTGTACATCGTGTGGAGATTCACCATGGTGTATTCATATATGAACATTGGAAAGTGATGTCAGATTCATTCTACTGTCTTTCCTATTCCCAGCCCCTATCCCTTCCCTTCATTCCCCTTTGTCTGATCCAACCAACTTCTGTTCTTCCCTTCCCTGCCTTGTTGTGGATTAGCATCCTCATATCAGTGTGGACATTTGGCCTTTGGTTTTGGGGGGATTGGCTTTGTTCACTTAGCATAATAGTCTCCAGATCCATCCATTTATTGGCCAATGTCTCTGACATCATTTCTGTTGTCACTTGTCTTTTTCTGATTACAGCTAGGAAAGAGGTTTTCCAATTTTAAGGGACTGTGTGATTAGATAGGGCCCACCTGGGTAATATATGATAATCTCCCCACTTAAAGATTATCTAATTAGCAGCCCTAATTAGGGTATGTACAATTTTGGAGGGCCATATTCTGCCCACCATAGGCAGCAATGTGAGGGCCCTGAATTCCACGTAGTAACTTTTCTAACGTTTTTCGCACAATTGCCATGCTCTTACCTAGTCTGCTGCATTCTTCTTTAGATCAAAAGCATGATTTAGTCACCTCTCTGTCCCCAGTCCCTGGCCCAGGTCTCAGCCCAGGTGAGGAGCTCAGTATTTATCGACTAGAAGCTACTAGGTAAAATGTTGGTTGGCTGGAGTGTTTAAACATCAGTCTCCTGACTCCTCTTAGAAAATAGAGGTTGGCTGAGTTTTGAGAAAGTGTTAAAAAAACAATTTTGTAGCACAATCAGGGGGTCCAATTGTCATTATCTTGCTTTCTCACACTAAGCCAGCTCAAAGATGAACAAAACAGGCAACTTCTATTATCTGACAGAAGTGTTCCAGATTTTTCAGATGAAAAAACATCTCATAGCTTTTTTGTCTAGCCCACATGGGAACACAGCTGTATAGGAAATTCAAATGAACAACAAAATTCATGCCATAAAGTCTTATGATCCCCCAGCACAACTGAGAATCAAATTCTTCTCAAGCAATTTTTGTAGGATTAGCATTTAAACACATAGTGAAGCCCTTCAGTTCCAATACATCTGGAGAAATGAAACCTTGTTTCCAAGAAGTGCTCACAGAGCTTTCAATACATTTTTCCATCACTGCAAAATAAGTTCCACAACTAAACTATGTCTCTGTGGTGAGACACAGTACTCTCCATATAGCACCAACTAGAAAATGAGCAGACCTGGTGTGCAATCAGGACACAGGGCAGGACTTGACAAGATGCAATTGCGATATAGATTCATGGTAAAGGAGATGGATTCTTTCACTTGGCAGAATTGTCCAAAAATTGCCAGGTCTTGTGGAGTTCAAACTCCAGCCATGACAGCCCTAACTAAGCCAGTTCTCAGAGTTCTATCTTCACTATGGCAACCACTTGGGAGGCCTCCAACTTGCTGATCTGGAGATTCTGAAGGAAAATAGCCTAGAGTAGCTGCATGGTCTGCAGAGTTTTCCATACTTTATTCAAATAGCACCTCATCAGTAAAACCATACAGAATATTCAATGTTGGTTTCGAGATCCTTGTGAATCCCAGTTAAAATGTTTCTAAGTACTTCATTTGATCCCCCAACAGGCTTGGCAGTTAGTTGGGGCTGGAATCAGAATCTAGTACCTACCACAGTTCCTGGCACATGTTAATAGCTCACTACATGTTTACGGAATCCATGAACTGTCATCATTTTATAAAAGAAGAAGCAGGTTCAAAGAGGTTTAAGTGGTTTCCTAAAAGTGCCCAGTGGCATACAGGGCTAGAATTCTGGCCTCCTGTTAGCCTGTTGCTTCTCCTGTTCTGCCATGCTGGCCTTCAAACTCCAACTGAACCAAGGTCAGGAGGACATTTCTCTCATGCTAAATAAACATTCATTGAGCATATGGCTCATTCATCTTGTTTTCAATGGAATCTCTTAAGCAAGGCTTCCTGATTTGCCTCTTCCACCCTGCCCAACTCCTCATACCCACTACAATCTACCCCATTTCCTATTTGACTTATCCCGACCTTTCATTATTTTATGTTTATGTATATGTTTATTGACTTCCCTGACTAGAATGTAAGCTTTCTGAGGACAGTGTGCTGATCCAGACTTTCTTCTAATTATAAGATAAGGGTGTGATGCAGCCACTGAAACCTAGCCAGTGTGGTCTCAGGCAAGGCATATTCAGAGAAGTGTAGAACAATGGACTTCAGGCCTAATGTTCAGAAGATAAGGGAATGGTGTTAACCTTAGAACAGAAAGACTCAGGGAAGACATCTTTTCAAACGCCTGAAGATTGCAACACAAAAAAGGAGGGTAGACTTGGCCTAAGTGACCCAGCAGAATAGGGGAATGGGTGGTACTTGCAGGGATTTTGGTTCAAGGTGCATTCATTATTCTCACCACTATTTAATTGTTGGATGCTTACCATCTTCCTACTAATGTTTAAGTGCTGAGGTTAGTCCCACATCTCTTATTTTTCACTATATGTACACAGCAGACTACATGGTGTCTTTGCCACTCAATGTGTGATTGAAGGAATGTTATGTGAAATAGCAACTATAGGTCCCTGTCACTTTGCCAAAAATGCTCCTCATCCTCACTTCCCTTCACTTGAATGGCCCTTAACTTACACTTAAGGTCTGATCTTTATTTTTTATTTATTTATTTTTTATTCGTAGTTGGACACGATACTTTTATTTATTTATTTTTATGTGGTGCTGAGGATCGAACCCAGGGCCTCGCACATGCTAGGCAAGCACTCTACCGCTGAGCCACAACCCCAGTCCCAAGGTCTGATCTTAAATATCACTTTATTTGGAAAATCATTCTCAGTTCCTGTATCACCAGATGACAATCCCCTCTCATAGTGCCCCATATTTTTCCATCACAGCATTTATGATTATTGTATTTGAGGTTATTTGTCAAGTACTGAGGGCTGAATTAAAACAAATTATACTCCATGCTTTTATAATTATGTCAAAATGAATCCTAATGTTATGTATAACAAAGAAAATAAATAAAAAATGATCCACATTGCCCTACCGGAAGGTGATCAATACTTTCTTGCATGAATGATTCCTAAGAATCTCATGAGCCTGGTGTGGTGACTCACGCCTATAATCCCAGCAACTCAGGAGGCTGAGGTAGGAGAATCGCAAGTTCAGATCCAGCCTCAGCAACTTAGTGAGGGCCTAAGCAACTCAGTAAGACACTGTCTCTAAATAAAATATAAAAAAGGGCTGGGGATGGGGCTGGGGTTGTGGTTCAGTGATAGAGTGCTTGCCTAGCACATGTGAGGCACTGGGTTTGATCCTCAGCACCACATAAAAATAAAGGTATTGTGTCCAACTACAACTAAAAAAATATATTTTAAAAAAAGGGCTAGGGATATGGCTCAGTGGATAAGCACCCCTGGGTTCAATCCCCAGTACCAAAAAAAAAAAAAAAAAAAAAAAAAAACCCCATGATATGGCTGTAACTCCTATAGAATACTCTCCAGCAGAGCTGGGATTGTAATTCAGTTGTCTGTTATTTCTACTGTGAACCATAAAAAGAAAGTGTTCAGATGTGTGTAACTCCAATACCCGGGCTTTTTTTCTTTTTTCTAAACCAAACTATGTGGACACAAAGCCACTTTTAGAATTGAAAGCTCTGCCATGAAAGATGGCCATTTGTTGAAAAGGCTGGGAGGCAGAATGAAGGAATGCTGCTAGTCAGGCTGCCTTGCCCATGGGCTACACAAGACACAGGAGGGACCCTGGCTAGGAGTGTAAGAACCCTCCTAACCAGGGGAACCTGCATGAAGCAGACAACAGGGCCCCAAGTGGAGGGACAGAGCTGACTTCATGCCTTACCCTGGCCTCTTAACACGAAGGTGGTGGGCAGCAGGCTCGAAATCTGCAACTCCCTTCATTATCCTTCTCGTTATACTAAAAGATGGATTAGCAGAGTCTGTCTTTGGAGCCAGTAGAGTAGGGGGGGAAGATTCTGGACTTTGGAATCAGACTGGATTTAACTAGCTCTGTGACTTAATTAGCCATGTGACAACTATTCTGCACCTCAGTTTCCTCAACTGTGAAATGAGAATAGTGGAATGTACCCTCATGGGAACCACTGGTGGGCATAGTGGTGCACACCTGTAATCTCAACTCAGGAGGCTGGGGCAGGAGGATGGCAAGTTCAAGGTCACCCTCAGCAACTTAGTAAGGCCTAAGAAACTCCACAAGACCCTGTCTCTAAATAAAATACAAAAAGGGCTGGGGATGTGGCTCAGTGGTTAAGCGCAACCGGGTTCAATCCCCTGTACCAAAATAATAATAATAGGGGGCGGGAGCTGGGGCTCAGCGGTAGCACACTTGCCTGGCATGTGTGAGGCACTGGGTTAGATTCTCATCACCGCATATGAATAAATAAAATAAAGGTCTATCATCAACTAAAAAATTTTTTTAAAAACCTAATTAAAAAAATAATAGGGGCTGGGTTGTGGCTCAGTGACAGAATGCTAACCTAGCATGACGAGGCACTGGGTTCAATCCTCAGCACCACATAAATGTAACATAAATATATTGTGTCCACCTAAAAACTAAAAAATATTTTTTAAAAATAATAACATTAACTACTGTTATTCTCAAATTTATTTTTAAGCCTCCTCCTGCATCATCTTAGTGTTGAACTTCCTGTCAAGAAATTTCTGATCAACTCAAAACATCTATCTTTTCACTTCCTTATGCTCCAGCACTGGGTCAGGTTAACTAATGTGCGGTGAATTAGAAAATGTGAGTTGTTTCAAGGAATAAGTCTGTTGTGTGTGAGCCCCCAACCTGTGTCTGTCATTGGGCTATGAGCAAGGAAGCCATAGTGGATGGCAACAAGACACAATGGATGGTGGCTGGGGCCAGTAGCCAGATAGGTAATGATGCTGTCAGCAAAGTCTAACTTACAAAACATGTACAAAAAAAAAAAAAAGAGATGCATCTTTAACTTGGGGAAAGGAACCTGAAACTGCCTTTCTACCCTAACTGGATAAAGAATTGACTCTCTCCATCTAATAGAAACAACTAACATTTTCATGACATTCTCCATTACTGAGTTAACAGGCCACAAATCAATGTAATGGAATTTGACCACTTTGACTCATATTTCTTAAATGGCCCAACTGTGACCATAAGCAAATACACCCACCCTTACACATAAGCACCAAGAATTTGCCACCCTGTAAGTTAAGTTGTTAGGTTTGTTTTTAAAACATAAGTCTTCCCCCGTTTTCAGTCTGTGTGTGTGTGTGTGTGTGTGTGTAGAAAAATAAATGAAGTCAGCACTCTTTACATCTCACTAGAATAAGCTGTGACTCAAATATGGTGAGTGGTTATTTGCAAGGCTATAATTTCTTTAATGACAGATTTTCCTAAAAGAAACCACTATAACATTTGTCCAAGTACTCCAAGGGAAAACAAAAAAAAAATACATGAAGATTAAAAGTCTATTATTTTAACAGCACATTGCCAAACACAGACACTAGGATAAATGCCAAGAGACCTTTAAAAATAACTTTAAAAGATGCAACGTTCAAGTCAATCAAACATGTAGGTTCCACAAACAACAGAAAAACAGGTCCAAGAACAGTTCTACTTGTGCATGATGGTAACTCAGACTGTACTTCATCAAAGTTCATCCAGGCGTTTCAATTCAATGGGTGTCTGAGCAGAAATGTTTGCTCTTCTTTGTGTGGAGATGTGTACATAGATTTGAGAAGAAAAATCTTCCAGAGGCTGATGATGTAAGCACAGCAGGCTTGGTTCCCCTTTGATAAAGTACTGAAGGCAGATTTAGTGGACTCAAGCTTTATCAGTTCCCCTAATGAGAAGTCTTATGCATGCTGAAACAGACAAGTTACGGAATTTATCATGCTAAGTATTTACAGCCATGTTCATAAAGTGAGCTCAGTAACCTGACAATAAAAAAGGTAGTTGTTAAATTATTGTATAACCTTTTATAACTTGAATAACTCTGTGGGAAGATGATGCTGACATACAAAGCCCCTCAAACATACATCAACAAGAAATTATTTACTAGACGAAGAGGCACACATCATATAAAACATACACTTCACAGGAGGGGTTCCTGCATAGCAGGAAAGTTGCTACCACTACATAACAAATGGCTATGCCAACAGTCAAGGCTGCCACTAGAGGGTACAATATTAGAATTCCCTTAAAATCTCAAGGAGTGTTTACAATAGCACAGAACTCTTTTGGAGAATAAGTACGTGTTTTGTTTGGATGAATAGTTTTCAGTGGAAAATTTGAACATCATGTACGTACATCAATTTTCTAATTGGGTAAGATTTAAGGCAATGCTACTCAGACCTGAGGAAAAAATCCACAAAAGTTTATATTTTTCTTCAGAATTATTAATAGGTCAGAATCAACATCAAAAAGTATTCCCCTTTCAAGTATTCATTGTACCTATAAGTATTTTCAGCATTACAAAATAGAATTCACTTTCATACTATGAATATGAAATGGGAAATTGTTCTGTGCTCTTCCTTGAAAACTGTGGAAAAAAATACATGGCAGCTTAGGTGTTTAATATTAAAAAGTAACATGACAATGAAGACAACTATACCCACTGCACACAAAGGAGCCTCCTTACAATAAATGCTCCAGAGCATTGCAATTCTCTTATGACTGCCTTTGGTGTAGTATGGGATGTTCATGAATTCATAAATTAACTTTTAACATCAACTACAGACTAACAAATGACAATTAGATACAGTAAGTTTAAAAATTTTACATTTTGCTCCTGTTCGGCTGCTAAAGAGCAGCAATTTAAATTGATATAAAAACTTGTGACAACAAAGCTTGCTATACAGATAAAGTACATAATCAAAAATTAAGCAGCAATTAAATTTCTTATTTAAACTTATCTGGTATAGAATATTTACATATTTGGGAAGAGAGACCTCTAACACCATTTACTCCCTTCTTGCCCTCTGTCCCCTCTCCACCTGCCCCAGCCCCTCCAAATCTAAATCAAGTGCCCTGAACTATATACACCTGTACTTTGGCTAAGCCAGCTGGATGCAACTCCACGGTCTTGGCCTAGAGGAAAAGAAATAAGGTCTTGGAGGTCATTTGCAGCCTTCTTTTGAAACATCAGTGTATTGTAGTTAATGAATCTGTTCTTTCACAGAAAGGGTGGGGGGCAGCCCCATACTTCACTCCAACTTCACTCTGCAACCTGAGTGGGGCAAGATCAAAATGTCATCAGCTCCTTACACCACAATAGGCCACAAGAGAAAAGGGAAAGAAAAAGGTCATGACAAAGGCAGCAGCAATCAACAAAATCGTCCCAACAAAGGAACCTCTCCTCCCTGGGTTCACTAGGAAATAACACTTCCCTCCTTCTTCTCCCCCCCACCCAACCACACACACACAAATTAATTCACATCACAAGAACTTGGTACTCCTGCTAAGTGTCAGGTAAATAGAGTAAATCCATCACTTTTTATACTTTAACTGAGACATAAAGCTAACAGAACACACATCACTGTGAAAGTAACTTTCTAAAACAGATCCAGCCTACATAGTGCAGCCAGCAAAACTTAAAAGAATAGTTTGTTTACAATCTGCCTTGTACAGGATAGTTATATTCTTTCTATGCCATATAAATAGCATTTATATAGCTTACACATTCAGAGACATGCACTAGGACTTTTTAGGTAGTACAAATTTCTTCACAATCACATGTGCAAATTTTACAAATCACTAAGTGAACATTAATAAGCTTAGGCTGGGCTGTGTCTCGTATCCTCTAATGAATTTAATGCGGGTTCAGAATCATCCATAGGCAGAACCAGGCGTGTCCCGCGAATGACCAGCTCGTGGTCCCCAAATGCAAGCTCACGATCCAGGGCATCTTCAGAACTGTTGCCCAAGAATCTCCTAGGGGCACTAGATATTGTCGATTCAGTGGTCACAGTGGAATCCCCATATGTCAAGCTGATATCACCATCATTGAGAATAAGATCAGAGTCATCATCCTTCAATTGTTCTTGGTTCTAAATGCAAATAAAATAAAATTTAGAATTGTTAAGAAATTAAAGAATCATTTCCAGTAGGAGAATTTTTAAACATTCCCTATTTAAAACTCTTCAGTGGCCCAATGCCCTCAAGATAAGGTTTAAATGTCCCTACAATGCCTTAAAAGACAGTGTGACTTGGGAGCTGGGGCTGTGGTTCAGCAAAAGCACACTTGCCTGGCATGTGTGAGGCACTGGGTTCGATCCTCAGCACCACATATAAATAAATAAAATAAAGGTCCATCAACAACTAAAAAAAAAAAGGACAGTGTGACTTGTCCCCTTCAGCCTTATCTTCTGACACAACCTGCATCTCATACCCCAACAGCCCCAATGTATATAGTGCTGCCAGTTGCCCAGATGTCTCCCAAGTTTCTCTTACCTCCACATCATTCTACATGTTGTCCTCTCTGCCCACTTCATGTGACTAGCATTTATTTATAATTTTCTCCTGGAAGTCATCCTTGATCTTCCAGGTCTAGGTTAGGTGTCCCTCCTGTGTGCTTTTACAGCATCCCATTCCTGGACCCCTTCCCTGAAATAGCACTTGCTCTTTCACATATTGGTCTGCCATCAAGGGTCTTAGGGTCTAGGGTGAGAGGGGGAGGAGCACACTGATAAACACATGGTTATGATAAAAGACTTGATGCTATCTAGTCCAACCACCTCACACAGAAATACGAAATCCTCACTGCATACTTGTCTCCCAGCTCCATAAGCTCTGGTTATAATGGAAAGTTTGTGGCAAAATAGCATACTTAATAAAGTTCTACAAGAGGGAAAAGAAATCAAGAATGTGTAGTCCCATTTTGGTAAATAAAAAACATGTGTACACACAGAAAAATCTGGAATGGTATTCAACATTAACTCTGTAAAAACAGAGTTACTAGTGAGTTTTATTTTCTTTATATGTTCCTATACTGTTGGACACTGGCTGTTGCCAGGAATTTCCCAAACAACTAAGATAAACAAATGTGGATTGAAAAATATTATCAATAGCTACCAACTAAACCAAATCCCTTTTCCCTATCCCCTAATGTAGTAATAAGTAATTATAAGTTTAACTAGTTTCTGTCACTTAATACAACAATACTCACAACAAAGGGTTTTAGCTCCTTTACAGGACAGCACAGGCTCTTTGGCACTTCCTAATGTTTTCATTAAGTTTGAGGTCTAGGGAAATATCTACCAAATTTTAAAATGTTGACCCAGCAATTTTATCTTTAAAAGCAATTCTATATATTTTCATATCCTTGAGTAAACTGGCATGTAAAAGAATATATAAAAATATATTTGCTGTAAGTATTATTTGTAATAGCAAAAAAAGAAGAAACTTAAATGTCTATGGGAGACTGAATTAATCAATTTAGTATAGCTACAAATGGAATACTATATATTCATAAAAAAAGAGAAGGTAACAGCTCTAATGTACCTAATGAAAAGCCATCAATGATGTAGCAGCAATTGAAAAAATCAAGTAGTGGGACAGTACACCTATTACAACCCCACGTGTATAAAACAAAGCTACACACACATATAAGTGTATATAGATAGAGCTGGATGTAGCTTAGCGTTAGAACAGTTGCCTAACATGTGTGAAGCCCTGAGTTTAATCCCCAACACTGCAAAACACTGAATAAATTAAACATTTAGAAAAAAAAATATATCAGAAAGTATCTACAGTAAACCTTTAATAAAGACTGTTTCTAAGGAATTAGGTAGGAGGAAAATGAATTCTTTCACTTTGTACATTCCACAGTTTAAATATTTAGCCATGAGCATATTGATTTAATAACTTACAGAAGTAATTAGCAGGTTGGGGTTGTGGCTCAGTGTTACAGCACTTGCCTAGAATGTGAGGCACTGGATTAGATTCTCAGCACCACATATAAATAAACAAATAAAATAATGGTCCATTGACAACTAAAAAAAACATTTAAAAAAGTGATTAACAACAAAAATATATTAAAACAATAAGTTTTATGGCTATAATGGGTTAAATTTTATTCCCCCAAAAAGATACTGATGACCTAACCCTTGGTACCTATGAATATGACCTTGTTTGGAAACAGGATCATATTTAGAAATAAGGTGGGCCCTGATCCAATGACGCTTATCCTTATGAAATTTGGATACAGATTGGTGCATATGGGAAGACATCATGTGGAGATGAAAGCTGAGAGTAAAGTGATGTATCTGTAAGTGATGGAATGCCATAGACAGCTCGCAAAGCAAAGCACAAGAGAGAGGCCTAGAGGGAACCAGTCCTGCCCTTACCTTGACTTTAGACTTCTAATCTCAAGAACTCTTAAGGTATGTCTATCATTTAAGCCATTCAATGTGTGGTACTTTGTTACAGTGGCCCCAGAAACTCCTATAGTGGTGTATCACGTTTTCTTATAGTCCACAGGACACACAGTTGTTGTGGACCTTTGGATTCTTGGTGATGGCAAGAGGGATGGTAGCCAAACCTCACTGCCTGAACCAACAAAGCAGGCTGACACTTCTATACAGAATCAAATGGGCTACCAGGGCACAGCAGAAATGGACAATGCTTGAGAGGGGAGTCCAGGCAATGTAGGAGAGAGATAAAGCAACATGGGGTGTTCTTCCCACTCTGCCAGCACTCTGTCAAAAATATGCACTCACTCTAAACAAAGCCATAGGGTACTCCCACTCCCACCACCCAACCTGGCCCAGGTGCCACCCCCATGCTGTCTACTTCATCCCACCCATTTCCTGTAGGATCTGCTTTGCCATGCCACAAAGGAAGCTGCGAGCAACTGGAGGGTACATGTCTACACTGCTTCCCCTTTCTCCACTCAAGGTCCTGGGTGTTGTGTCTGAGTAGTCAAAAACGGTAGGCTTTGTTGATAGGAGAGCCCATTGGATGCCACAGATTATTTCTGAATGGATGGTTTAGAAACAAAGATTTAAATAGCAAAAGTTAAAATGTTCACATTGCAAAAATAGTGGCTATTTAGCATATCTCTCACTTTTTTCTTAGTTGGGATATTTACCAAATCACCAATCATATGCTGGTCTGCATAAATGCAGAATCTAGATTCTGTCTAGATCTGTCCCTGCCTTCCAACAATGTGAACACAGGGCAGAAAAACCTTCTGATATCCAAAAGTTGGTAGGTATGAAACAAAACATCTGTTGCACTTCAGGAGCAGCATCAAAATTGTTTTAAAATTCTCTCAACATAACTGTGGCAACCCTAACACGCAGACAAAAACATACATTTAGTGCTAAACTTGGGCCACATTACTACCAAAAAATGAAAGCTGGCATGGGAATAGAATGACGTAGCAACATCACCTAAGTAAGATGAGATAAATTCTATATCTGTTATCAAATGATATTTGAAAGGCCATGAATTATATTTGTAGATTTCAGTGTATTTTTTGGTTGAGCAAAGTATGCTTAAATTTCTTCTGAGGGATTTTATACTTCAAAGGCCAAAAACTAAACCAAAATAAAACAAAACCAGAAACCCACCCATAAAGCAGCTAAATTAAACTTGCTAAACAGTTCAGTTGGTGGATAAAAATCACTTACTTCATAAGCCTGGGGACTGGTTAGGCACCTGGCGATGGGCCCGCAGCAGGTGGGGAGTGTGGTGGTGAGAGGAGGCCCACTATGAGTCAGCAGGGGCTTCAGGTAGCTGTGAGTGGTTAAGGAAGGGCTGCGCTTTTTCCACACATTCAAAAAACAACTCAGTTGATGACAGTTATTATCACAGTATACTAACCATCGACCACTTCGGAGGTTAACAAAGGGCTTTCACATATGCAATCTCATGTTGTCATCACATGATGACAGTGAGAAAGCAAAGGGAGACCTTTTTATCATTTCTATTTCACAGATAAGAAAACTGAGGCTCAGAGAGGTCAAGGACTTGCCTAAGTCACACAATTAAGAAAATAGAAACTGATCTACTAATCAAAATTGGCCTGATTTCCAATTATGTGACCATTCCACTACATCATACTGCTTTTCTGATTTTACCAAAAGTAAAAGGAACATAAGGTCACTCTAAATTTGGCACTGAAGGAAGCAAGGGAGAAAATAAAGAATGATAATTTTCAGAGAGGAGATTAAATATTTTAATAGTACACAAGTAATAAAAATGTTTTTAATAATTTACTGTGGATTCAAGTGGCCTCCTGAACGCTCTAAGTTGAACTTCAGTATCAGGTTGAATCTTTTCCTGTAAAGAGGTAAGGAAAGTCAATTCCTAAGACATTTAAATAAACTATGTATAACGAGCGCCTCTACTATAAACCCTCATTTCAACAGATAAAAACAGATTGATAATATATGATACTCAGAAGAAAAAGAGGGAATCACAAGAAAAAGGAGGGAGAAAGGATACAGACATATATATCATATTCCCCACATGCTTTTTTTTGTGCTACTGGGGATTCAAACCCAGGGCCTCACAATTGCTACGCAAGTGTTCTACCACTGAGCTGGATCTGCAGGCCCCCATTTTCCCCATATTCTAAAATGAGAACATGGATTGGGGATATAGCTCAGTGGTAGACTTCTTACCCAGCATGCACAAAGCCCTGAGCTTGATCCCTAGCACTCCAGGGGTTGGGGCGGGGGAAGAATATGAAGCTAAGATAGTTCTTAATTAAAAATGGGAAAGTTAGGGGCTGGGGTTGTGGCTCAGCAGTGCAGCACTCGCCTAGCACATACGGGGCACTGGGTTCGACCCTTAGCACCACATAAATAAATTAATTAAATAAAGGTATTGTGTCCAATTGCAACTGAAAAAATATTTTAAAAAATGGGAAAGTCAGACAAAATTTTGATTTGCCATATTACTAAATTCTAAGTAAAGATTACATTTTCAACATAAATATACTTTATAAAATATCTGGCCACACAAAGCCAATGAAAAAACTAGAATGATAAATTCTACTAGTACATTAGGTATAGAAATGACTAAGTCTGTGTCCAATGGCACTGAATAGGATACTATTAAGGCTAGCAAGTTGTGGTGTTACACTCTCTATGAATAAATTCCTTAGGAGAATTTGCCAAAAGAATAAAAACAAGAAGAACTTGCCAAATAATTTTGACAAAAGAATCAAGAAAATCTGAATAGTCTTCTATTAAAAGATAAAAAAACCATCCCATATGAAAAGAAAGAGGCCCAAATAACTTCAATGTTAAAATCTTCCCAGCATTTAAGGAAGATACATCACCAATCTCCTTCAGAGAACAGAAAAAGAACAAATACTCCCCAACTTATTTTATAAGGTCAGCATAATATTGCTATAGAAACCTAATAAAGAACATTACAATTTTAAAAAATCACAAGCCAATATCTCCCACAAAAGCAGACACAAAATACTAACAAATTAAATCCAATGACATACACAAAAGGTAACATATCACAACCAAGTGGGATTTTTTTCCAGCAAAGCAAGAATGATTTTATATTCAAACAATTGATCAATGCAAATCAGCACAATGACAGGTTAAAGGAGAAAAAAAATCATGTCATCAACTAATGCAGGAAAAACATAAATAATACTCAACGTCTATTCATGATAAAACTCTCAGAAAACTAGAAATAAAAGGAAATATTCTTAATTTCCTAAAGGTTATTTCCAAAAACCTATACCAACATCATACTTCATGGTATAATACTGAAAAATTTCTCCCTGAGATCAGGAATAAGACAAGAATGTCATTATCACCACTCACCTTCAGCTTTGAGCTGTAGAGGTCCAGCCAATGTATTAAGACTTAAAGAAGAAATACAAGGGCATCAAGAATACAAATAACAATAAATACTGGAGAGGATGTGGAGAAAAAGAAACTTTCAAACTGTTGGTGGGGCCATAAATTAATACAAACACTATGAAAATCAGTATGGAAGTTTCTAAAAAGACTAGGCACTAGACTCACCTATACCAATCCTTGGTATTTATCTTAAAGAATTAAAAATCACCATACTATAGTGATTAGTGCATACCCATGTTTATAACAGCACAACTAACAAAAGCCAAAAAATGGAATCAGCCTAGGTTGGATACAGAAAATATGGCCTATATACACAATGGAGTTTTACTTAGTCATAAAGAAAAATGAAATTACGTCATTTGCAAGAAAATTGATGAAATTTGAGAACATTATATTAAGCAAAAAAAAAGCTAAACTCAGAAGGGCAAGGGTTATATATGCTTTCTCTCATATGTGGAAGCTAGAGAGGGAAAGGGAAAAGAAAGGTGAAGGGATTACATGAAAACTAAAGGGGGATAAGTAGAATAGAGGAAAGATACAGAAGGTATGGGGGAAAAAAGAAATACAGGCCAAATATACTGTTATATTTTGTGCATGTACAAATGTATAACAGCAAATTGCAGCATTATGTACAACTATAATGCACAATGTAGAAAAATAACAAAAAAAGAAATACAAGAGCTTATAAAATAAAAAATAACACATCATTATTCATAGATCACTCAAATCGTGTATGCAGAAAACCAAAAAGAATCTACAACCCACTAGAAACTGTAAGTGAACTTTAGTAAGACAGCTGGACATAGGATCAATACATAAAATCCAATTATATGTATAACAATAACAAACAGAAAATGAAACAAATACCATTTGCAATAGCATCAAAAGCATCAAATACTAGAAAAAGGGGAGATATGCTGTGTTCATGAATTGGAAGTCTCACATTGCTAAGATATCATTTCTTTCCAGTAGGTTTTTTTTTTTTTTTTTTTTGCTTATTTTTAGCAAGACACAAAATGTATAAATTGACCAGATATTTCTAAAATTTAAAGGAAAATGCAAGGGACCTAAAATAGCTAAAGCAGTACTAGAGAAGAATGAACCTACATTTACTCTACAGTAATTAAAAAGTGTAATTGATATAAAAATAGAGAATAGAAAGTCCAGAAATTGGCCCCTACTTATATGGCCAAGTGATTTACAACAAGGATTCCACTGCAATTTAATGGGAGTAATGATGGTATTTTTAAAAATATTTTTTAGTTGTAGATAGACACAATATCTTTATTTTTATGTGGTGCTGAGGATCAAACCCAGGGCCTCATGCATGCAAGGCAAGTGCTCTACCACTGAGCTACAACCCCAGTCCAGTAATCATTGGTATTTTTAATAAATGGTGCTAGATCATTTGGATATCCATATTGGAAAAAAAATGTAGATATTAACCATAAGCACCTCGCACTACAAGTAAATATTAATTTGTGCTAGGCATGGTGACACATGCCTATAAATCCCAGTTACTTGGGAGGCTGAGGCAGGAGAATGGCAATTTCAAGGCCAGTCTGGGCAACTTAGAGAGACCCTGTCATAAAGTAAAATAAAAAGGCTGCCAATATAGCTGGGGATTGAACCCAGGGCTTTGTATATACTAGGCACTGCAAAAAAAATAATTTGTGATGGATCAAAGACCTAAAGATGATGCTAAAACAGTCACACTTTTAGAAGAAAATGGGAAATATATATTCATAACCTTAGGACAAAAAACACTAGCCACAAAAGAAAATACTACTACAATGGACTTCATTAAAATGCAGAACTTCTGTTCTTCAAAAGACAGGATCCAAAAAATGAAAAGGTATGCTACAGATTAAAAAGACATAATCCATAAAATCATCAATAAACTTAATTCAGGAATTTAAAAGAACAATAAGTAAATAGGAAAGAGAAAAGACAAAGATATCTAAAAGATGTACAAAAACCATCTGAAAGGATGCTTTTCCTGGGTATCAGAGAGAAATGCAAAGTAAACTACTGGATATATCACTATATACTCAGCAAAATGGCTAAAATTCAAAAGGCTGATAAACACCAAGTTCAAGCAAAGAAGTGAAACAACCAGAACTCCCTTAACTTGTTATTGGGGGTAACGATGAATTTATCAAATTGGTTACAACCACACTGGTTAAAAACACTCCAGAAAACTGGTTGGCAGTATGGATTAAAGCTAAACATATATTTGCCCCAAATTCTACTTTTCGGTATACACCCAAAAGAAGTGAGTGCTTATATCCACCAAAAATATACATATATTCTAAAATATTAATTTTATTTGTTATGGCCAAAAGCATTTTCAAATGTTTATTAACAGTAGGATGGTTAAAAACAATACAAAAATCATATAATATATTCATACCTTGGAACACTACACAGTCATAAAAAGAATGAATCACTGTTATATGCTACAACATAAATAAATTACATGGAAGATACTGAGCAAAGGAAGTAAAACACAAAAGAATACATAATACATGATCCATTTCTGTGGAGATCAAGAACAGATAAAATGTTATTCATGCTGACTAAAGTCAGAATCATGGTTACCCCTTTCTGGGGGTGGCAGGGATGGTGTTACTATAGTAAAGGAACACAGGGAACCTTCTATGGTGCTGGAAATGCTTCTATATAGCTTTATATGGATGGTGGGCACACAGGTGTAGATATAGGTCAAAATTCATTAAGCTAAACATTTAAGATTCATGTACTTTATTGTATTCCAAGTTATACCACAATTTTAATAAATAATCCAGTTGTACCCAAGAGAACCAAAATCTAGAATGATGAATAATTAATTCTCCCAGGGCACCAGGTATTAACATGACCAGATCTTGTGTAGTACTTAATAGGGTAGTACTGAATCAAACAAGTCTTCATGTTTACTTCTATAAGAATATTTTTTAAAAAGCTGGTATTCTTTCTGTACATTAAGATCATTTAATTGTTTGTGTATAATGCAGAAAATGTACAAAACAATTTATGCAAAAAATGCTAAAATAATTGTTAAATCAGAGGGATGAAAAGCCCCAAGAGGTATACAAATGGCTTATATCCAAAATGCTGATAATGGAGCCAAAAGTAATGACATAATCTTTAAACTATTTTAAAGAGCCAGGCTGTCTCCCTCCCTAATGGGAGTCTTAATACCACAGATATGCTTGCATTCTTGTTTCCATACAGTAATTTAATTTTGAAATACTTGTAAAGAGTGAATGCAAATATCTGGTAAATAGAAAATAGTAAGTAGTAGCTTCTAATCATAAGTGTCAAGTGCATTCATCCTAAGTACATGAGGCTTTGATCAGCAAATAGAACAATTTTTACATGCTTATCCCAAATTTGCTTCAATGAAACCTAAACCAAGTTTTCATTCACTTGCTAATAAATCTTAGCCTGAAATAACTCCATGGTTTCTTTTTTCTGATTCAAATTTCAAATAAGAAAAACATCTGAACAGTAACAAAATGTTTTTAAAGGCATGATTTAAACAAGTAATAGAACACCAACACTATTTAAAGCATAGCTATGAAGAAGATTTACAACAGGACAAGAAAATATGATCATCAATGAAAATATTTAGCTATTTGTGGCACTTTGTGGTGCTGGGGATTGAACTCAGGGTCTGGCACATTCTAGGTAAATGTTGTACCACTGAGCTACATCCCTAAGCTTATTTTTATTTTGAGAGAGGACCTAAGTTGCCCATGCTGGCCCTGAACTTCGGATCCTACTGCCTCAGTCTCCTGAGTAGCTATGATTACTGGTGTGTGCTACATTTATGGCATTCTGAATGTACAGTTGAGTCTCCTGGTCTCTGAAAAGGTCAGGGAAGAAAAGGCATGTCCCTGCATACTGTAGTAATCTATCAGTACTGAAGTTTTATTCCATCTCCATGTTTTCCCCTAAGGCAGCCTTTCCTAGTCCACCCTAGCAAGTACCCCAACAAGAACAAACAAATACCTTTTATATGATTCACTAAGTTAGCTTAAGGACAACAAATATTAAAATTTGCTCAATAAAGAAACCTATGTATTGAAGAAAGTATGACATCTGGACTCTTGATTCCCTCCATATAACCAGCCTTTACAATAACTAGTCCCTACTGGTTTCCTGGGTGTGCAGAGGCATTCAATTGTGTGAATTTCCTCCTTCACACACTGATGAAGAAAGGGAAGACTACAGGTTAGGTTTTACATTCCACTTCCAGAAAGCAACTGTCAAAACAGTTGTTCTGACGCTAGAGTTGTTCAGTAGTAGAGTGCATGCTTAGCATGTGTAAGGAAGGCCCTGGCACCATAAAACAAACAAACAAAACAATTGTTCTGTGTCCATACTATCTTTTTTTTTCTCAATGAAGGATACTTATGATCGAAGTTGTACCATATCCGGAAGAGCCAAGCACTCTCTGCTTTGGTAGTTCTCCGTTCATTTTCTGGAACACCCTGCAGAAAGATAATACAAAAATCATTACATACACAAACACATTTGTATAGAGTCCTTCCTTAGTAGAATCAGAACTAGAGCCTACAGAAAAGAAACTTTCCAACATGGGTAACATTAGAAATTTAATGGCTTGTATACAGCAGTTTTGAAGAAATTTTGTCTGAACATCGCTATTATTCAGAAGACTTGCTAAGTATGAATCTATTGTCATTTTTAAAAGTCAGTGTAGGAAAATTCACTTTTGAAATCTGAAAGACTTATACCCTCAATGCAATAGCAACTTAAGTAGAAAACATCATACCAATGTTCATTCCTATCTTTGGGAGTTGTCATGGGTCTCAAAAGTAACTGGCATTCAAAGTTACTATTATGTTCTTAACTCACTAGCAAAATGAAAACAAGCAGGGAAATTCCATGGTAAGCCTGATTGCTTAGGGGAGAAAATTAATACAGCAAGCAGGCTCCTTCTAAAATAGCTTCCAAAAAGATAAACTGTGTCCTTACTTGTAATATGGTATGGTCAGTAGTTGGGCAGTTAGACTATCTGGTTCCAGTCCTGGCTCACCAATGTTAACTAACTTCTTACCTCTCCAGACTTGAATTTCTTCATGTGTAAGATGTGAATGTTAGAGACTCCCCAAGGCCCTTTCTAGTGCTAGTGTTCTAAGGTTCTATAATTTTCTAAGAGCGCAGAGTTTAGATTCTGGGTTTTGGTTCCTTCCTGTCTTCCCTAATTCTCAGAATAAGTTATTATTTTCCTTGACGTGGATCAGTACATACACAAAAATGTCTGAGGACAATGTGTGGGCTTATAAGTACTGAAGAACATTTTCTATATTTCCTTTCACATCACTAGGTATAGTTTTGCATGCCTTCACCTTATTTATTTACTTACTTACTTACTTACTGGTTTGGGGATGGAACCAGGGCTTGTGCCTGCTAAGTACGTGCTCTAACACTGAGCTGTATCTCCAGCCCACGGTATTTTGTTTTATTTTTATTTATTTATTTTTTGTTTACTTCTTGAAAAGCAATTAGTTTATAGATCTCACCACCTCCTTACCACATTAATACCTGCACATCCAACCCTCCCCACACTCCATACTTACTATAGTGCTCCTCCGTGTTTCCTTGCAGACATTTATTGAGTAAACAATATAACCAAAACATCCACGGAATTTTGAAGTCAGGGAAAAATCTTTTTTTTTTCTTTTCTGTATATCACCACTTACAGTCACCAACCTGGCTCTGTCTCTGCAATTCTGTTTCCATTTCCCCTCTGGTGACAGAGGTGACACAGCTGATGGAGCCTTATTCAGACAACAATCAAGAATTTGTCCTGTGAGCTGCATGATAACTGTTTTCTGGTTTTGCCACAGGGGTGGAGGCATTGAGGAGCTATTACCACTTGGACACTAACCCAGTAGCTTGGCATGATGGGAATTTATCCAGCCTGGTTTGTTCAAGTATTTCAAGCCCATGGAATTCTACTTTAAGGTTCTGACCACAAAAGAGGCAAGTACTTACTATATCACATACACACATAGGCATTCATCACTCAACAGCTAACAAAATTAGCATTTAGGAAATGAATCTGATAAATTTTTTTTAACTACACCCTAAAGAAAAATATACCAGTGCTTATTTCAGACAAGAACAAGAATCCTGTCTTGAAAGAGATGCTTTCTGTTTTCAAAAACATAATTTCACTGATTTTTCATCTTATGTCTAATACAGAGTCACATATTCAGCGGTGCTCAGAAACCATTAAACAGCAGACAGAAAATACTGAAAAAGGGTGGTTAGTCTAGAAAGTGCAGCCAGTTACACTGTGC
The DNA here is from genome assembly GCF_001458135.2 of Marmota marmota marmota. NCBI lineage: Eukaryota > Metazoa > Chordata > Mammalia > Rodentia > Sciuridae > Marmota > Marmota marmota. The sequence continues at coordinate 14,127,275 of NW_026000272.1, forward strand.
TCAGTCCAACAGGCTGGAGTTCATAGGAACAACTGAGAAACTGACACACGGAAGGAAAGAAGCAAGGAGATAAGAAAGTGCATTCTCCTGAGCAGGCAGGGAAGGCTAGTTCAACATTCAAAAGCTTCTAGGCATTTCTCAGGGGCAGCTGCTGGTCATCCAATTTGAAAGTTACACAGGAAGAGCAGCTGGAGTGAGGCTGACATCAGAGACAAGCCTTCATGCGCAAACCAAAGTGGAAAAAGGCTCCCTGTGCCAGAGCAGTCACTTGAAAACCCAGGAGTGCTTAAGAGACTACTCCCCTCTGTGGCAAAAGCCCAGGATGGACTACAGATAGGAAACCTGCCACTCTTGATAACCACAAGCTAACTAAAATGTGGTTTTGTCTCTATGGAGTAGTGAGAAAAGCCAGGAATGAAGTCAGTTAAAAGCTGAGGCAGACAACACAGGATCTAAATAGTGACATGAAGTCTACAGGAGGCTGTTTTCTTTCCAAATGGCTGTACACTTGACAGAAATGCCAGGGACAACACAAATGCATATTTACCAAATGTTCTTGGTCTGAATCAACACCAACCCTAAAGGAAAAACACAAAGAGCAAGTGAGATTTTTGAAGCCAAAAAAAGGCCTAGTCACATATGTACATTGTCAGGAAACTACTCTTCTCAACACAGAAGCTATGGAATGGTTAATGTTTTCTTACCCTCTACGGTTGTTGATATACATTTTTGGCTCCGGACACTTTCCTTAGCAACAGCTTGGATTCTAAGGCAAGCAGGGTGAAGAATTCTATTCCTGTAATCCCACTCACCAGTGTCAGTAAAATACCATTTCTTCTCTGAACGTAAGTCCACTCTAAGCAGAGTCAGGGAGAGCAACACTGCCCAGTTGTTGAATAAGAGCTAGTGGAAAGTTCCCAAAACAAGGCTGGCACAATGCAACTCCAGGAGGGAGTTGCATGTTTGGGGACCTTGCAGCTTTCATGGCGATATTTTGTTATGATGATGGAAGAGAAGGTCCAATTTCAGTTTTTTCATAGGCTAAAGAACAGACATTAGTCTTGGTTCTTCAAAATTTGTTTTTACCTGTGCTTCCTGGGGAACAGCTTCATTAAGAAGTTCTTGTGACTCTTCTACTCACCAACTCTGTTTTTTCTTCCTCTACCCTGCCCCTCAGGTTTCCTATCCTTGCCACCCCAGCTGCTGCAGCATAGGCCCTCGTTCTGATTCACAGGGCCTGGAGTATAAGTCTTTCCATCACCAGGCTCTCCCCTAAAGTAAGTGTCTAATGTACAGAATTTGTTGGTCACTCCCTTCACAGAACACTCAGAGTAGTTTACAATCCAAACAGGCAAGTCAAAAAAAGCTCTTTGAATGGCATTCAAGACTCTTGACAAACTAGTGGCCACCCCACCCTCCAGCCTACCTTCCCACCCTCATTCCCCACCATTCTCTTCTAAAAAATGCCCACCAAGTCCTCCCCAAATCCTTGTCCTTTCGGGACCTCCATACCTTCACTCATGCAATTCCCTCTAGCTGAGATGTGCTTTCCCTCATTTTCCTACTTGTCTGCTAAGTTACAAAGTAACTGTTCTATGACCCCTCCAAGCAGAATTTTTTCCTCTGTGCTTCAGCAGCACTTCTTAGAGTCCTTGGTTATAAATCTTAGCACAGTAGAGTATAGTTATTTACCTGTCAGTCTCCCCAAAAAGACTGTGAGCTCCTTGAGGGTAAAGGCCATGTCTCAATTCATCTCTGTATCCCCAGAGTCTAGCACAGTACCTGACACACAATAGGTGCTCAAATGTTTATCAATTAAGTTAACTACTACAGACAACACACACAAAACAGCAGTATGAAAAGCTGTAGCAGCAGCACCCCCAAAGACAAGTAATACTCAAGGGAGGAAAACAACGCCAAGACACCTCTGGAAGGTAAGGTTGTCATGATCAAGTAACTGAAAACAGATGGCCATGACAAGATTCAAAATTCAAAGAAAGGCTCATTTTTACTTTGTTAAAAATGGGCAGATGCTGTTTAAGGTCTTCTCAGTCACATTAAAGTCTAACCACATTTATGCATCTCAAGTGACATCTAGTGGTCTTGAAGATAGTACATTTATAATGTTCAAATGGTTCCTTTCCTGAAGCCAATACAATGTAATAAACATTTATAGAGCACTTATTATTTGCCAGGCACTGTGCTAGGCACAGGGCATAGACATGAATTAAACATGGTCCCTGCCCTCAAGGAGCTCACGGACTAGTGGGGGAAACAGACACAGTTAGAGCAGAATTGCTAAGGGCTTGCTGTCAGGGAACACTAAGTTCAAATGTGCACCTGGCTGCCATCTAGCTGTGTGAATTCAGTCAAGTTATGTGGTCCTATGGACCATAATTCTATCATTTGGAAAATAGGGCTAGTATCTACCACAGAGAGTTGCTGCAAGGATTAAATGAGAAATAAGTATCAAAAGCTTTTAAAAAGGGAATAAAATCTAGAGAGTTATGCTATATCCACGTACAAATGTACCACAATGCACACTGCTTATATAATGATAAAACACTAATTAAAAAATAATGACAGAAGGGAGATCGGTAGAGTAAGTGGATTGAGTTAGGGAGAAGGGAAGGGAAAGGGAAGGCACTAGTGAAGAAAACTGAACAAATTATGTGCAGGTATGATTAGGCATAATGAAACCCACTATTATATATAATTATAATGTATAAACAAAATTTAAGAAAAGAGTATCTGATGCATCTTTAAGGCTAAGTGGTAGCTCTTATAACAAGACTGTATTATTACATAAAACAAGACTTGCATTATTACATAACTAAATGAATATAAGTGCTATAATAGAGAAACCCAACGTTAAGGAGTGGTTCTGAGAGAAAGGAACAGGGTGCAAAGGAAGAGATGCTTGGCTGTGTCACTGGGAGTGACACAGAATTCCAGCCAGAGGGAACAGTATGAGCAAAGGCTCAGAGACAGAGAAATGCAAAGCAAGTGCAGTAGATAGGGAGCCAAATGTGACTGTCACAAATCATGTGAAAGGACACAGGAATGGCTGGCTGACTCTAATTCACTGAGGATTCACTGGTTATGAGACAGTTGAAGTGCTCCTTTACTACTATAAATTAGATCATGTCATTCTCCTCATTTTAATATCCTCAGAGATTTCTAATTTTATTTTAAAATCCACTCTCTTCACCACATCTTACAAGACCTTACAGCAGGGGTTTACAAACTACAGCCTACATACCCCTCTGTTTTCATCAATAAGGTTTTGTTGGATCACAGCCACACCAATTACATAGTTATCTATGGCTGTTTTCGCACCAGCAATGAGCGGCTAAGACAGAGACCATATGATCTGCAAAGCCAAAAACCTTTCCTCTCTGTCCCTTTATGGAAGTCTGGAGATCCCTACTCCTATGGAATCTTGCCCTCCTCATTTCTACCTACTGTTCAAATCACTATGCCCCCACTATATAAGCTTTTGTGTTTATCTAACAGGCCAAGTTTGTTTCTGCCTTGGCATCTGCACTTGCTTTTCTCTCTGCCTGGACTGCTCGTCTTCCTGATCATTGTTTGACAGTATCTTGTCACTCAGGTAGACTGAGCTCTAATGTAACCTTTCAGAGAAAACTTCCTTGACCTTTTCATATACTCCCATTCCCAATGAGTATCAAAGTACCTTCTTTGACTGACATCACATTTAATACATCTAAATTTGTCATGTTCATTTGTTTACTAATCTACTGCCTGTCTTTTCCCACTAAAGTACACTCTTTACAAGATCAGGCGTATTATCATTACCACTGCCCTTCTCTAGAGCAGGGCTTTTAAAAATATATGTCTTTTTAGTTGTAGATGGACACAATATCTTTATTTTGTTTATTTATTTTTATGTGGTGCTGAAGATCGAACCCAGTACCTCACATGTGCGAGCAGTCTGCCACTAAGCCACAACCCCAGCCCTAGAGCAGGGCTTTTTAACCTTAGCATTATTGATATTTTGGCCCAAATAATTCTTTGTTGGCAGGTTGGGGGATGACCTTTCCTGTGCATGATAGGATGTTTACCAGCATCCCTGGCCCCCCACTCAGTAGAAATCTGTAGAAGTCCCCTCTCCCAGTTGTGACAATCAAAAATGTATCAAAACACTGCCAAATGTCTCCTGGTGGGCAAAATGGTCCCTGGCTGCAAATCACTGAATTGGAGCCTAAAACAGTGCTTGACACATGGCTAGTGCTCAGTAAGTGATTCATCAAGTGAATGGACAAAGACACATTTGAAAGGCTATGCAAAGAGCTTTGTAGACATAAGCTCACTGAATCCTAACAACCACCCTAAGAGGTAGCTACTAAGATGGACATGATACAGATGAGGAAGCAGGCTTTGAAAGGTTAAAGAACTTGCCAAAGATTGCAGAATTAGTAAGAAGGGGCAAGAACTCAAAACCAAGTTTAAGTGTGCATGCATCTTCAACTTTCAGGATACCTCAGTATTTTCAAAATTATACTAGGCAAATTGGGAGGGTGGGAAGAGAAGCTTAAAACACTGCCTTTGTCACAAAGAGGCTGAAAAACTCAAAACAAAAAACAAGAAATTATCTAAGACTATAAGGCAATGTATTTAATTGCATTCCATTCATGTTACAAAATGTGCAAGATGGGGCCAGCCAGAGAGGTTTCAAAGCTAGTGACACAGATTAAGCTCTATGTGAGTAGCTAGATTTTTGATTTTGCTTTTTTCTTGGCAGGGATAGTAAAGTATGGGTATTTTGTTTAGTTTTTGTGGAGGGAAAAGAACTGATTCTCCTTAAACCTGAGACTCTACTGAAGAGTATTACTTTTCCTAAATTATCTTACATTTAATTTTGTTCTCCTTAGGAGAGTCTTCATTTATAAGCCATTGAGAAAAGAAAGGAACTTAGTCCTTTTGAAATGTACTACTGTCAATTTTTTTATGCATTGTGGTACAGAAGAAACTAAATAAAACCAGAGGCTCCTCTGTCCACCATTTAATTTCATATATATCACCTTGGACAACTAAGAATCTTTCTAAGTCTCTATTTCTTCATTTGTAAAACAGAGTTTCTATAATTAGATAAACACATTAAATACAGTTAGCACAATGCCTAGCACATAGTAAGTGCTCAATAAATTCCAGGTCTTCCTTGAAGCAATAATGTCTGTAAGAATATTAGGGTTATAAAAACATATGCTACAGTATATTGTCTACTACACATAACAACACAGAGATTATTAAAAAGGAGATTTGAATAGCAAAGAGAATAAGATAGCAATAACAACATTTAAAGTGTTATTCAAGGCTGGCTGGTCTTAACAAAATTGAAAGAAAGGCATGACAGAACGGAAAAAAAAAGAACAGATTCTATAAAATGTGAAATGTTTTCTCTAATGAACCTTCATATTCTGGAAGCCTGGTAACCCTTAACATCTATGAAGTTTTAGCCAAACAGAACTAAAATCTACAAAGGCTTCAGCAACACAGGCTGTTGTATCCATGGAAACAAATGTAGAACTCTTGAGATACAAGACAGCTTTCAAATTGAATACATTAAGTAGTACACATTGAAGACTAAGGCCTCATGATCTTGGCCTTGGTTTGTTAGGTTAGAAACAGTGGTGATCGTAAACATGAGAAAGAATGATAACATCTATTATGGATTAGGGCTGGGGTAAATTGGATTGTCTCACACACTACAGATGAATCCAACCTGGTAATATGACTGAACACCTTAAATATATGCATATCCTTCTTTTTGGTATTGGGAATTGCACCCAGAGCTGTATTTACCATTGAGCTGTATTCCCAGCCCTTTTTATTTTGAGGCAGTGTCTAGCTAAATTGCTGAAGCTGGCCTCAATCTTGTGATGCTACTGCCTTGGTCTCACAAGTCACTGGGATTATAGGCACGTGCCACCATGACCAGCCATTCACATCCTTTAGGTTAAGCAATTCCATTTCTAGGATGCATCCTAAGGAAATAATCAAATAACTGCAAGGAGGTGTACATACTTAAGAAGGTTCACATTATTGACAGTAACAGCAAAATCCTCAAATGGTAATGGCAACAGCAAAATCTTAAACTCAATACAAAAATCCAACAATACGAATTTTAAAAAAAATTTTTGTAGTTATAGATGGACAGCATGCCTTTATTTTATTTGTTTATTTTTATGTGGTACTAAGGATTGAACCCAGTGCCTCACACGTGCAAGGCAAGAGCTCTACCACTGAGCTATAGCCCCAGGCCTAACAATAGGAATTTGATTAAGTACTTCCGGATATATGCTGCCATTCAAATAATGATATGAATTCACGCTATATTACATTTAACAAAATCAGTCTACAAGAGTACCCTTAGTATTGCACATTTTTTGTTCAAAATACATACATTGCCTAGCAAAAGATCTGAAAAGATATCCTTCAAAGGGTTAACGATGGTTTTTATTTACTTTTGTTTTACATAGTTTCATTTTTCTGTACTATATCTTCTATGCTTTTTAAAAGGAAAAAAAATGACACATTACAGAGTCACCAAAGTTTAAAATCTTCTCATGACTAAAAGAAAAATAAACTGAATTAAAATATCATATTAAAATGAGGCCTCCAGTTCCTACTTACCTTATATGCAAGCACGACAGCATGGCAGTGGTACCACCACCAAATACCCACACGGTAAAAAACACAATAAGAAGCGTGGTGCTGAACATCATTTGCCGAGCATAAGTGGCAGTGTCTCGAATGGCCAAAGCAAATGCCATTGCACCACGAAGGCCTACAAAGGAATGGAAGAGGTATTCTTCAATAACGCATCACCAACATGAGCTTCATAAAATCAGATATAAAGCATGTCCTAAAGCTTAGAAGCAGGTGAACAAATATGAAATAAATATTAATATAGCTAAATATATACAAATAGTAAGAGAATTAGCATGATACTGATATATATTGATATTTTAATTCTTTAAAATTTATATTTTAATTTATGTGAAGAATTCATCTTTTGATATACAGTTCCATGAGTTTTGACAATGAGTAGAGCACTGCCACAATGAAGACACAGAACAGTTTCATCTTACCCCAACACCTCTGTGTTACCCCTTTTAGTCTAACCTCTTTGTCACCCTGCCAAACCCCTGACTGTTCTCCATTGCCATGATTCTGTCTTTTTGAGAATGTCATGTGAACAGAATCATAGAGCATCTAACCTTTGAGACCAGCTTCTTTCCCTCAGCATAGTGCCACTGAAATTCATCCACATCTTTGTGTGGATCAATAGTTATGGTTTGGATTTGAAGTGGCCTCCAAACTCCCGTGTTAATGCAGGAGGTGAAATGATTAGGTTATTGGAGCTATGACCTAATTGGTTAATTAATCCATCTAATGAATTAATAAGTTGAAAGGACTACTATACTGGGTGGTAACTATAGGAGGTGGGGTATAGCTGGAGGAGATATTTCACTAGGGATGTGCCCTTGGGGATTATATCTTGACCCTCTCTATACCCCCACCCTCACTTCCTGGTGGTCCTAACTGAGCAGCTATCTTTAATCAGCCCCTTTTGTGTTCTGCCTAGCCTCGGGCCCAGAGCAATAGTCAGCTGACCATGAACTGAGACCTCTGAAACCATAAGCCAAAATAAACTTTTCCTCTTCTAAGTTATTTTTGTCAGGTATTTTGGTCACAGTGATGAAAAGCTAACTAACACAAATAGTTTTCTCTTTTTGCTGCTAAGTAGTATTCCATGACATAAATGTATCATGGTTTGTTCTTCCATCTACTCATAAAAAAGACATATGGGTTGTTGCCAAGTTTTTGGTAATTATGAACAGATTTGTTATAAACATTCACTTACAGGTTGAAAACTGCATTCATCTTTACCTTTCTTAACTTGCATTAATATATTTTTGAACCAAAGATTTGGAAACAGAATATAAAAAAAATTCTATAGAAGGAAATAAGATACTATAAGAATTTTCACCTTGATTATGCAATGTCCATGTTTCAAAGAGTTCTTTATTAGGGACATGATTTTTCAGCTTCAAATCACATAAACTGGCATATAATCTGTGTTGTCAATGATTTCTTGGGGAAGACTAGAGAAGAAATTTTAACTTACCAGCAAACATCATCATATGTTGAAAATTTGATCCAATCTTACTTCTTCTACCCAAATTAAGTAAGAAAGACAAAGGGTAAATATTGGCAGCTCTTCCCAAGAAAATAGCAATCTAAAATTATTAATAGGTTAAGGATTATTTCTTCTTACTATTGACATTATTTAGACTATACATTTAAGACAGTCAAAAGCCATTTCAGGGAGCTCAGTTTTTAACAGTCAATCTTGATTCCATTGTCTAACACATTGCTGTCTAACACATATTTCTGCAATGAGGAAAATTTTCTATCTGCACTGTCCAATACAATGAGCACCTAAAATGTGACAAGTGTGACTGAGGAACTGAAATTTTAATCCTTATATCATTTATTAATTTAAATTTAAATAATCACACATGGCTAATTGCTACCAAATTGGACAGTACAGGCTTAACATACAGGAAATTCATTAGATGAAGAAAAAGATGTTTCAAAGCAGAGCTTCACTACTATATATTTAACATTATTAATATAATAGTTATAATTCATTTTCATTGTCAGTGTTGATAAAAAGAGTAATGTTGGCTAAATTTCCCCATCCTTTCTTTTTTTTTAATACTTTTATTTTGTTTATTTATTTTTATGTGGTGCTGAGGATCAAACCCAGGGCCTCACACATGCAAGGCAAGCACTCTGCCACTGAGCCACAACCCCAGCCCTACCCCATCCTTTCTAAGAACAAATGGCAGTTCAGCACTTCACACCACTGAAAGTCCTGCAAGCCCTAATTCATCCCACTGAATCTATACTTCCAACCTGGTGCAAAGGACAGGCTTAAGGTGAGTTAAGATTGGTTTTAACTAGAAACCAATATTAATGTCTTTTTCTCTACTTGCTGTCTTATATAAACTCCTGCTTTATAATTACAGTTTTTATCTCAGGGGTCACAATACAGTTCCAATACCATTTCCTGAAAGGAATATAAAGGGAAATCTAATATTGAAAACAAAGTAACATGGTAGAAACAGTGCTGACCTTAGTAAACTTGGAAAAGAATGCAGCCTGTAAGATTAAAGGCAAAAGAAGCGCACATACAAATGATGTGTCTATTGGTAAAGTACTCCCATGGGAGTACTGGTTAACAATTCTGATACTGCTAAATGGTCATGCACCATATACTGTTTCAATTGATGACAAACTGCATACACCATAGGTCCCATAAGATTACAATGAAGCTGAAAAATTCCCATTGCCTAGTGATGCTGTAGCTGTCATAACATCAAAATATAGCACCTTACTCAGAGGAAACAAACATACTGTTCTGCTAGTCATTAAAAAGCATGGCAGGGGCTAAGGTGGTGGCTCAGTGGTAGAGTGCTCCCCTAGCATGCATGAAGCACTGGGTTCTATCCTCAGCACCACATAAAAACAAACTAATGTATCCACCTAAAAACTAAAGATACATAAATAAATAAATATTTTTTAAGAGCATGGCACACTGGGCACACTGATGTAGCCAGGCAAGTAATGGAATATAGTTGAAGCTTAAGTATGAACTCATGTTTAGTTTAATGGAGATATAAATAGTTACAAAACGAAATATTTATAGATATATGTAACTACATCACTTAGTATATACATAGATTATTTCCTTGGTCTATCAGTTGACAGGGACTAGAATTTAGGACACTCAGTAGTGATGAGCACACTGAGTGCCCAGATCTTGGTTTCTAATATCATTCTCCAATAAAAGGAATCAGGACTCCTTGAAGAAATGGTCAATTCTTAGGCTGAGGCAGAAAAGGCTCAGGGAGGCTAAGGGAACAGTACTTTACTTCTGAGGTATTCATCCCAAAGAAAACATAACCCTAATCTAATCATGGGGAAAACACCAAATTCCAGTTGAGGAACACTCAACCAAATACCTGGTCAATGTCTCAAAACTGCCAAGGGTCCTTAACAACAAGGAATAGCTGAATAACTGTCACAGTTTAGCAGAACTTAAAGAGACATGACAACCAAATATAATATGGTTTTCTGGATGGGATGCTAAAACACAAAAGGGACATCAGGAAAAATTTGTGTAAATCTGAATACAGTATGAACTTTTGTTAATAATAATGTATCGATATTGGCTCATTTGTTGTGACAAAATGTAGCAGGCTATGATGTTAACAATAGGGGAAACTGGAGGGTATATGAGATGATTTTATTCTAAAATAAAAATTATCTAAAATAATGATTTCCTAAAACAAAAGAAGTAAACAATAGCATGTGGGATCCTATAGCAGCAACTGCTAATTCTCCCCAGTATCTCATTCTTTCTAGCCTTTATAGTAGTGGATACTCTTCCCTCCCACTCCCTATTTTTATTTGGGTACATAGCTACCCAGATAAAGACTATGATTCTCAGCCTCCCTTGCATGTAGGTGTATCAAGTGATGTGAAGTGGTACTGATGTACACATATTTCTGCCCTCAAAGGCAATTGGCAGACATAGGGATGAGACATCTTGGACCACATGGATAAGAGCAACTCCCTAAGGAGAGCAGGAATAAGGTTGCTTGGGTCCCCGATGACTCTATAGAGCAGAGCTGACACACCAGCTCAGACTTCCACATGAAAAAGAAAAGAAAAACTTCTGTCTTGTTTAAATGTAGGTTAAATTTGAGTCGTTGTCACATGAAACCAAACCTATATCTTACCTAATGTAGGCAGAAAGAGAACAGCTCTCTCCTGTTGAGTCGATTTTTACAAAATTTTTAAATTGAGGAATTTTAGTTCCCAACAGATTTAGGGACCGCTAGAGAACATTTTAACCTTATTTCCAGATTGAGTACAGTAGATCAAGCCATTTGACTGCTCAAAAATTTCTTAAATATTCACAGGACATAAAGTTACTAATCTCATGGTTGTCTTTCAGCTAAGGTTCTTCTCTTATTAATAGAGTTTTATCTTTTTATCCAGAAGACTCTGCAGAATGGTATTTCAGTAATATCTTACTTTTCAAGAGAGATTTTATATTGAGTGTTGATTTAAAAATATATATATACCAATCTCTTGGCAGAATCTTCATTCTGAGCTTTGTTAAATAACTTCTTTTGAAAATCACTTATGTAAACATTCATCTCTTTGGCCACAATCTTTCTTTCTATATTGTGCATTCCACTAGCCCACTATGATTATTCTTTTACCACACTGGAATCTCCAGTCCAAAGATGGCCTTACTTTCTCCTTTGTCAGCCCTCTCCTTTATTCACTCTCCTTCTTATCCACGTGTTTGTAATAATCTTTCCAATATCCTAATATTAGCTTTGTCCCTCTCTTATTATACTGCACCCACTGAACAAAAGCCCATAGATGGATGGACTATCTCTTTTCTTCATGCTTATGGCTAAGTCCTTCTGGACAAAGGCATAGAATAGGGCACACTGGTTCTCTTGCTGTAGAATCTATTCCTCAAACTGAAATGGATTCCTACTTACTGCTCAATAATCCTATTGCGTTTCATTGGTCAACTCACTCTCCCACTCTGCAACAATTTCATAAACTTTCTCCATCTTCCGCAAAACTCCTATCACCTGTGAAGTCAGTCTCCAAGATAGTCCCCTTGTATATTCGCTACTCACACTGTACCAGGTTTGGTCTGTGTGACCAACAGAATATTGCAGAAGTGATGACAGTATGCCACTTCCAAGATTGTGTTATACTAGGCATTTCAGCCAACATCTTGATGCTCTCTCGGCTTGCTCAATCTGGGAGAAGCCATGGTTTAGGTTGCCCTATGGAGAGGTCCCTGTGGAACAGGATGGGAGACTTCTGCCAACAACCATGTAAGTTTCGAGTAGGAACCTCCAGTCCTAGGCAAGTCTTAAGTACAGTCTCTGCCAATAGCACGACTGCACTCTCCTGAGAGATCCTGGAGCCAGATTCACCCAGCTAAGCTGTTCCAGGATTCTTGACCCTCAAAAACTGTGGGAAGTAAAGAATGTTTATTGTTTTAAGCTAAGTTCTGGGTAATTTGTTATCAAATGGATAACTGATACTTCTCTATTTCACTCTCAGCAGATGATCTCACCTTCTACTTCACAGTTAAAAACAGAAGCCATCAGCTAAGAGCTCCATCTTACAGGTGTACTTACCTCTTCACATGCCCTATCCTCTCCTGTAATAAGGGTACATCTATCCTTCCTCCCAGTGAAGGCCAATTCCTCCCCACATACTTGGGATTCCAACTCTGTCTTCTCATGAGCTTACACTTTTGTTGGCTCTCTTTTATATTCTCAGCTTCTTCCTTTTAATTGGTTTTTAAAGACTCAATGTGCTTATATGGAAGAGAGAGACAAAAAAAAGAGGGAAAGAAAGGGGCCTCATTTGAGCTTTCTTCATCTTTTATCTACTGTTCTGTGACACAGGCTACTAACTGTTCTTCAGTATTCATGTTCTCCTCCTCCTATTTAGTAACAGAAGCCAAACAGGGTTACCTTTGGGGGTTGGCGGAATGGTACAAACTGTTCTATCATTTCAATCTGTCAATGTTATTTGTGCAATAAACAGAAATAAAAATAACAGAATAAAATCAATAGAATGGAATAGATAAAGAGAGTTGAAATCCTTATTTGTTTTACTCAGAGGAAATTTTTACATATTTAAATGTATTCTTATCAGTCATATGTCCAAAAACCAAATGAAAATTTCAATTAAGATAGTTTTCAAAACAGAATATATGATAAAGGATACGAAAGCTCCTACTACAAATGTTGGGTTAAAGACATGGTTCTGGAAGGTAAAAAGTGTCAGTCCCATGTAGGAGAAGATGAAATTCTCTGCCAAGAAATTGAGAAGCTCAAACAACTGAAACGAAATTTTAAAAGATTAGTCGAGTAAATAAATTAAGTCATGCAATTTTAAAACATGAGTATTACTAGGATAATGAAATAGACACTTCATATATGTAAACTTCATGCATAAACCCGAAATATATGACTCAGAGGGGAGTGAATGCAGAAATATTTCCAGTCCCATAAAAAGAATGAGAATTGTTGCCTCCTCACTTCTTTCAATCAGCTTCCCTACTCTGAATCCCCATCTTCAGTCTTCTCCTCCACCTCCTAACCATGTCAATTTTTCTTTTGGAATGTTCCTTGTGTCCTCCACTGCCCTAGTTTAGTTTTCATCACTTCCCACCCATAATACTGCAAGAGGACCCTCACTGATATCCCTGACATCCTCATTTCCTACCCCCACAATGAATCTCTAAAAAATAGCAGTTTCAAGATACTTTCCTCTCTATAAGCTATAAAGATCCAACTCAATTTCTTCTTTTTTTTGGTACTGGAAATTGAACCCAGGGATGCTTAACCATTGAGTCACATCCCCATCCCCATTCCCCGCCCCCTTTTTATTTAGAGACAGGGACTCACTGAGTTGCTTAGGGCCTTGCTAAGTTGCTGAGGCTGGCTTTGAGTTTGTGATCCTACTGCCTAAGCCTCTGGGATTACAGGCATGTGCCACTGCGCCTGGCTAATTCAACTTCTTTTCATTCTGACATTGAGTGCTGCAGTATCATGATGGTTTCACTGACTTGCTGCTGACTTTACTTTTTTTGTGGGTCTTATCTCTCAGGGAGGAAGCCTCCTAGAGACAGGGCTTATGCACCAGAATCCTGCACTTGGTGCCCTCCCTTGCTTCCTGCCCACCTCACCTCATTCATGTCACTGCCTCCCCAAGTATCACTAACAGCAAGTATACAAGATTTGCTGAAAGGGATACCATAGGCTGGTATCCCTCTGGCCATTATAGTTATCTATCTCTGCTCTTCCTCATGAGCCCTCTGGACAATAATACCAAGTAGGAAGTTAAGAACATGGGCTCAGGAGTCATAATGCCTAGATTTGAACCTTGCCATCCCCACTTGCTAACTATGTTGCCTCGGACAAGTTAGTTAATTTTCTTCTTCTTTTTCCTTCCTTTCTTTTTTTTTTTTTTTTTTGGTAGTAGTAGGTAGTGAATCCAGGGGTGCTCTACCAGTGAACAACATCCCTGGTCCTTTTTACTTTTCATTTTGAGAGAGGCCTTGCTAAGTTACTGAGGCTGGCCACAAACGTGCAATCCTGCATTAGACTTTCAGGTTGCTGGGATTACATGTGTGTGCCACTGCTCCTCGCAGTTCATCTTCTTAAGACAGAGTTGGCTTATTATAAAAAATGACAATAAACATTAAAATAAGTAAGTTAGGTTTAATTATACTTAACTGATTTAATATGCTATTATTCCTACTTATTTAATAATAATAGCTACATTTATTTATTTTTCAGTATATGTCTGGTACTAAAATAAGGATCTCATGTACATTGTCTTGCTTTTATCTCAAAAAAACTCTGACAAAATAAAATTAAAAAAGAAAAAAACAACAACTCTGTGAGGTAAGTACTATTATCATCTCTGTTTCATTTTATTTAGTTTAGTTTTGTTTGATTGTGTTGCTGGATCAAACCTGGGTCCTCAGGCATGCTAGGAAAGTGCTCTACCACTGGAGCTATACACCCAGTCCTGGTGTTGTTTTGTTTTTTTAGATGGGTCTCACTATGTGGTCCAGGCTGGTCTTGAACTCTAAGACTCAAACAATGCTCTCACCTCAGCCTCCAACATAGCTGGGACAATTGGCACGCACCACTATGCCTGGCATTATTTTATTTTAAAGAACTGATGCACAGAGAAGTTACATAACTTGCTCCTGATTACACAGCCAGTAAGCAGTAGAACACAATACAGTGACTGCATAGTCTCAGCTTTAAACTACAACACAGGGGTTGGCAAACTTTTCCAGAGAGTAAATATTTGAGGGTTTACAAGTTACAAGGTCTCTGTCACAACTGCTCAACTCAGCCAGTGTAGTACAAAAGAAACCCTAAGCTATACACTTAAAAAAAAAGAGTATGTGTGGCTGTGTGCCAATAAAACCTTTAATGGACGTTGAAATGTGATTTCCATATAACTTTCATGGGTCATAGAATCTTCTTGTGATCTTTTCTTAATCATTTAGAAATTATATAATCATTTAGAAATGTAAAGCCCATTCTTAGCTAACAGACTGGCAAGAGCCAGATTTTATCTGAAGGCTATAGTTGGTGAGCCCCTGCTCTACACTTTACTGCATCCTTTTTAATTTTTACCTTTGTTTCCCTTAGGCCTTTCCAAATCCTTCCCATCCTTGTAGGTATACCATTTCCTTTATGATAGCCTTTCAGATACTGAAGCCTCAAACCATGTCCCCTCTTCTCTAATGGCCTATTATGTCACAGAATCTGAAGCACATAATCTAGTATTCCTATCAGGATTCTCATCAGTAACAAGAATGGAAACTCTTAATCTGTGGCTTATTAATGCCCTACACTGTTACCCAGAAAAATGCTGAACATCCCCCAAGTTGGTTTTCTTCTCTATTCTTAATGCACTGAGTTAATTTGTTAAAAGGATGTGTAACCCCAGTGTATATGCTTGGGAGAGGATATACACTGGGATTACACTTCTGAAGGAGTGGGGAAGGCATAGGTCATAAATTAAATCTGTGACTCCAGGGCAAAGAAAAGAAAGAAATTGTTGCTCCTGCTCTAGTGTTGATCCTTTCCTGGCTCATCTCAAAACTATCTGGCAAAACTGAAAGCTCCTAAATCTTACTATAATAATCATAAGTATGTACCTGTTTCTATTCCTAACAGTACATTTTGGTTATTTATTTGTCCATATATTTCCTAAGACTGGAAAATTATATGTCTATTTTCTTCACAATTCCTTTCAGGTGATCATTGCAATTCCTGTGCAAGTGATCATTCAGTACCCAATTACTGATACAGTCCCCTGGAGTTCCTGGAAACAGAGATTTTGCAGGGTCTGAGTGAAGACTGAAGGAAGTTAGTGTTCTCAGGCCCCACAGATCTAGTCAGATCAGAAATTAAACTTATCTGTATCACATAGTGGCAGTTCTAATCAAGCCAGAGTGAGTTTCTAAAACATTACTCTTAGAAAAGGCTACATTAGGTTAAGAGACGAAGCTAAATAACTGGTTACTGGAAATACAATTATAAGCCCTGACTATTCTGCTGATCTATCTCCACCCTAAATAAACTATCACTCTCTAGCTTGCCAGTCTCATCTATTTCTAAAGTCAAAAGAAGAGTAAGACAGGGCTGGGGATGGGGCTTAGGCGGTAATGCGCTCGCCTGGCATGCACGGGGCACTGGGTTAGATCCTCAGCACCACATAAAAATAAAATAACGATGTTGTGTCCATCGAAAACTGAAAAATAAATATTAAAAAATTCTCTCTCGGGGCTGGGGATGTGGCTCAAGTGGTAGCGCGCTCGCCTGGCATGCGTGCGGCCCGGGTTCGATCGTCTGCACCACATACAAAAACAAAGATGTTGTGTCCACCGAAAACTAAAAAATAAATATTAAAAAAAAAATTTTTAAAAATCTCTCTCTCTCTCTCCTCTCTCTTAAAAAAAAAAAAGAAGAAGAGTAAGACAACACCTTGAACAAATTAAAGACTATTTTTAAGGAAATTTGTATTTTGCTGAAAGGAGGAAAATTTATTCACAAATTTATTATAAAGTCGGTCTTACCTGTTTTGTTCTATGTTGAGACTCTGTGGACAAATTATTATATGTGTAATGTGCTTGTGTGATGCCACAAAACAATACTGCAACGACACCTATAAAGACAACAAATTCCAAGTTCACATAAAAGGATGGCTCCCAACTTTTACACTGAGGCTTTTGTTTTACAGAAGCCAATTACATGCATGGTACCTACATTTTCATTTACTTTGAATTACTTTGCTGAGAGGAACAACTTCCATTGAATATTTTGTTGACATCCTAAAATGACAGCTTAAATCCCAATAAATATGTTCAAATATGAAGACTTTGATTCACTTGCAGAAGTGGCTTACTAAATCACTCTTTATAAGAGTTTACAATGAAAAGGAGAAAGTAACCCACCTGTGAAGCCCCATGCTTCAGCCAATAGAAAGGTACTCCAGGACATCAAGAAGAACAAGCCCGTCTCCAGCAACTGAAACTCCCGCAATTTGGTGAACTTTGTCACGTGAGACAGTTAAGCCTGGTAACGAGATCTTGGAATACAAATGTGTGACTTGAAAAATAAGCATCAAAGCAAGGCAACCATGAAAGCAAGAGAAGGGTTCTCTAGCCCTTCTAACACGAAAGCCACAGAATAAGGACACACTAAGGTGAAGAAACTTCTCAGCATCTTACTGAAGAGTCAGCTGTCCTTTCAGAGAAAGTGTCATGGCTTAGCCACTCTTATGTGTATGACATACCTTGCCAGAAACCACACAGTGGAGGACAGGCAGACAAGAGCAACAGATTGCACATACAACATGGCAACTTTGAAGCTGTGGTCCAAAGCAAGACAGATTCAAAAATTCTATCAATTTACATTTATAAAAACATGATTCCATGAGATTTCACATACATTTGACCCTTTAACACATCTGTAATGTAGAGGATTCATTCCATAATGAAGAAACTGAGGCACTTAACTCACTTTATACAAGTTTAAAAAGTATTTTGCTGGTTGACAGTAGTAGAAGGATCTATGCCAAATTGTGACAAACGTTGGGCTAGAATCTAGAGTTACTTCAGCAACTCTGTATCATGACAAAAAGATGAACAAGATATACTTCTTCTATCAAAGGAACCCATAACAAGGAAGAGATACTATCTGTGCTGTCTCCCTCTTTGGAATTATTTTACTGTCCTTCATGCCTTAATTCACCTATAAAAAACACTAGAGAAGTCTCTTTCACCATGTATACCAAACAAAGAGATTCTCATAAAAAATATATATTTGTTTTATATGAAAGTATCTTAGAAGATTTATAGCTGGAAACTCCTTAGAGAGCATCAAGATCCACTCAACTTTCCTCCTGTCCCCACCTTCCACTTTCCTACACTGAGATCCAAAGAGGCAAAGTGTCAACATGTCTATCATGTTTGCATCTACCACAACACCAGATCCTCCAGGCAGGTAGAGGCCACATTTGCCTTGTTTATCTTTAATACTCAGAGCATAGCAGTTGGCATGTAGCAGACAATCAGGAAATATCTTCTGAATGAAAATAAGAACGAACTGCCAGTATTTCTCATAGCTAACTAGTGGCAGTATTGGCTCTAGAGCACAGTTTAAAATTGGGAGATCTGGGATGAAATCCTCTATGTCCTCACCAGGGAACCATATTTTGTTCATGTAACATCAGGTTGTATATCTCCTGTCTGTCCTATTAAACAAAGAGCAGAAGATTGCCAGGTTGACCAGCAGCATAGAATGCCCGGAAGCTCTTTGAAGTATATGTACCTTTTGTGTGCGTATGTGTATGTGTATCTTCATATATGTACTTGGGGTAATGGTGTCCATCTCATTCCACCCTCTTTCCTACCATCCCTTTATATCAATTTAATCCACAACTTTAAAATTTTCTATCACAGGAATCTTATGTCTAATTAGATTATTGTACAAAAGTTTTAAGGCACTGGGCCCTATGCAAAGCAATAAAATTATTTAATTTACTTATTGTCAAAGATAAATGCTTCAGATTTTCAAACCAAGCACTTGGTTACAAGGTTAATAATTATAATACAATTCCAATCATGGAGCTAGGAGAAATCAAGGATTACATGTTTAACTACCTTGTGAGGTTAACAAGAAAAGATAAACAATGATAAAAGGATATTAAAGCTGTCACCACTCCAGTAGCAGCACCCATTGCAAAAGATCCACTGAAGATCCCCAGGAAGATTCCAATAGACTTGAACATTGCTGTGACATCAAAGGTATGACTATTGTCTCCAGCTGGCTGGTATGCCACTATTGAACTACAAAAAAGAGAATTCTCTTACTTCTAGAAGCAACTTTGCCTTTAAAACATTACTTAGTTCAGAACTTGAAAGATGAAATGAGAAAAAAAAAAAAAACCCTTTGGGCTTGAATTGTCAAAATAAGGGCAAAAGGTTATCAAAAAAAAAAAAAAATCTGCGTGTATCCAGCTAGCAAGAAAACTCAGCTTTTCTTAACCAGGCATGGTGGCGCGCACACCTATAATCCTAGCAGCTTGGGAGGCTGAGGTAGGAGGATGGCGAGTTCAAACCAGCCTCAGCAAAAGCGAGGCACCAAGCAACTCAGTGAGACCCTGTCTCTAAATAAAATACAAAATAGGGCTGGGGATGTGGCTCAGTGGTTGAGTGTCCCTGAGTTCAAACTCTAGTAACCCACCCTCCCCCCAAAAAAAAAACTCAGCTTTTTTTTTAAATGACATTTTTAAGAGGTAGAACATTGTAAAGACCTCTACATAAAAGTTGTTCCAAACCTGTTCCTCCATCCTCAATTCTGTGCAATAGTAAACTTTTGGGATTCTGTTGAAGAACTACACTTACTGAGTGCCCCAAAACTCCAACACACTAATGGGAACAAATTAGTGACAAATCCCACTTGTTTCCAGCAGAGGCATACGAATGTTATTCAATACTTAACCCAGTCACACTTTGTTTTTCCTATGGGAAGAAAAAAGGTGACTGAAGAGCTCTTCTAACTTTAGAAAACCAGAATGGGCCAGATGCCTAATATCTATTCACTCACTAAAATGGACTTTTATAGGAAAAGGGCTTGAAAGGCCTTCCAAGAAATTAGAATCCATTCAACAGTACTTTGAGCATACCCAGCTGGATCCTCCACCCCAAACTTCTGAAAGAAAGTCACTCCATACCAAGCCAAGACAGGCAATTACAGGGGACACTCTCCATCTTGAACTCACAGTCCAAACCTGGTCTGAAAAAGCTTCTTTTATAATAGTTACCACAGGAAACAGAAATAGCTGAGAAAATTGCTCTTGTCAGCAGGTCTCTGCCAACAGTTCTTACTGGTTCTCAGCTCAGTTAATTGAGGTACCAGCATTATAAAAAGTCTAGACTCAAAAGCATCATACAAGTCATGTCAAAGAAACAGAGGAAAAAAGCACATTCCTAAGAATATAATGAATTCACCCTGTGGTTACTGCCATTTTTTTCTTGTGGTTCAAGGCTAAAAAATGTGTTTTACTATATAATGTACGACAAGTTCTTTTCATACATGCCAGGTTAAATTTAAAAACAACTAAGACCAAACTAAAACTTTCTAAATTGTTGTCTATTTTATTGAAGTACATGACTAACATTAATTTCTGCTAGTGGCATCTACAAATTTCTGAGGCAATCTTAATTAAAAAATTTAAATATTTGTGTTTAAATATTTATTTGGGGTCCAGTAGATTTGATATTGTTTTGATAAGTATTAAATACCTTTAATATAATGCTACCTTACCTACACATAAAGGGTCCTACCATCATAAATATAATCTAAACACATTATAGCATTAAAATATATAAGCTGGTTGGAGAAAACAAAGGATGTTGCGACAGTAACATTCTTTCTTCCTGGCAATATTTTCCAAGATGATGGCTGGGAAAAAATATCTATGCCATGCCTCATGAGGTTGCTTTGCCTGGATTAGTTCAAGTAAATTCAAGAGACACACTAATTATTATTTTGTTCTTTTTTTAAACTTTAAGAATTCTTCTTTTTAATATTTTTTTTAGTTGTAGATGTTTATATGTGGTGCTGAGGATTGAATCCAGTGCCTTTCAGATGCAAGGCAAGTACTCTACCACTGAGCTACAAGCCCAGCCCCTATTTTATTCTTTAATCACTAAAATGTACAAGGATGCATGGAAAACATGATAAGTTGAGGGGTTTCTTTTCTTCTGTTTAAGGCAAATCCTGGCTTCTGATTTGAAATCTTAACTCATCTTCTACATCAGCCAACATTTTATCTTGAGGCGTTAACATCTTTATGCATACGTTTTTTTTTTTTAATTCTGAAAGTCATACAATATTCATCTGGGGAGGAAATCACCCTATCATTCTACTTTCCTGACAGATAAATATTATTTTCTTTATTTGTGTCCCCTCTTTTTGTCACATGCATAATATTTCACATTTAATTATAATCAGTGAATATGCAGTTTTGAATTCTGCTTCTTTAACCAACAGTAATCACGATTTTTAAAATTTATTTAACCATATGTCCATTGTTAGACATTTAGAAGTTGTTTTCAATATTTTTGTTTCTATAACAACAGCATGAAGAAATATCGGTGATTTTTTTTTTTTTTTTTACATATTTTGGGCTATTGCCTTGTGCTACATTCCTAGAAATAGAGCATTACCATACCTATGGCTCTTTTTACATTTTGTTCAACTGCCTTCAAAAGGTCTTCACTGCAATTTTGGAGGGAAATAAAATAATATCTCCCAACTTTTTAAAATGATCATATCCATTATCTTAGAAATTCTACCTTTAAAAGTATCCTACTGGTAGACAGCTTATCCATTATTATGGTTTGGATATGAGGTGTCCCCCAAAGTTCCTGTTAATGTAAGAATATTCAGAGGTAAAATGATTAGATTATGAGAGCTGTAATATGCAACATGGCTGGAGGAGGTGGGTCACTAAGGGTGGGCTCTGGAAGGATGTAACTTCCATGTGGCACCTTTCCTGCTTCCCTCTCTGTTTCCTTGCTGTCATGAAAGGCGCACCTTCCCAATGCATTACCCTTCCCATATTGTTCTGTTTTACCTAGGGACCAGAGCAATGGATCAGCCATCTATGGACTGAAATCTGATACCTTGGGACTAAATATGCTTTTCTTCCTCTAAGTTGTTCTTGGAGGGTATTTTTTGGTCACAGTGATGCAAAACCTAAATGCAAAAACTAAAACACCCAGTGTGTATGAGGCCCTGGGTTAGATCCGCAGCACACAACCCCCCCCCCCAAAAGTATCCTACAAAACAACAACAAAAGTTACCCCACAGAAATACTCTCAAGGATTCAGAGATTTACACATAAATACGATCATCGCGATGGAAGTCATAGTAATGTGACATTTCAAAACACCAAACACTAGGCTGGGGTATAGCTCAGTGATAGAGTACTTGCTTAGCATGCATAAGGTCTTGGATTCTATCCTTAGCACTACAAAAACAACAAACAAACCCACTAAATGTTAGCCAACAGGGGATTGGTAAGGTAAATTTGTGGTGCATCCACACAGTGGGAAATTAGACGGTAAACCATGTCCAAGTGAAATAAGCAAGATATAGAAAAGTATGTGTAGTACTATGCTTTTTGTTTAAAAAATAATGTTTATAAGTATGTTAATATACTAATGAAGAGATGAAAATCCTGATTTTTTAAGCTTAAATTTCAGGAATTTTCTACTTCATAAGTCAACACTTAGAATTCTTATCACAAATATATGTTAAATTTTATTATCATAAATGACAAAAGAGGACATCAATTTAATGTTAACAGCAATGTATGAGTGGTCTAGTTTCACTACACCAGCATTTGTTTCTTTCTTTTCTTTTTCTTTTTTTTTTTTTTTTGGGTACTGGGGACTAAACTCAGGGGCACTTGACCACTGGGCCACATCTCCAGCCTTCTTTTGTATTTTATTTAGATACAGGGTCTCAATGAGTTGCTTAGTGCCTCAATGTTCCTGAGACTGGCTTTGAACTCATGATCGTCCAGCCTCAGCCTCTCGAGCCACTGGGATTACAGGTGTGCACCACTGTGTCCAGCTACAACAGCATTTCTTGACCCCAGCATTATAGGTATTTGTCCTGTACACTGAAGGTCTCTGAGATCCACTAGATGCCAGTAGTAACTCTCTCATGGCACCCAAAATGTCCCTAGACATTATCAAATATCCCTAGAGCAGGGGATAGGACTGCCCCCAGTTTAGAATGACTAACTGCACCATTACAAATGGTAATTTTAATCATTAACAATTTTTTCTTACTAATTAAACAGGTAAAAATGGCCACAGATTAACATGTATACCTCTAGAAACTAGTGATGTTAAACAGTTGGTCATGTTTATTCACTCACTGTAATTCCTTTTTATAAAATGCAAACCACTGCCAAAAATGTTTTAAAGTAGTATGAAATTAGGTCTCCAGGATAATTGGGTTCATTCAATGAAATACTATGCATCCTATACTGTATCTTTAACTAATTAACCAACTAGATACACACATGTATACACACACACACACACACACACACACACACACACACACCATACTATGTCAGTATGTACAGATTTACCTCATACAGCAATGAATGAGGGAACCAGATTAAAAGTATTAACTTAAAAAAAACTGCTGGGCTGGGGTTGTAGCTCAGTGGTAGAGCACTTGCCTAGCGTGTGTGAGGCACTGGGTTTGATCCTCAGCACCACAAAAAATAAAAAAGTAAAATAAAGGTATTGCGTCCATCTACAACTAAAAAAATATTTAAAAGAGAAAACTGCTAATCTAATAAGATGCATAAAAGCAGAAACAAAAACAACCTGCAACATAAATTTCAAGTGTTGTCTTAACCCGTTAATTGCCAAACCTAACTCCTTTGGAAAGGGGTCCTCTCCCCTTTGACGCAAAACTGCTTATACAGAATATGAACAGTAGATAATCAGCAAACAAAGAAAATGCAACATATAGTATTCATATCTATCATATTTAAAAAACACTTCATACTTTAAAACATACTTCAAAGGGAAATTAAAGAGAGTGACCAAAATATCACTGAGTACTCCAGATAGTAACCTCCCATAGGCAGCAACACAACTGTACTCCCTTCAGCTTTTGGGGAGGAACCATTTGCTCAACTCCATTAATACACTTATACAGCTAATGATTCCCATTAATGATACACTCTAGATACAGTCCTTTTCCACAGGGTTCTACCAGATAATTTAATAGTTAACTTATCTCCTATCAATCCAGAATGATACCAACTATACACCATCCTTAGCAGAATTAGGGAAAGAATCACACAAGGCACAGCTGCACACACCTGTAATCCCAGCTACTCAGGAGGCTGGGGCAGGAGGATCCCAAGTTCAAGGTGAGCCTCAGCAACTTAGACTCTCTCTCAAAATTTTTAAATTAAAAGGGCTAGGGATGTAGCTCAGTGGCACAGTGCTTGCCTGGGATGCTTGAGGCCCTGGGTTCAATACCCAGTATCAAAAACAAAAACAAAAGATTTGAGGGAACCGTTCAAATCTTTTTCTGTAGTACTTCATTTTCTCATAGAACCCTGTTTGAGAAAGGGGGCAACAAGATAAGTGTGGCCCTTTTTAAGAAGTGCTATGGAAAGGAGTTTTTCTTAACATATTTATTCTTCACTAATACTGACATTTATACAGCCAACCTCAAAACATTTCAATGAGGATTTTTTTCTTCTTTTTACATTAGTCAACTACTCCCAAATTGCAGAAAATAGGTCACTTTATTATTGAAAACACTAAAGCATAGTGCACATCAGTTTTAAGATAAGACCAGAACAAAACAGATTTTTTTGACCAACTCTTAATCCATTAGGACAATGAAAAGGAACACTAGTAAGATGATTCAATAGAATAAATGTTTACGACAGAGAATTGATGCTAAAAGCAACTGCCTATACCTTAGTCTCTCACTTGATCTCAAATGTACATATGTACTAGAAGCTCAATAATCTCTGTAGCTTCACTTTTTAGGACACAAATTACAACAACACTCTCATTTCTTCCTCCATTCATACATGACTTTTATTTTATAGCTACCATCATCAAAGGTATGGTGTCAATATTAGTTACAACCTTTGCATTAAAAATTAAATTTATAATAGCTGTAGATAGCTGCAAAAAATTCTGGCAATAAACGTGGAAGGGAGGAAGTAACACATATACTGTATTCACACACAAGAAAAGGATTTGACCTTTTGTATTTCATCATACACAGCATTTAAGAGATGAGTGTTATAGTTCAGAAAGGGTAATTTCCCACTTTGCAGTAAGGTCACCAGTGGCAATCATGCTATGCAAACCACAGTGAGTGACTTATCACTCTTAAATATTTATAAAATAGAAATTAAGCAAAGATATAAAGAGAAAATGTGAAGGGATAGTACTTCTCTCTTATAGAAAGTTCTGGTATGAAGTAATAACAACTGTCTACATGGTTAAATATTTGCTTAGTAAGAATAGTTAGGCAGGATTGAGTTCCTTAGCAGTTCAGACCCGTTCTTCCCCCAGCAAACACCTTGTAATAACATGTATAATAATATTTTCACCTAAATGTAGAAATTACTCATTCAATAACTGTCTTGAACAAAAGGTATATTATTAATACTTTTGGAGATAAAAGGATTCTGGCCAGATACAGTGGTACATGTCTGTAAATCCCAGCAACTGGGGAGGCTGAGGCAGGAGATATACTTCAGAGGTAGAGCACCCTGGATTCCAAACTCGGTATTAAAAAAAGATAAAAGCTTTGGAAATGATCATGTTAATGAGAGAAATACAAATTAAACTACAATGAGATATTACTCAACTTTCAAGTTGCCAGAAATAAAAAATTTTGACAAATATTCTATTGAAGAAGCTGTGAGGAAACAGTCTCATAATTTAGTGGCAAAAATGTAAAGTGGTATGATCCCTTTAACCATTTAGCAACTTTTAACAAAATTAAAAATGTATTTATGTATTTACTCTTTAAACTAACCACCATCTCACTTTTTAGAATTTATCATACCATGTACCTATGCATGTACAAAACAAAGAAAGTTCAAGGTTAATCACTGAAGCATCATATAGGACAGCAAAAGAATGAAAATACTTCCAGCATCCAGCAATGAGACTGAAAAATAAATATAGTACAGTTCACACACAGAATACTACATAGCTGCTCTACCACTCCTCAGTTTATACCCAAAGGACTTAAAATCAGTATACTACCAAGACACAGCCACATCAATGTTTATAGCAGCTCAATTCACAATAGCTAAACTATGGAACTGACCTACATGCCCTTCAACAGATGAATGGATAAATAAAATGTGGTATACATACACAATGGAATATTACTGAGCCTTAAAGAAGAATGAAATTATGGCATTTGCCAGGAAATGGATGAAACTGGAAAATATCATGCTGAGCCAAAGAAGCTAATCCCAAAAAACCAAAGGCCGAATGTTTTCTCTGATATGCAGATGTTAATACACAATAAGGTGGGGGGGGGGCTAGGGAAGAATAGAGGTACTTTGGATTAGATGGAGGGGAGAGAGTATGGTGGTAGGAATGATAGTAGAATGAATTGGGCATATAACCCTATGTGCATATATGAATACACAACTGTTGTAACTCTACATCATGTACAACCAAAAGAATGAGAAGTCATACTCCATTTATGTATGATATGTAAAATGCATTCTATTGTCATGTATAACTAATTAGAACAAAAAAGAATATTCACATTTGTGTTTACATTTGAATAAAGAAATACTACAATGTGCAAGAAACTAATAAAAATGGTTCATTCTAAGGGACTGAGAAGAGAGGGGGGTGAGGACAAAAGTTAAGGATATGATTTTTCTGTATAAATTATTTTATATAGTTTTTATTTTTTAACCATGTGGATATATCATCTGTTAAAAAATATAATTAAAAACAAAGTTTTTATGTTATAATGTTAAAAGAGATTACAAAATTACATAAATCCTACAATCACAATTATGTAAAAATATCATACACAGAAAAAGAAAAAGAAAAATGTCCTAGAATATTTACAGTAATTGTTTTTAGGTGATGTGAGTACATGATTTTTTTCTTCCCTGCCTTTTCAAGTTATCTATAAACTATGCATTTCTTCATAAGAGGAAAAAAAAACTTTGTTCTTCCAAATATTTCTATTTATAATGAATTTTATTCAATAAGTGATTTTCATTTCCTATTACTCTCAACTTTAACATTTAGAATATATTAAGAAAACAAACACTTACGAGGAAAGCACTATGGCAACAGCATCATTGAGGACACTTTCACCAAAAAGAAGTGCGTAGAGTTCAACGTCGACTTGAAGTTCATGGAATATGGCAAGAACAGTCACTAACAAGTAGAAAGAATCAGAAAAATATTTAAACATCCCAAATATAACATATTCCCCTCAAGAGTTGATTCTGAGCTATTTAGAAATTCATTTCTTCCTTTTTAGTATCTCTCATCATATCAATGATTCAGTGATTTGGTCATTATTTCTCCCTAATTGTGTACATGCAACTTCTCCTTTTTGATTATCTTAAAAACAGCTGAAAATAACCTTGGAGAACTGAGTTGGCCTATATTCTTTATGCAAATGTTAATAATCTGGCTTTGTACATTTCCTTTTCACAAAGAATATATTAAGAATTTCTTACAGACCAGGTAATCATTAATCTTTAATGAAGACTAACATGAAAAGCAACTCTTGCTGCAAATACTCTTTTTTTCTCCTTGGAGCCTTAAAACTCACTTTTATTTGACTTGCAAATTGCAAGCACACTGGTTTAGCAAAGACAGTAGGAAATGAAAACACCAAGTTCAGTTTTTAGTTGGGGTAAAATTCATGACCAGGATTACAGTTGCCACATTTAATGGAAAAAGAAGCCAACTCACAGGATATTATATCCTGAGAAGGAAAACAATAACAAACCCTTCTTTTGGGGAAGCAATATATTACAATTCTCAGAAAATCAGATAAGGTTGAAAAGTTCCATTATAACTTTAAATGCTGAGTCACATAGAGCTTATCCACTAAATAAACTCAAGCAGACATGAAAGATTAATATAACCAGAGATGGGAGAGCCCTTTTCAAACGCTAACCATAAAAACAAGAAACTTGCATTTTAAAAGATATAACTTCTACTGCAAGGCATTGTAGCTGGAATATACTGATACCAAAGCTTATGAAGAGATAGTGAGAAGGGTGGGACAATTCAGAATTCTGAAAAGAGAACCTATAGCTCATCCTTATAGAAAATTAACTACTGCAAAATAATAGAATTGGGGCCAGTGCCTACATAATTCAGAAAAATATGTAACTGTCCAACTTTATGTAAGCAAAAGATTCTTGCTTGAGCTATTCAGGCAGTACTCCCACCAAACTAAACCAAAAGGTGGAAGTAATGTAGTGAGTCCAATCAACTTAAGATTTCTTACAGGTTTTGAAAAGTCGAGGAACTTACTTCTAGAGAACACAGAACCTAGAGATCCTTGCAAAAACCATCCTACCTTCATATTGATAATGGAAGCAGCTACCAGCAATAAGGGGTCACCCATGGTTGTCTTTAAAAAAAAAGCAACCTGATTTCCAGTTTTAAAAATGCTTACTAGGGGCTGGGGACATAGCTCAGTTGGTAGAGTGCTTGCGTCACATGCATAAGGCCCTGGGTTCAATCCCCAGCACCATACATTAAAAAAATGCTCAACTATGTAAGTGTCTAAAATGGCCCTCTAAGTAATCTTTTAAAATCATCTCTTAATAGTACAGAACACATTTTCCTCCTTCCCATAATGTCCAGTGTAATCAGAGTTATTAACGTAGGAATTCAGAGACAAAACCTTGGACCCTACCTTTAATTGTACTAGATGACAATTTAAGATGATTAACTTAAAGGTCAAAAGGTAGAAGAGAACAAACCTCTACTAAACTCTTAACTCACAGTGAAAGAAAACTTGATCCTTACTTCAAAAACTTCCCTCTAGGAGTTGGGAGGTATAGCTCTATGATATAATATTTGCCTAGCATGTGCAAGGCCCTCAACTGGATCCCACAAACAAACAAAAAATTTCAGACTATGTTCCTATACTGACCTTTTCATTCTACATTTTCTCCAAATTCCTAATATGAATGTAGCTGTTAAGCTTAGCAATATTATATTAGGAAAATGAAAACTTCACTTAATATAATTAAATTATTTATGGAACACAAATTTTTAGTGTCCTAACAGTAAAAGTATAGGGAAGCAAGCTGTGTTAATACCAAAACAATTATATAATCACAAGGCCAATTTTATAAAAGTAATTATTTAATGTATACATAAGACTACCAGTGGGGTCTGGGGTTGTGGCTCAGTGGTAGAGCACTTGCCTAGCATGTGTGAAGCACTGAGTTCGATTCTCACCACCACATATAAATAAATGAATAAAATAAATGTCCATCAACAACTATAAAAAAATAGACCACCAGTGACCAAAAAATCATACTATTATCAGCACATCTGCCTTCTAACAATTTTTAAACTTCTTTCTTACTGGTAAATGCAAATGGCTGAATTAGACTGATTTTTAGTGAACTAGTTTTCTAGAAGTTTAAAAACATGTATAATTATTACCCATTTTAACAATCTAAAAAGTAGTTCATCTTCTCCTATACCCAATCACTAATGATAGAGATCAACCTAAATTTCTGAAGAAAATATCTTACAGCTCTCATCTAGACAGCATCAATTAGTGGCCAGTAATAGGCAAATGTAATAAATGAGAAAAAAATAAATGTGCACTTAAGCCAAAAGAAATTACAGACAGTAATTTTTCTTCCACAACTGGAAAGCTTAGTGCTAGGGAAGTACCTAATCAAAAATTCTATGCTTCAAAGAAACACCCACAGTGCTTTGACTAGAAAACACTGTACCTAAAGTACTTAAGGTCCCCTCTTGTAAAACATACCTGGGTCTGTTGCTGATACAATGGCACCAAATAGCAGGCAATCTGTAAAGTAAAAATCTCCAGCAAGTTGTCCAGTTACCTTCATCAGCGTTACACAGCCATACATTATTGATCTGTTCAATAAACATATTCTTACTTTAGAAAAAAAATCACTGTTAAAAAAGTTAGAATAAAATAAGAGTAAGAAGATGGATCTATTATAGTACTCTGTGGTTAACCCCAAATTTAAATCATGACTTTTAAGTATGGTTAATACCTTGGTCTTGAAAATGCAAGCAACTTATTACCTGTTTGAATACATCTTACTGCAAAAGTCCTTAGACATATTCAGAAATACAGTCCTAATACCCATAAATCAAAAATGAATTATTTTACAATTATAATTTGAAGGCTTATAAGTATTTCAAGTTTCAAATGCTTACCCAATAACAAAACAAGAAATTGCTGTTCCAAGAAAAGCATATGCCAGAATAGACCCGAGGTTCCGAAAGAAATGTCTCTGAAAAAAAAATTACACTGTATTAGCATAGAATACTCCCCAAATGTTTGAAAAAGAAAAGGTTTTCTATTGTAGTGTGCTATGTTAATATTAAAAACATTATTCAGTAGAAGAAATTGGTAAAAGAATGCATTCTTGCATAAGGATAAATTTCATCATCTAAAAAAGATAGAAGGGAGGGGTACCTGGAAAAAATGGCCTATTTCTAAAGTGTCAAATATTATAAAGCCCATGGAAAGTTTAAGGTTATTCAAAGTATATAAAATGTAGTACTTACCCTTTTCAGACTATAACCTGCATAAAAGATGATAGGAGGAAGTAATATGTTGAAAAATACTTCTGGATCAAAAGTAACCTGTTAAAATAAAGAATTATGTTAGACGCATTCTCTTAGAAGATCTTGTACTACATTATCAAACTATCAAAAAGGAAAAAAAATAACTGTCACACTGGTCAACAACATTACTATGGTAACTTAAAAATATTTCATATAGGGAATCTAATACTTGCCTGTCTTAGGCACATATAGGATGGTTTGTTGTTTTACTTTTCAACCAAATGACAAGGCTATGGTGTTGGAATAATCATTTAAGTCCACATGTAAGGAAAGTTTGTTAAACTACTGTATTAAAAATCTTAGAAATAGGAAAACGCATGAACATAGTTTTGCTTTAAATAAAAAAAGAGATCCAAAACTGGTAATATAGAATTTAAGGTATGTCACTATTGTTGGCGAGAGGAAACCAACTTGTTACATAGGTGACATCTCTAAAGCTATACAACATATTAAGGTAAAAACTTTCTGGACAGTTCCGATATTTAGTCCTGATAGCCCACTCATTTTAAAACCTATTTGCTTTAATAATGCAGACACCCACTTCTGTCCATAAGGCTGCAGGAGAATTTGATATGAACACAATGCAGCTACACACATACCCGTGCTGAAACTTAGTTTACCAGAACTTTATTTTTCGGCAGTGCTAGCAATTGAATCCAGAATTGCTCTATCACTGAGATTTTTCAGGTTTTTTTGCTATCTTGAGACTGCTAAAGATGGCCTTGAAGTTATGATCTTCTTGCCTTAGCCTCCTGAGTCACTAGGATTACAGGTGTGTACCATTCTGCCTGGCAGTTTACTAGAATATTCAATGGGTAGTGATAATTCTTTTTGCAAAGTGAACTTTAAGTTTATAGAAAATTTTATTTTATTTATTTGTGGTACCAGGGATCAAACTCAGGAGTGGTCTACCAATGAGCTATAACCCAGCCTCTTAATTTTGTTTTTTTTTTATTTTGAGAAAGGGCCTCACTAAGTTGCTGAAGCTGGCCTCAAACTTGTGATCCTCCTGCCTCAGCCTCCCAAGTTTTTGGGATTACAGGTATGCACCACAGCTCCCAGCTAAATTTCATAGGAAATTTTAAATGGTCCGGAAAAAAATCAAGTAGCTATAAAAATCAAGGACAGCCAATGGAGAACATAGGAGATGTTGAGGCAAGTGGCCAAGCATGGACAAAACCAGACACGCACAACTCGCACTGAGAAGCTTCATAAGAGAAACTATAAGTGGGACAGAAGCAAGCAGCTCCTCAAATGTCTGGAAGCCAGTATGAATGCAACTCCACCTCTTACATAAAGCATTATGTACAGCACTGCCCAACAACCAAGGCTCATACCAAGGCCCCCAAAATTGTGCCACATTATAAATCCAAGAGAGGTTAAATTGTACTCAGTGTATAAATCAACCAACACAAGAAAGAATTAAAGAAATACTAATGGAATATTTTAGGCAGTATCAAATAACCTCAAAGCTCTAAAGTACTCTAAAACTGTAAAGACCATCAGTAAATTGAGAGAAATGCTTATAATTTCTGCTTAAATCAATCCTAGTCACTATTTATTACAATTGTAAACAACACAGAATAAAACAAAAAGTTTTTAGTACTTAGCATCAATCAGGATACACAGAAATATTCACTTCCTTACATTATTATACTAACTGAGGTTTTATTGCATTTTAAAAGGCGAATCATTTTAAATATTAAAAATTCACTATTTTTCTTCAGAATCACTTTGCTGCTGGTTAAAAATCCAAATATTTGGATTAAAAAAAAATCCAAAGATTCCCTTTAACTAAAAACTTACCTTTCTAAGCATTTCATTATCTTGAACATTATTGAGTTCATGTGAGCTAATCTCTCCTTTCAGCGTGTACTCATAAAATTTTCCACTAACATTTACCAACAAGGTAGTTGGACTTGATTGCACTTCACAGCTCAGGGTCACATTATTTACATCACTTGGAACATGAATGCCATACCGAAGCACAAGGCCCACCAAAAGACCTGAAATAAAAGAACAATGTAAGCTCTTCTTGCAGGCAGAGACCACCTGTTTGTATTTCACACATACCTCTGGATTTTTAACACAAAATCTCTGATGATATTCCCCTGTGATCCAGAACCAATTTTTAGACCAAATGCAGTTATAGCTTAAAGTATTACTAAATTCACATATCCAAATGCCTAATCTTCATGTAATCTAGTAGGACAGGTGAGAAAACCATTTCCCAGGGTAATAGCATGGATCACTGCATTTCTAGATTAATATATAAATAAGTGTTGAGGAAAGAAAAAAATGAGAAAATATCTTCAGATCATCTGTACAATGGAATATGTTCCAAGCTGTCCAAACTTGATAATGTAGTCATGTTAGAAATGCGTGTTTTTTTCTTTTGCCTCTATCAATTTACCAGACTTAAGTGCATGCTTCCCAAAGTTCAATCCCAAAGCATATGGCTGGCCTAATATACATTTAACAAATTAGAAAGTCAATACATTATTTGTAGATTAATTGAATTCTTCTACACCAAGGTCAGATTTAAATACTAAAATATCTGCATCAAATCAAAAGATGGAGTACAAGTTCTCTAATCAACATACTGCTAGGATTTCACCTGGATTACTCCATTGGCATTCAAATAAGCACAGTGTACTAGGTTAGGTTCTATAAAGCTACATTGATCAACTGGAAATCTGTTTAATAATAGCTTTGCTGATATAATTCACATGATATAAAGTTTATCCTTTTAAGTTACACAATTCAGTGGTCTTCAGTATATTTACAAAGTTGTGTATCAATCACCAGTATCTGATTCCAGAATATTTTCATCTTGCCAAAAAGAATTAGAATACTCCCTATTCCCCCCCCCACCTCTAAACCCCCCAGGCCCTTGGCAACTACTAATCTACTTTCTTTCTCTAAGGATTTACCCATTCTGAACATTTTATATAAATGGCATTCTACAATATGCCTTTTGTGTCTAGCTTCTTTTACTTAGTATAAGGTTTTCAAGGTTAATCTATGTTGTAGCATGTATCAGAACTCCGTTTTTAATGATCAAGTAATATTCCATCAACTACAAGCTGAACCCATCCAAACTTCTGAAACTTTCTTAATTCCAAGATGCATCATACATCACTATTAGTTACATTTTACCTTCCTGTGGCCTTTCATTCTGACCAGCCAAACATTCTTTTAAGATGTGAATGGAGTCCTATGTTAGGGAGGTCCTGGGGTTCAGAAATGTAAAGAAATCCCTCCTTCAAGGAGCTCTCAGTCCAGTTAGTGAAAACAGACTGAATAATCATAATAAAAATATATACTTGTATGCATAAAAATGATATCTTTTTACCAAGAGTGAGGTAAAGGACATTAAAGAAAGTCTTTCCAGAACTGTCACCTGAGCAGGTAACAAAATAGAAGAAAGGATGTATTTCAGGTGGAGAAATAGTTGTATATATCTAGACAAGGAAGGAGAGAACACAGCCCATTCAAGGGAATTACAAGTAGTTCAGTATGGCTAACTTGTATGGTAATAAGAGGTAAGGTTTAAAAGACCAGCAGGAGGGGCTCAGTGGTACAGCTTGCCTGGCATGTGTGAGGCCCTGGGGTTTAATCCTCAGCACTGCATGCATATAAATAAATAAAAATAAAATAAAAGATCCACTGACAACAAAAAAAATTTAAAAGATGAGCAGGAGCTAAATCATGAAGGATGACATATATTGGGGAGAAAGTTTGGAGTTTATCCCAGAAGCAAAAGGAAATCATAGAAGGGTTCCAAGCTGGGGCTTGATATCAGATTCCTATTTTTGAAAAAAAATTTCTAGACTAGAGAGGGTCTAAAAGGCCAGCTAGATGGCCACTGCAATCATTCAGGCAATAAGAGCTTTTAGGTAGGGAATAGTATACACTGGATCCTATGCATTTTTATATATTTATATATTTTTATCACAATCTGAGAGTAGTGATAGAAGAGAGATGGAGTTTCAGAAGGTATTATATAGTTTAGAAAGATTCAGTGACTAAAAAGAAAAGGTTAGGGGAAGGGAGATGAAAGACTTAAGATTTACAGGAGTCATAATGGACTGGGCAACCAAGTAGATAAGCTATCTTGAGCACCTAGTTAAATTGTAGGGTCAGTCAATGGAGTATGAACACAGGCAGAATGTATTTACACAGGAAAGGCTAAACTCAGGTTTGACATGCTGAGTTTAATGTACCTATGACATATGCACAGAGGTCTGGAGCTCAAGCGGGAAGTCCTAACTGCAGATATATACTGGGAAATCATAAATTAGTAGAAGTCAGGCTCAGATGAGATCACCTAGAAGCAAACAAAATATCAAGAAGACTACAGATATAAGCTCAGGATTTTTATCCATTAATAGACAACAATGAGAGGCTGGTAGAGGAGGAACTGAGGGATGAAATCTATGGAGGAAAAGCCACAGGAGAAGAAAGAGGAATGAGTGGTGGCTAAGAATTCAAGAAGAAAGGGAATAATTTATTTTTGTGCAGGAATAAGTGATAAAAACTATCAAATGCTACAGCAAAGTCAAGTAAGGCTGGCTTGAGAAGTAACCACTGTGTTTGACAAAAAAGAGAACAGTGACCTTGATAAGGTTTCAGTGGAATAGTGAGGGTAGAATCCAGATGAGAGTGGGAAGGAGTAAAGCAGAAACAGGGTTATAAAAGCAGTAGTTGTCCAGGAAAGAAGGAGGGAGCAAAAATACTGGATCCTCTAGTCAACTTACAGTCACACAGGCTTTTTTAAAGTAAGAAACAATGATGAATTATTTAACAGTACAATGACATCAACTTTAAAAACATTTTATCCAAAGTTAAGATGTAACATAAATGAAAGATTCACTTTTTTAAAAGTTGCACCACAAAAATTAAAATTAAAAAGTGACTGCTAGGTATTCGACAAATATAATCTGGGAGAGAAAAGACTAAAGATTCAAATAGTCTATTCTGCCTATATGATATAGAAACATCTCTGTGTCTTTTATCCTAAGAATTCCTAATTAAGCGGCTTAGTAAAAGTTATTCCCTTATATTTGCATGCAAAAAAATCACAGATTAGCTACTACAAATATTAAATTAGTGGCACAGCATAAATTCTTTCCACATCCTCAAACCCATTTAGGTAGGGAATAGTATACACTGGATCCTATGCATTTCTAGCCCTATGCTGAAATATCACTGGGTGCCCCATTATGGTTTAAATATGAGATGTCCCCCAAAAGTTCATGTGTGAAACAATGGGAGATGATTGGTTATGAGAGCCTAAACTAATCCATAACAATGGGAGATGATTGGTTATGAGAGCCTAAACTAATCCGTGCATTAATCCTCTGATAGGGATTAACTGAGTGGTAACTGTAGACAGATAGGGTGCGGTGTAAAAAGGTGAGGACGTGCCTTTGTTATATTTTGTCTGTGGTGGCAGAAGTCTTATCTCTCTGCTTCCTGGTGCCATGTCTCCAGCTGCTTTCCTGTGTGATACTTTTCCATGACCACAGTCTTTCTTATCTCAGGCCCCGAGGAATGGAGTTGGCCACCTATGGACTGAGACTTCTGAAACCACACCTCAAATAAACTTCTCCTCCTCTAAAATTGTTCTTCTCAGGTCTTTTGGTCACAGTGGTGAAAAGGTGACTAAAACATGCCTGAAAAGGGCATAGTACTTGCGCAGATTTGAAACACATACCTTGGCATATAAAACAACAGCATGGAGAATAATTATTTAGGTTGGAAAAATAGAGATCCTTCTATTATGATATCAGGCATCTGAAAAATTGTAATCCTCAGAAAAGAGTTGACAGAGAAAGTTAATATGGGTTCTTTGAAAGGTCAAATCCTAATCATGAAGTGAAAGCAATTTTCAATAAAGAAAAAGGACACAAAAAAGGGTGCTTTGTTAGGAGGATAGAGCAAAAACTTCTAGCCTCCCACGTACACAGAGGCACAGAAAATATTGATATTATAGAATTTAAAATTACCACTAACAGGCACCAAGGATTATAACCACAAAGAGACATCTTTCACAAAACGGAGACATCTACCCCTCCTACACATTCATGACCCACTTGTGCTGGAAATTCTCCCAGTGATAAGGAACTCAGCTTCACCCAAGGTACCACCATCGTATGTATCAAACTTCCACTTAGCAGAAACTGGTTTTCTAGTGAATTTCAGCCCATCCTTCCAGCCCATTGCACTTGAATCCCCCAACAGTCAAAAATAAAGAAGGAACATCACTGGAACATTAGATGTGGCCAAAACTGATAAAATTTCTATAGATTAAGATGTATTTGTGCATGTGTATAAAAACATTCATTACTTACTTGAAGAATTCCATTAGAGCCTATATAAAAAGTTAATTCAAGAGCTGGGGGTGTAGCTCAGTGGTAAAGCACTTGCCTTGCATGTATAATACCCTGGGTTTGAATCCCAGCAAAGAAAAAAGAAAACTAATTCAAGATGGCCAAGAAAGTCAAGGCTTTTGCTGATCTTAGTTTTACGTACATTTATTCATTTCTGTCTCCTAGCACATTCACAACAGAGGCTCTTCCAAGTTTTATCCTCCTTCTCAAGTTTTCAACCCCAATGACTACTTTTCTGAGAAGCTGTGGAGGGGTGAGTTTTGACACTAACTTCCTCAATTCCAAGCCTCTCCATCTTAATAAAGCACATTAATCTTCATCTCTCCTCTTAGGAAAGATAAACATCTTTTTCAAGAAAACCTTTTTACCTAGGACCTTGAACCAATTCCTGTTTTATTTCTACAAAAAAATAATATATTTATATTATACACACACACACACACACACACATATAATTTGAGCCTTATAATCTCGGGACAGATACTATAATTCTGTCACTGTTTCTTCATCTATGAAATGAGAATAAATGAATTACCCAACATTATTTGTCATTTAATGACAAAGTCAGAATTAAAATTTAGACTTTCTCACTCCAAAGCCACTATAATTTTCTCATTTTCTCCTTACTCTCACATCAACATGAACTGCTTCTCCAGTGTTTCTTTGAAAAAGCAGATGATTTAGGTCTCCATTCACTCACAGTCTTCCCTTACAATCTACCTTCAAAGCCCTTTCAACTTTAAGTATTATTTTTTTATATATTTTATTTTATGAAATTGAGTATAGTACAGTACAGGACAAAAAGCCTACATTTAGAAGTCAGACAGATGTATAAATTGTGGCTCCATCAAGTTCTAATCTGTAACCTTAAGGTAGATAACCCCTCATTGAAGCTATCTCCTCATATGCAGTGGTGATAATTCTAACTCATCTGTCTTTACAGTTAAGTTTTATCTCTTTGCCGTGAAGCAATGTGATTTAAGAGCTAAGAAAATGGGGCTTTTGAACTAGATTGAGTGGGTTTGAATCCTGGCTAAATATGTCTAAGTTATGTGACATCAGGGAGGTCACTTAACTTCTCTAAGCCCCAATTACCTCATCTGTTAAATGGGAAAGATAATAGTGCCCATCTCATAACAGCGATGTTAGGAAGTGTAAATGAAATGATAATTGCAGTTATACATGGTATACCTGTAATCCCAACTACTTGGGAGGCTGAGGCAGGAAGGTGCAAATTTTAAAGCCAGCCTAGGCAACTTGGTGAGATCCTATCTCAAAATAAAATTTTAAATAAGGGACAGGGATGTAGCTCAGTGGTAGAGCACTTACCTAGCATGCCAGTTAGATCCCAAGCATTGCAAAGAAAAAGAAATACTTGCAAAGCACTTAGCACAATGTCTAACATGTTGTAATGTCCATAAATATTATCTATTAAGTCACTGGATTGTAAGTACTTTGTGGGCAGGGCTCAGACCTATATTTCCCATCATATTTCACACATTATAGACATTTAATAAATGCTTATTAATGAATCACACTAGTTAAGCCTAGACCCCATATTCCCTAAACTTAAGGCAAAACAAATATTTCTTCCATCTTTTGCTTTGTATACTATCTGGAAAACACAATGGTGAATGATCATTTTTTGGACTTAATTAACTACCTCAATAATTTTTACTAACAGTGACTCACTCTTAAGCCTTTTAAGAAAGCTAGCCCAATGAACAAAAACACGTGGGTGCTTTGACATTGTGTTTGCAATGGGAGCAATTAGTCTATATTACAAACTAGAAACTGACCACATTAGCGATCTAATTTTTTTTTTTACCCTTGATTCTCAAAAAGATAAAGAAAAGGTTCATTTTAAATAGAATTTTCCCAGGAGTTAAGCAGCTAAACCAACATTACAGGAATAAATCACCAGTAGGCTAAATCTTGGAGGTACACCATTCTCTTTTCACCAAGTCAAGCTGAAAAATAAAGGTCTTGAAATGATATAGTAACACAACAGCTATGACAGTGCAAGAGTCATAAGAAGAGACAAATGACAGTAACTAGGGTTATAAAATTTCAATTTCCAGTATTGAAGATACTTTGGCCCAATCCCATCTATACTTGAACTGGACTTGAGAGTGAGTTAGTGGGTAGGTACTGTGGCTCAGTGGTAGAACGTTTGCCTAGCACCTGTGAGGCGCTGGGTTCGATTCTCAGCACCACATATACATAAATAAAAAAAAAAAAAAGCATTTTTTAAAAGAGAGTTAGTTAGAAGACTGTTTAGTTCACAGCCCTTGCTACCCACAGTGAGAAAAGAAACAGGCTAAAGAATGCCAAATCAATCCCAGATTTGACTTTCAGATTTACACTCTTGCACTTCATATTCCACAAGCGATATCTTTGTTTTTCCTTTATAAGAACTCTATCACTTTTATTAACTTAGAAACTTCAGGAAATACCATCAGTAATCTTACTTTTTTTTTTTTTACTTCAGCCCGCAAATTAGATGAAGTTAGTGATATCAGCTACCAAAGAGCAAATATTTTCAGGGTAATTCAAAGTCCTTATTTGATTAAAAATTACTATGTTTGCCCCTTATAAGACTGAGCAATTAAATAACTATTCTCAGCCTAATCTTATAAAATGCAATTTTATAAGTCACTGGATTGCACAATTATCATTTATTAAGCATTTACTTAGGGGCCAAGTAGAAGGCTAAAAACATTTCTTCCTCACAATAAGCCTACAATCATTATCCCCAATATAGATGAGAGTTAAATAGGGGAAAGGAACTTGACTAAGATCACACATAGTTACTGGTACAAAGTGACAGGGATCCAGGTCCAACTCTAAAGTCAGGGGTTTGCAACTATAGCATTCCATCTGTTTTTGTATGGCCCAAGAGCTAAATGCAGTTTTACATTTTAAAGGATTATAAAAAGAAAAACAACTACAACAAAGAGTAAAATGCAACACAGACATGGAAATCTGTGTGGCTTATATAGTCAACAATCTTCAGGATCTAACCCTTTACCGAAAAGAATTTTCCAACCTCTAGTCTAAAGCCTTGTACTTTTAACTATCAAAATCACATTATTTCTGTCTATAAGAAAGAGATATCTGTGATCAATTCCTTATTTTAACATAGTACTCTTTTCATACTTACCAAATCTAAGATGTCATTATTTTCTTCTTATGACTTGTCTATAAATTCCTTGAAGGGAAGGGGCCTATATTTCTTTGTATTTTCTGTGCATAATACATAGTAGACTGAACAGCAAATGTTTTTTGAGGATAGTAAAAAAAAATCACACACGGTTATACAAAGAAACACCATAAAATATAGAAATTATCTGGCCAACTCGCCTTAAGGGACACTGCAAATGAAATGTAAAAAAAAAAAAAATGAAATAAAAAACCACCTAATATCTCTAAAACCCAAGAATCCTAGTGAACAGAGATACTGTACACAAAGGCTTAGAATTTTATTACCTTGCAAATGAAAAATAAGCTTGAACTCATGAATTTTCCTGAGGCACACAACTATCTTTGCTTGCTACCATTGAGATGCATGCACATTCTAGAAGTCTGGATTTACTGGAAAGAGGTGGGGGTGGGAGGTTGCATGGAGAAATGTCTTTTCATGCCAGAGCTTCATCTACCTATCCACAAGTCTCAGAGACAAACCTCAATAAGGTTAACAGTTAAAGACTGTTCTAAATGAAGATAATCTTCACACATATACTGCACAGACATGATGGATATCTGCCCTCATCTCTTTGGCCCATACTCTCAGTCAGATTAAGACAATCAGCAATATGTACCATCTTTTCCCCTCATGAGGCCTGAGCATAGCTCAATATGCCTCTGAGTCCATGGTTTGATTTACCCTTCTCGAACTTGACACCAAAAACTAAAAATAAATAAATAAATAATCTCAAAAAGAAAGCACACTGAAACACAAGAACTGAAGCCACTTAACAGTCAGTCAATAACTCCATGCCAAAAGCAAAGTCACCCATACTGCATATGCGTGGTGTTTATTAACTGCTGCTCAGCTGAACCGTCCTGATGATACTATAGTACACCACACTTCTGGTGGTACCATAACTCTTCCCTGTCCTCAGTTCTGTAGCCTGAATTTTAAGGGTCAGATATCCTTATCAGATATTACAGGCATAGTACAATAAATCAGGACGTCATCTAAAATGCCCCAAACCTTCTGTAGCCTATTTTACGTTCAAGTTATTTTGCATGGGCTCCACAGGAGTAAGGTTTTCATTTTTAACCTCAAAAGAACAAGATACAGCAAGAGCTGGGAAATGAGTAAAGGTCGACTCTACTTCCAAAAGAATGCCAGATGCTGGGCAGTAGAGATACTACTGCAGCTTCTGTGAGCCTTAAACAGTCTGACACCCTAGAGAAACAGATCGCAATGGTGTCTTCCCCTCCCCCAGCCCCCAGCCCAATTCGAGACACCGCACCCACTCTCTTCTCATGCTCAATCCCAGTCCCGGTCCTGGTCCCGAGCTTCGCAGGCTGAGGAGGGAGAGCCGGGTGCAGAAAAAAAGGGGGTGGGGTCGGAGGCGAAAAAGGTACAGAGAGGCAGAGAAAATGGGGGGAGGGAGGGCGAGGCCCAGGAGGTAGGGTGTGAGGTAGAGAATCGGGGGGCACAGCAGAAATAAAGGGGGTGATGCAAAGAAATGAGGGGGGTGAGGAGCGACAGAAAATGGAATTAGAAGGGGAGCCGAATTTAGGCCGAGCAGGGCCAGGACAGGAGGCGAAGCTTCCAGCGGGCAGAGAAAGGGGCAGTGCCAGNCATGTCTCCCCCCGGCCCCCCGCCCCTCTGCTCACCGGCAGCCGCCCGCGGTCGGACCACTCCCCGAGGGCTCACGGGAAAGGGGCGGGGCCAGAGGGAAGCCGTCGGAGCGCGCCTCGCCGCCTCCTCTCTTAAAGGGGCCGCGGCAATGCCAGCTCGCTCTACTAATTCCTCTACCCCGTGCCAGCTGTGTGACACAGTTGAGCGTTGTCAGGGAATGAAAGGCCGTCGAATCTAGCCCACTGCCTTCTGCTAAGGACACATCTGCTCAGTGTATTCAAGCACAGGCTGATTGTGCTTCTGTCTACTTTGATCCTATTCTTAGAGTCCTCAAGGGAATTGATCTTTCATAACCCATCTCAATATCTTCCCCCAGTGTCTCTTAATCCCCTTGGGAGTGACCTCAATCTCCATCTCTGTAATTTAAAGCGGATTCCCCTCGTTTTCCTCATTGGGAAAAAAAGACAACACCATAGTAGTTCACAAAAGAAATGACTCAAAGGTGTGGATCCTGCTTGTATATCTGTATATTCAGTTTGCTTTTACATGTAAATGATTTATGTAGTCTGTCACATTAGGAACCTATGCAGAGAAATCCATCATTCTTCCAAGATTCAAATCGGCTTGTGCTCAGATTTACCAGGTGCTCAAAAAACACCCTCTCCCTTCCCTTACCAAAGAACAAATATTTGGCAGTGTGGTGAGTGTTTTTTTCCTGTCTTCTTGTTACTTGTTTACTTCTGTCTTAAAGTAATGTCCCCAAGTCAGCAGTCACCCTTGACCCCCATCTGTTATCTCTCTTGTATTTTCTGTGTGCCTGTCACCGTTGCACATCACAAGTTTCAGTGTTTTCACCTCCATACCTGAGCTTTGTGTTTCACAGCAGTAGATTCCTATTTTTGCCATACTTCTCAGGTCACTACTTAGTTTGTATGGGCTCTTTGTTTTCTCAGGACTTTCATTTCCAGGTGAATGAGCTACAAATCTCAAGCCTTGGCCTGCCACCCTCCCTTCAGGCCTCCTCTACCTGTTAGATGCTGAGTGTATCCTGTTGAGGCTCCTACTATCCTTCAAAACTGAAAATATTTTTAAATGGGCTCATTTCTTCCCCTTCCTAATATGTGTCCTTTCTCAAATTTTTCATATCTGCATTGGTACTACTATTATCTAATTCCAATCATTCTGTGTGGAACTCATGATTCTCAAATGTTTTCATCTTAAGGCCTCCCTGCCAGACAACACTCAGCCTAACTCCAGGCGTCCCAAGTGTGGATTCATCCCCCTAGTCCCACTAACCAGCTCTTTTGGCTCTGTGAGGATGGTGAACTTTAAAAAAAAAAAAAAAAAAAAAA
>NW_026000272.1:14171405-14206193 GCF_001458135.2 Marmota marmota marmota
ACCTACTCTGGAATAAGAAAGATAAGGG
Source organism: Marmota marmota marmota (assembly GCF_001458135.2). Lineage (NCBI taxonomy): Eukaryota > Metazoa > Chordata > Mammalia > Rodentia > Sciuridae > Marmota > Marmota marmota. The sequence goes on from NW_026000272.1 coordinate 14,171,434, forward strand.
GAAGAGGGCAGGAGAACAAAGGAAGCCTAGGACATATAAAAAGAGCAGAACTCTTTGCTTCTTGGGATACCAGGATACCAGCTATGGCCCCCTTTTCCCTCTAGGGAGAAGTCTATGTTACCCCTTTTCAAATAAGCCCTGCTTTATATGCTTGCCTCTACATGCTTTGCTAATGTTCAAACTTCAACGTGTGAGGAAGCAGAACTCATCACAGATAACCAGCGGTTCCACGGAGATCTACACTGAGATAAACTCCTATCCACGCACCTTCACATCTGTTTGAGGTGCATCTTTCTGTCTCTTTCATTTTGGAGGATTATGGGCACCTGTTGGCTACTTAAATGCAATCAGTGCAGCTGCCACTCTTCAAGACTCTTGAAAACTTTCCCAGCCTAGGCGGCTCTCAATCAACTGTTCTGTGTAGAGCAGTCATGTTGGGCCCTGCCTAAGCCGTTTCTTACTTTTCTGTCCAGGCCTGGAGAGCAATTGGTGTGAATACACAGTGTCCCTAGTCCTCATCTGCCTTGGATGCATGGAGGTGGATGAAGGAGCATGGAATAACTGTAGAATTTCCAGCCTGGGCTACACTCAGGCGAAAATCCTGAGGTTCCTTCTGTTGATCCCCCTCCCGACTTCCACTTCCCTAAGGGGTATCTAGGGTGATCGGTAGATGAATGGCACTGAGGAAAAGACCCAACTTACATTTGCCTCCCTGTGGGCCACGCAACACTCCCTACCCACCGCCCCCCCCCCCCCCGCATCCGTTCCCTCTTGGATACTCCCCTTCCTTTGCCAGTCAGAAACACTAGCAATTCAGATTGTAGGACTGAGAGAAAAACATGGGATGATTAATAAGAAAACATGCCGGTTCCCTTTGTTTGCATAGTTAACCTTCACAAGCCAGTTTAAAATCTCCCTTTACTGTTCCTGTGCTCAGATGAACTCAATGTATTCTTTTTAAATGCTGCAAGAGGGAGGCACTCTATTTTAACCAACCCCTCCCATAAATTCCTCCAGAAAAGGGTGTTTGTTATGCACTTAGCAACCAATAGATGTTCCCCTTACCCTCAGGAGATTCCTTTAGTCTACAGGACAACAATTAGGCACAAAAGTTTAAGACATATACAATTATCCTCTTTTTTCATAATCAGGAGTTATAGTGGCAGGGAGGAAAGCAGTACCGCCCTTAAGTTTGAATACTCCCAGGGTCTCTGGCGTAGGGCAAACTGGGACCCTAGTACTTTGTCAAAGGAGGCCAGAAATAATTTGTCTAAGCCAGGTGATGAGAGAGGGGTTTTCTGGACCATAATGACGCGCAATTTTAGGGCGATATCCCTAATACATCGGATAAACAGTTTTCTCTGACGCAGTAGAAAACTTGAATTTTCTATCACTCAGGTGGGAGCTTCTCTCTGAAGTCAGTGTGTAGATTGGCCACTAGTCTACATACTGGGAAATTACAAATGATCAGGAAAAGCTCCTCATTTTCATGTGTTGTCAGGCCTAACCTCAATCTCTACCATGAAAGAAAGCCTTAAGAAATCACCTACTGAGGAAGAGCAATCAAGGGACTCCCCCTCTAACTTAAAACAAGAACAAATTCAGGGAGATTTTTGAAGGATCTAAATAAAAATATTGGGATGTTTCAGAACTTATGCCAGGTGTTTGACCTCACCTGGAAAGATATTATATTTCCACTTAGCCAAACTTTAGCCTCCAATAAAGAGGCCACCCTAATGCAAGTAGCTAAAGAATTTGGGGATGCCCCCAAATTCCCATGCCCCCAGCATCACAAACTAGAAACAAACCTAATTATTCATCTAGATCACAGGCAATTCCCAGAAACGACACTAATTAGGACCCAAATGATGAACTGGATACTTGGAAGATTACACATTTCCAAATGTTGGCCCTTGAAGCCCTCAGGAGGATCATGCAAAAAGCCCATTAACTATTCGAAAGTCTGAAATTACTCAGTGTCCTCAAGAAAACCCTGCTACTTTCATGGAGAAACTCAGGGAGACAATAAAAACTAAATCCTGAATCCATAAAGGGCCACAACTTTTAAAGGATAAATTTACCAAGAAAGTTTACTCCCCCTCTGAGTTATGAACAGGTTTTGGAAGCCTTAAAGACATTAAAATGGGGCCTTATTTTGAGCCCCTGTCCTCAATTTACCTAAGGAGCAAGATTTAACCTGTTTGTCACTGAGAGAAGAAGAAGAACCTTAGGAATGGTCATACATAATAATGGACCTGCTCAACAGCCAATAGCTTATCTCAGTAAGGAGCTTAACATCGTAGCTTTGTTCTCAAAAGTAATAGAAAGTAAGGTATCATAATTTTCCACATCCAAATCTGTCCAATTACCAACTAGGAAAAAAAGTGGTTAAAACACCTTTGCATAAGGTTTCTGCTCAGAATAGCAGTTTTCCCCAGCTCCTTCCAGACCTCAGCCAGGACTTAATTGAAATGCAAATGGAAGAAGACTGCAAGCTTAGGAGAGTGAGTTTAAGCCCAAGAAAAAAAAAAAGTAAGCGTTTTTTACCTGAACTCAAACTAGACTAAACCAAAAAGTAAATTGTATGGTACTTTACTAATTATTGGCTGGTCATTTTTTCTAGGACTCTTGCTTTTTCTTAGATTCTGTATTTTTTTTTGAGTTCATGATTTTGGTCCTATGCACCTAGGTTAATGTTTTTCTGATCAGCCCTATTTTTTATCCAACTATGGAGTTTTAAAACATCTGTAACATTGCAGTGCAGATTCACCTGCGCAAAGCTAAAAAGCCTTTGCTATTGTGTTATGTGTGCACAACTTCCGTTATGTGTTGTATGTCTATATGTGTCTATGTCCATATATCATGTACATGATATCAAAATTGGCAGATATATAAGGAACATGCATAAATTAAAAAAATGAATCCAAATACCTTTAATTCACATGATTTAAAATGATTCAATTTAAATTGGGTAAACAGATGAGAGTAAAAATGTCTTTTAAATTAACCTTAACTCACAAGTCTCTCTAGGTGGTCAAAGAACTAATAAAATGTTGATGTCTATAAAATGTCTAATATCCCTTGGTTCTAGAACTTTTCTCCAACAAGGAAGAAATAGTTAATACTGTTCAATACACTTGTCTGACATTTTGGTAAAATAAGTAAAGTAGATTTGACATGGTATTACTCATATTTATGAGTAATTTTGTTTGTTAGACATCTGGGTAATTTACAAGGTGAAAATAATAACTGTTAAATATACCATCAATACTCTTAACTCCTTGAATTCCATTGGGTAACATTATTGATGTTTTCATAAATTGGTAAATGAAGAAAAAAAGGGTTTAAAGTTGCTTTGTTATCACTTAAGAATTTAAAGTCCCAACAGGTATAATTCTATATACTTAAACATTATGTTTTTATTAAATGGCAAACAGATATGATTCTATATACAAAGGTTTATAGAAGATTCCTATATACAAAGACCCAAAAGTTTCAACTGTTCCAATTAAGATTTCTTTTTATTAAAATGAAATAATTTGTCTAAATTCAGAAATTTACAAGGATTGTTTCAGAATGTTAACAGAAAACAGGGTTAACAGATGGGAAAGAGGAATTAGAAGGTTCTAGGTATGGAAACTATATTTAATAGAAGGGAAAGTGTGTTTCTGGATAAAAAAGTCTTTTTAAAAATATTTTTAATCACCAATGAACCTTTATTTTATTTATTTATATGTGGTGCTGACAATTGACCCAGTACCTCATGCATGCTAAGCAAACACTCTACCACTCAGCCACAACCCCAGCACATGGATAAGAAAGTCTTTGTGTGATGAAGTAAATAAGAGGGTTTAAGTAAGTGATAAAGAATTTCTGTGTAAGTTGGATATATATATATGTGTGTGTGTATATATATATATATATATATATATATATATATATATATATGAATGAAACAATCAGTCAAAGCTATTTAAGGTTTTTTTCCCTAAGGTCAAATATTAATGTACTGATGTAAACCAAAGTTTAATCTATGTGTTAAAAGGACAAAGATTTCTTAAAGCATTCATTTACCCATAACATTGTGTGTATTAAGTTTTGGAGTTTTTTTTAGAGCAAGTAATCTTCAAATTAAAAAACAACTGTTATTTTATTCTTTAAATATTTTTAGTTGTCAATGGATCTTTATTTTATTTATTTATACATGGTGCTGAGAATCAAACCTAGTGCCTCACACATTATAGGCAAACACTACACCACTGAGCCACAACCCCAGCCCAACAACTTTTATTTTAGAGCATTGTACTATGTTATTTCTTTAAAAGCTAAACTTGGTTAATATAAAAACATCAATGTAATTGTGGTGCTATTACTCTTCTTTGTATATTAAATGTGTTCATATCTTTCAGGTATACAAGTCTTTAAGGTAGAAGCTTTAAAAGAGCATTATATCACGTTGGTATTCTCCAAATTAAAGTTCTATGATAATTTTAGGATTATAAGGATAACAAATTTATTGGAGATTTATTTATATCATTTAATGTTCTACAACTGGACTTGTTATCAATAAGATATAAAGTTTGTTATTTTTTTACACTGGGGTGCAACTTAAATGTATTTTTAAGTTAATGAGAGCGTAATGTATGTAAAGGTTAATTTTGTAAAACACAAAAGCATTTTGCTACTTTTCCACAAAAGGTTAAAAGCACTCAGCCTTTATTTAATTCATGTTTTAAATAGATAATGTTCATGTGAACTCATGCAACAATATATGTAAACTTTGTAAAATTATATTTAAGAAGCAAAGATCAGCTTCAGATCTAAAACACTTCACCTAAGATTTATAAAGAGCCCCACCTTACCTGAGATAAGGGTCTACCTCCCATCTTACTACATATCAGAATGACTCCAAAGCAGGCCATAATTCAGTTCATTTAACATAATGTTCAAAAGATTGATTTTTAGTTGTTAATATTACTAGGATCTCAAACAGGGGGTATAATATATAACTCAGTCAAAATTCAAGATAGTTATCACACAAACTAAATATGTTTTTACTCTTATTAATTTTATTTTGAATTTTCCTTAGAAACTGTCTAAAGGTTGCCTGTTAATGTTTTGCAGAGGTATTGCCTTAAGAACACACAACCTGGGTTAATTTAATATAAGCCGTCACCTACAGGACAGATAGGATAGTGCAGACCCCAATGAATAAAAAGGGTAAATGACTATAAGGTTATAGACATTAAAGCCCAGTACACTTAATTTAAGACTGGAAAGACTTGTTTGCTAGATGTTTAAGATAAAGTCTTAAAAATTAAAATTAAATTAAGAGGGCCAAGAAAACCAATATTTGGCTCTTGCCCTCTGAGTCAGTCTGAATCCAGGGAACAGGGAACTTCTCTAAAGACTTTTGCAACTCTGGGACACATAACCTCCTGATCAGGGAGATTAATGAGACTCCTGGAGAACAGAATCAGTGCACTTGCTATGAAAAGGAGGGTTATTGGAGAAGTAAGACATCCCTGATGCTTTCAAGGGAAGTCACATGGTCAAGCAAGACCTGGACCAAACCTAGTGCAAATGGCACTAGCAGAACTGAGAAGCTGCTCTCAAGTTCCCCCAAGAGTGACTCCCATGGAAACTCAGCTGACTCTTAACAATAGATAGAAACAAAAATCAGTTTGACCTGCTTCATCATAAACACCTAGCAAAAACATATAAAACAAAAACACAGCCATTCCTGGGCATTTAAAAAAAACAATAGTTAATTATAACTTAAGATAAACATTTGTCTTAGCCCGCCCGCCCCAAAATAAGTAAGACTGGAGGCTACAAAAGAGAGATTCTTAAGAAGGAATTCTTAATAACTACTAAGTGAAACTGACAAGTCAGAAGTTTTTAGTCAGTTTAAGGTCTACAGATCTTCCTAACCCCCTACACAGGTAGAATTAATGTTTGCTAACATGATTACCTAGCCCTAAGTAACAGAAATAAAGGATGGATTCTTTACTAGACACAGAGGTCATACCAGAAAGGTTTTAAAAGATCAGATGACATTAAGTAGTTTAACTATGTCTTATGGGGATGGACATTGGTAACATGTTAAATGTTGTGTTTACATTCCTGATAACTCTGGAGATGTTAAAGATTTACATTCCCAAATAAAGGCCTTGTCCACTCTGATCTTATTATGAGGACAACTTCTCAGCCCTCACACCTCCTGGTGAGAGATTATTGACTGCTATCATCTTCATGGTATAAATTGGCATGTCCCAGATGCTGCAACATTTATTCAGTACTCATGTTTGTTGTTTCTCTCTCATAGAAGCACCCATTCCCAGATAATTTTACAACCTGTTCTCCCCCAACCAGACTTCAATTGAACTTAACTTCTAAAAGGGAACACCAAATTTGCTTGTCTCACCTCACATTGCCCCCTCCCAGCTCCAAAGCAGCCAGAGTGATCATTTCCTTACAGCAGTAAGGAGTTCCTAAAATTAGAGGGAGGAATGAAGCCAGAATTAGACAGGCAGTCAGTATAGATATATAAATCAAGTCAGGTCCACATCAAGGAGGCCAATTTTGAGAGAGTCTGGCAAGTTGGAGACTGTCCCCTGAGGGATTGAAATGTTAATAATTCCTTCAGAGCCCTTCCTCCAGAGCCCTTCCTCCACCCTTATCAAGAACATCCTCCTGCTCCAACCTGTTGCTAAGGTAACCTGTCCCAGGAATTACCCCTTCCTATAGGGAGCTATAAGGTTGTTAATTAATGTGTCCTGGGCTGCTCCATCCTGCCCTTCCCCCTTCAGCCCACCTGTTTCCCACCTTTTGGCCAACCCACTGAGCATTTCCTAAGCCTAGTCAAATGCCTAGTTACCTACTCAGAAAGAAGAAAGATAAGTGGAAGAGGGCAGAAGAACAAAGGAAGCCTAGGACATATAAAAAGAGCAGAACTCTTTGCTTCTTGGGATACCAGGATACCAGCTATGGCCCCCTTCTCCCTCTAGGGAGAAGTCTATGTTACCCCTTTTCAAATAAGCCCTGCTTTATATGCTTGCCTCTACATGCTTTGCTAATGTTCAAACTTCAACGTGTGAGGAAGCAGAACTCATCACTGATAACTGGCAGTATCACTATTATCTGGATCTGTCTGTGTCTTCTCAAGAAAACTTCTGGCCACCTGTTCCCTATACCTTAACTCCAGCCTAATCTCACTACTCTACTAACTCAGGATTGGGGTTTGTTGAGGCATGACACCCAGGTATGGAGCTTTCCTAGGCTTCCCACTGCCCTCTCCCCAGACCTAGCCTGAAGGCCCAGAAGACCCACTGAAATAGCTTGTCTGCTTATTCAGACGTAACCACTTATTCCAAGGCTGTTTTGCCTCAGCACAAAACTACTTTCCACTCTCCAAGTATTTGGAATTTGAAAAAATGTCTCACATTTCCTTCTCTGACCACAGTTAGCAAATATATTTTTTTAACTGGGAATTTAACTCAGAGATGCTTAACCACTGAGCCACGTCCCCAGCCCTTTTACTTTTTTATTTAGAGGCAGGGTCTCGTAAGTTGCTTAGGGCCTGGCTAATTTTCTAAAGCTGGTTTTGAACTTCTGATGCCCCTGCCTCAGCCTCCCAAAGCACTGGGATCATAAGCATGTGCCATGGTGGCCAGCTAGCAAATGTCTTCAAGTCCCAGATTTTACCTCTGTTTATGTGACCCCAGCTACCTAGAATGCTTCCTCAGCAACCTCATCATATCAGAGTTCCAGGAGTATTTTTTTTCCAGTATTGGGGAATCAAACCCAGGGCCTCCATATACTAGGCAAAGCACTCTACCACTGAGCTACATCCCAGCCCTTTTTATTTTATTTTGAAACGGGGACTCACTCTGTGACCAGGCCAGCCTCCAACTTGTGATCCCAGGAAGAACATTGAGAGGACAATAACTCTACCAGGCAGCTAAACCCCATGAGCCTTTGGCTTCCTTCTGAAAGTGATTCTCTCTCAAACCAACACTGTTCCACACTTCTCATTCTCACCACCACTTTCTCCTCTAGGAGTAAATTGCTTGGCAGTTGATTTGGTGCATGGCTTGGAAGTGCTGGGGAAAAAGAATCAAAAGATGACTCCAAGGTTTTGAACCTAGATAGCCAGAAAACACATAGGGTCATTAGTAGCATTAATATGAAGTCAGAATGTAGAGCTCTGCTGACAGGTTGGATTTATATCTAAGCGCAAATATCAAAATAGGCAGAAACTGTCCTGGAGTGAAATCAGGCCCAGCAGTACATTGGGGAGCTACATGCACAATATTGAAGCTGTGGGAGCTTCTGCATTCTCCCAAGAAGAGAGGATGGAAAGAGACTTATCATTGGGTAGTTACTATACTGAATACCCATATTTAAGCAGAACCAAAATTAGGTACATTGGTGCAGGCCTGCAATCTCAGTGACTAGGGAGGCTGAGGCAGGAGGATCCCCAGTTTGAGTGCAGTATCAACAACTTACCAAGACCCCATCTCAAAAAACTTTTAGAAGGCTGGGGGTGTAGCTCAATGGTAGGGCACTCCTGAGTTCAATCCCCGGTGCTGGCAGAGAAAAAAAAAAAAAAACAGAACAGAACCAAGATTAGGTCACAGCTACCATTTAGAACTCAGCATAACAATGCTGGAGTTTTCAACAGTTTATTTCCTGAACAGAACAAACCAATGTGCTAAAAAAGCGAATACATTCATCAGTGTCATTAGGAAGTCTCTTTGAAATGAATAATCATATTGGGCTGGGGATGTGGCTCAAGCAGTAGCGTGCTCGCCTGGCATGCGTGCGGCCCGGGTTCGATCCTCAGCACCACATACAAAGATGTTGTGTACACCAAAAACTAAAAAATAAATAAATAAATAAATATTAAAAAAATTCTGTCTCTCTCTCACTCTTTCTAAAAAAAATGAATAATCATATTAACCTCATACACTTAACCTAGGATACTTTCTGCATATATGGTAATGAAACGCTAAGAGAGATACTAGTACATCTGGAAAGTGTCCAGAGAAGAACAATTAAAATAATAAAAGAGAAGAAGCAATTGATGTTTTAGAAAAGACTAAAGGGGTAAGAAACCAGTTCAATTTGAAAAAATAGCTAGCAGAGTCCATAACAATAGGTAACATTTACTGAGTGCTTTGTATGTGTGAGAGGGTTCTAAAACACTTTATATCCTGACAAGAACTGTATCAAATAAACACTATTATTGACTTCATTTTCCAGATCAGTATACTGAGGTACAGCAAAGTTAAGTAACTTCTCTAATCTCCCAGAGGTAGAAAAGGAAGAGCCAGGATTCAAACCCAATCCAATGTCAGAGCAAATGCTTTTAACTACTATAATACAAACCATCCATCAAACAAACCTTAAAGATATGGATCATGTAACCACAGTCTTGTTTACTAAGATTCAAAACTTAAAATACCATGGCACCACTTTAATGCTTTAAGAGGAATACATTTTTGTTGTTGTTGTTTGAATTTCTTAAAATGAACACACATTACTTTGGTAAAGAAAAAAATAAGCAGGGGCTGGGACTATAGCTCAGCGGTAGAGTGCTTGCTTCACACATGAGAGGCCCCGGGTTCAATCCTCAGCACCACATAAAAATAAAGATATTGTGTCCATCTACAACTAAAAAATAAATTAAAAAAGAAAAAAAAAGCAGAGGACGCAATTTCAAACTTGAAAATACTAGTTTGCCCAGAAGGTGGCAGGCTTCTAGAATTTGTTACCCAGAGATATTTGTACTAAATATACTGTTTTATTTGCTAAATACAAATAGCTTGAAGAAAGGTTTAATCCCTACAATAGATACTTACCTTTTATAGATACCTATAATCAGAACATATTCCTAGGGAAAGTGGATTTGTGAACTAAGTAGGAAAGGACAGTGTGGTAGAGAGGGAGAATTTGCATAGGAAATGTAGACATGAATTTGTGGTGTGTGAACATATTCATCTAGTTCAGTGTCATGGAACAGAGTAAGTGAACTTTAAAGATAGTTCTTGGTTAGCTGTGCTTTCTCTATTCAACAGATTGCCCTGAGAAATGTGATGAGTCTTCATATCTCAGTAGGAAGGGCTTTAGAGATCATTATCTCCACCTTCAATAATATCCACATCATTTCTGGGGTGCATATGAATAGTTGCTTAGGAAAACTAAAGGCATTTCTGGGGTCACTTAGGAATTTAAGTACTTTTTCACCTGAGGTTTGACTTTTGTTCTAAGAGGTCATGAAATCAGTGCTGTCATTAGCTGTACTTTGAATCTTTAGGATTAATTCCAACCTTCAGAATCGTGTATGAGAGAACCCAAGGTACTTATTTGAATGATCTTTGATAACTGTGATTATGAATACTTTGGCTTCTCTTCAGGTTGGAATCTACAGATAAAGACAATTTAAATCTCATGTCATGATCATGATTTAAATACTATTAGAAAATGTGAAATTAAGCTAGTTTCTCTTGTACTCAGTACATAGGTAAGAGGCTGACCATAAGAGTGGGGAAGACATCTTAAGAGAGCAGTAGAGAAAATGCAACTCAATGTCTGGACATGAGTCATCTCACTGAAGACTAAAATAATGCTTTAATGGCATGTACAAGTACCACATATCTTACTGGATATATTTTTCCATAACCTTATATTTTTAAAAGAAAGGAACCACATCTCAGCTACTTTAAGAAAATGTGCAATCATTTTCTGCTTTTGATAAATGGATATTACAAAAGGCAATTTACCAGAACACCTGAAAATTTCAACTTGACCATCATCCAAGCTAAAAATGAGGTTTTAAGATTTTTTTTGTTAACTATCATTTCTATCTTGCTAACTCCCAAGAGTGGAGAAGGAAGTACTTTCCCGCCAACTCTACATATTACCTGCTGGTTCTTCCTGATTATGAGGCTTATAAATAGGACTACATTTGTAAGGAATACATTATACCACATTTGACACTGATCAAGTACTGTGTAAAATTCTGGCTTTCAGGTGAAGAAATTGGAAACAGTTCAGGGAAAAATAATGATCATGAGTAAAGATTTGGACAGTGATATATATATATATATGGCAATAATTATATAGGTAAAGTTGAGTAAGTATTTTGAACTTTGGGTGTCTTCCTTATTTTCTAGTTCTTTTCAGCTTTGAGGAAACTCAAGTATATCAGAAGTCCACAGGGATTTTGGGACCTAATTCAAAATAATGGAGACAATGTAGATATCCTTTCAAACAGTAATATTTCTTTTCCACAATTCACTCATTCTTCATCCAACAAACATTTAGTGAATGCCCACCGAGTGATAGCCAAGGTTCTAGGCAATGAAAAATCTGTCCTCTTGGAACTTACATTACAGTGGAGGAAGAGAAATAGTAAACAATAACACAGCAAACACCATAAACATAAATAGATCAATTATTTAGTAGGTTAGAAGGTGATATAAAACAGCAGGCTAAGGGGATCATAAATGAGAGTGTTGCAAACTTAAAAGGAGCAGTAAGGTTAGCCATCTTTGAGGAAGTGAAAGTAGGTAAATTGATGAAGCTAAACATAAAATTCTGATAGGGTTCAAGGGAAAGAATGGTAGTCTATTGTTTGCATTTACCTTGTGATATGTAGTTAACAAAGTTGTGCCACTCAGCCAGGGAGCAGTGTATGAATGGGTGCAGTTTGGGGAAACAAAAAGATGAATTCCCTTTTGGGTATATAAGTTTGAAGTGCCACAGGACCACTCATATGAAAATAAATGTTCAGAAAGTAGTTGGAAATAAAGATCTGGAGCTAAGAAAGGAGATATTTGAGAGAAGAGCTATCGATTTGGAATCACTGTAATATCTATGCTGGTTGAAGTAAGAAATGAGTGGATGAGCTCACCAGGGTAGAGAAGAGCAGAAAGTGGTAAAGGGGAGAACGTTACTATTGAATGTCTGGATTTTAGGGGGTCAAGACAAATAAAAATGGAGAAAAACAAGTTTTTATATATATATATATATATATATATATATATATATATATTTTTTTTTNGCATCGGCCTCTTTGCCCTAGCCCACGCCGCCTTTTCTGCTGCGCAGCGTAAGTACCTGGAGGAGGAGACCTCTGTGGTGTGGACCCTGGGGGCGTTATGTGGGTGCACCCCTAAGGGACTGTCGGACTGAAAGTCCGAGGAACGGTTATTTACATTACAGACTCAGAAATACAATTCAGGATCTGCGGCGTAAGGTTTGGGGTTTGAAGGGTGTGGACACCCGAGATTGAAGAAAGATTGGTGTCAGGGTTAGGGTTCAGAGCGGGAGTCTGTCGGGGAATCCAGGCCAGGGATGTCAGATCCGGCATAGGGCAGATCAGGCAGAGTGTGGGATTGAGGACTTTGAATGCTTGTGGCCTCGTGACAACTAGGTGGACAATATCCTGGGGACTTCTAGGCTGTCCAGGCATAGACTAAGAAGTTAAGTGACCCATTGCCTCAGGGAGGCACTGTGATACCGGTAAAGAATACCGAATTGGGAGTCTGAAGGGACGGTTATTAAAAACTTGTTTGACCGCTGAATCAGTGTGACCTTGGGCAAAAGAGATGTGTGCTGCACTGTATTATAAAATTCAGTCTCTGGTCATTGGTTGAAATTACTCCGTGCTTAGCTGCTACAAGTACAGCGACCGCGATGCCATAAGGGAGTTCATAGGCTACTGGGGGTAAAAAAGTGGATCAAGATATAATCACAATGAAGAGATATAAATATTATGCTAAAAGTTTATAAGGCTGCATGGGAGTTGGGGCATTAATTATTCCAGGAACTGGTGGTTCAGGAATTTGTCCCAGATTCTTGCTACTCTGAGTGTGGTCAACAGACCAGCCTCCTGGACGTCACCTGGGAGCTTGTTAGAAGACACTCAGGCCTCTCTTCAGATCTATTGAGTCAGAATCTTCCTTTTAATAAGATCCCCAGGTGATTTGTATGCACATTAGTTTGAGAAGCATGGTCCTGGAGGAGATTAGGATACATTGGAGTACAATGTTAATTTCTAAAATAAGTTCCAGCTTTAAAATTATACAATCATAGAGCAAGGAGAGCCCTTGGAGATCACTGAAGTCCAACCCCTTCATTTTACAGATGAAGAAATGCCTGGCTAAAGATAGTGTTAGAGTCAGGTTAAGCTGCATGGAAACAAGAAAGTTAGCTAGAAATGGAACAGACAGTAGAAGATTAGTCCAAATCTATTGTTGGTTTTGGTTTGATTTTTTTTTCTTTATACACCTGTCCTTAACAATTCTGTAAGTGAAAACTTAAGAATATGTCTCTAAACACATTCTCTTTTAAGAAAGAATTCATACACATTTACTCAAAACAGTTTCGATATTTGAAGTCCAATGTACATGATTAAATAGAAATTGCCTTAGGTCTATCTAGAATGAGGATTCTGTATTTTTATGTTTCAAGTGATGAGAATGCCTTGTGGATTTGTCACTGCAGTGAGTCCTCTTTGTAATACTCATGTTGGCAAGACACTAATACCTTTGAAACTAATTATGTCATGTGGGATTGCAGCAGCAGATAGCATGATCATCTTTGCTGTAATGACCTTTGTTATAGTGGAGCAGCTATGGTATAGTGAATCTCCTTAATCCTCCCATTATTCTCATTTTGCTGTTTCAGAAACTCAGGAAATGAAAAGATACTGTATTTCTTTGATTCTAAGACACACTCCCCTCTCACTCCCACATTTTAACACTCTAAAAATTGAACTACATGTTACAGTCACTGAGGATGTCTTAACTTGAGGTGTTGTAAATTACCAGTACCATTATCCAAGTTCACCAGCTTTCAAATCCTGATCCTTTTCCTTCATCCCTTGCTGCCTCCTGAAATTAAGGCAGCAACAGAATTATAATTAAAAAGTACTAGATGCAGAAATTGGTGTCCTGGAATTTCTTGTCCACCAGTGCCCCATCATGTTTTTTCCAGAAAAAAATGTTTCCAGACCAGTATTACATTGGCTTTCCTATGTGATGTGGTGCTATACAGAGCTGAGATTTTCTGTAGACTTATTAATTTTTAAATTATTATTTCTTTTACTACTTAGTGAAATAAACAGTTTTCAGAAGTTTCTCATATTCCTTTAGTTAAAAAAAAAATCATGCTTGGGTATTTCTGCCTCATACTTGCCCATCTATCACTCTTACCCCATCTTACAAGGTGACAAAGCAGGTCAAAATGACAATGAAATAGTTAATTAAGATAAGGCAGACTGCCTTAGAGGATAGAGGTTTTTGAGGAATCTGGGATTAGCATTACTTTATGTAGCATGTAAGTCAGCCACTTCTTTGATCTATTGATTTGCTCGCATTTTAAGAAAGAAAAATGGGCTACAATTTCCTTAATGGTATGCTTCTGGTTTATAGATCGTTCTTACATGCGATTAACAGAAAAAGAAGATGAATCACTGCCAATAGATGTAAGTTGGTAATTTATATTCTATTACAATATATTTTTAAAATTAGCCACTTTGCTTATGATAATTTTTTTTACTGGTTTTTATCCTCTTAACATTTTTTTAGACATGAAATAACATCTGTTCTCTGCTTCGCATCACTCTTTGTAAAACCCAAAATTTAGAAACTGTGGAAGATTTCTGTTTTCTAGAACTGTAGTCTTTCTAGGGTTGTCAGCGGTAGAGCATTTGCCTTGCCTGTGGAAGGCACTGGGTTCGATCCTCAGCACCACATGAAAATAAAATAAAGGTATTGTGTCCATCTACTACTAAAACATATTTTTTAAAAATAATCTAAAAGTTACCCTGACCATAGTATGAAAGGGACTTAAAAGATTAATTATTTGGTTCTCAGGAATTTTAAATAAAAAGTCAGTGCTAAATTAAAAAATAAAATAAAAAAGTTTATTACTTGACTTTATTTCTTAGAAAAGTTCCTTATATAAAGTTTTACAACAAAGCTAATAATGCATTGTTTGGGGATACACATAGATGGGAAAACTAAAGAAAATGTATTTTTTAAGCTAAAATATTACATATTCCAACTTCACTCACAATTTTTATCTTTATTAGATTTGAACTTTAAAAGTAATAAGTTCTTTGTAAAGGAATCAAACAATAAGTATAAAAATTAAAACTGGCTGCACAAAATTAAAACAATTACAAAACTGATCCTATTCCTTGGCAATTTCATTTCTACCTCTGATAGTTTTAAGTATATAAGTTCAGACTTCTTCCTATGGGTAAACAACATGTATATATAGTTTTATCTAATCAAAACATAAGAGTTTTTCTTTTTAAAAAAGTTATTATACATGTGTACATATATAAAACTTTATAGTTTTTTATTATACAATTTATCTTGAACATATTTTCATGACAACTCAGATTTAACACATTCTTGTTAACAGTGAAAAAAGTCTCCTTGGTTCATTGGTGGTCAGAATGTAAATTTGTATTACATATGACATTAGGTTTTAATCTGAACAGAATAAAAGGTTGTGACAAATTTTTACTTGAGTTGTTTATAATTAAGGGTATGGTAGATGTGGCTACCTATCTATCACATTTTCTTTGTGGTAAATGCACACAAACATTCACACACACTCATGTATATCTATTTTAAGTAACATTACAAATTGGAAAATTTTTTAAATTCAGAAAATCACAATCAAGAAATATGCTTGTAATCTCATGTTGGTTAGTTTCAAACATTCAACTTTGTTGCTTGCACAAATTTTGAGGAAAGCCATTTGGTATTACCTAATAAATCTGAACATGTGCATATTTTATACTCAGTGTTTGCACTCCTGTGCATCAGGAGACACACAAGAATATTCAAGTTAACATAAAAATAACAGGAAACAACCCATATATCCATCAACGGTGGAATGGATTAATTGTGCAACTTCCATATAATGAAATACAAAACATAATGAAAACAGACTATAACTGTATACTGCAGCAGGGGATAATTTTACAAACATAATGTTGAACAGGAACATCTAGATTCAAAAGAATACACGAGTCCATTTAAATAAGGTTCAAAATGAGCAAAAGTAAAAGGAAGGTAGGGATGAATATATAGCTAGAAAAATTATTAAGAAAAGCAAAGAACTGATTAACACAATTGGGGACAATATTCAACTTTGAGAAGGAGGGTAAAGGAAATAATCAGAGGGGACACATGGCACCTGAAAGGTGCTAGAAACTGTCTATTTAAGCTGCATAGTGGGTAAGTGGTGTAATTTTATTGCTTTTCTTTACTTTGTAGCATATGCTTTGTGTACTTATTTTGAAAAAAAAACACATTTTCAAAATTCTCAGTTACTCCTTCAAACAGGTAATATTTGACAAATGAATACTGATTTTGTATTTATTTAGTACTGTTTAGTTTATTTTAGTTTATTTTTTTAAAGGAGAGAGAGAGAGAGAGAATATGAATCTTTTTTTTTTTTTTTTTTTTTTTTTTTTNACAATGCCTTTATTTTTATGTGGTGCTGAGAATCGAACCCATGTCTTGCCCATGCTAAGCGAGCGCTCCACCACTGAGCCACAATCCCAGCCCCTATTTGAGTTTATTTATTGAAGCATCACACCTATTTTTGTAGCCAAGCCACAGGATGAATAGAAGATTTTATTGTGTCTGAGTGCAAATCATTTCAAGTGATAATTGATTTCCTATATAAGTGGCACTGAAAGGGACTACTTGTTAGAAGCCATACAGAGTAGAAGAGAAGATTGTGAATGTTTTGTATAATATTTTTGTGCTATTTAGTAATCTCAATCTTTATACTCACAGATAGTTCTTCAGACACTTCTGGCCTTTGCAGTTACCTGTTATGGTATAGTTCATATTGCAGGGGAGTTTAAAGACATGGATGCCACTTCAGAACTAAAAAATAAGTAAGTCTTTCCCTTTTCAGAGGCATTTATTTTGTAGGGATTTGCTTTATTATGTAATCTCTGGCACATGAAACTTGGTTTTGTTCTTACATTTGATTATGTAGTTTGTATGAAGAAGAGGTAAAAATATCGAGGAAGTGTTTGATATGATAGGAAAAATGGAAGCTGAATGTCTGATCATTGATATTAGAATAAGGTATTACCTTATAGTACTAGCTAGAAACTTAAATTTATTGGTTGGTTGGAGGGAGAGAAATAGACACATAGATAATTCCTCCAAAAGATTAACCATGATCCCTCCTTCTCTCTCTTCCTTCCTTCCTCTGCCCCCCTTCCCTCTCTCTTTTCTTTCTTTATTCATCTTTTATCCTCTTGTGACAGCTTAGTCTTTGGAAGAATAATGGTTTTTCTGTTTACTCTCTTGTTTGAACCTGGTCTGTGACATAAGCTCTGCCCACAGGCCCTTTTGTATTCCTGGATGAAAAAAAAAATGTTACTCTACTTTCTTTTTTTTTTTTTTCTGGACTTTTTCTAAGCTGTTTTCACAAGCTTTGTTTGTTTTTCTTTCTCATATTTCTACTTCAGTTTTGTATAATTCCATCTCTGAAATTTATCCACTTTCTTTTTTTTATTGGTTGTTCAAAACATTACAAAGCTCTTGACATATCATATTTCATACATTTGATTCAAGTGGGTTATAAACTCCCATTTTTACCCCGTATACAGATTCCAGAATCACATCGGTTACACATCCACGTTTTTACATATTGCCATACTAGTGACTATTGTATTCTGCTATCTTTCCTATCCTCTACTATCCCCCCTCCCCTCCCCTCCCATCTTCTCTCTCTACCCCATCTACTGTAATTCATGAAATTTATCCACTTTCGTGATCCTGGAAATAACTGTATTTTCTTAGAAGGGTTCGCAGTAAAAATTTATGTGTTAAAGGAAACTCATCCCTCCTCACCCCCTTACTTTTACTTTTGATTTGCATCTTTTTGTTGTTTTCTGTTTTTATTGTGTATTATAGTTGTACATAATGGTGGAATTCATTGTTACATATTTGTACATGCTGTTACATTTTAATGTACATTTATATACCTCCTGTTTTATATGGGGGTGTACTTGAATGATTAGGTCAGCTGACTTTGAGATTTGAGTTTTAATCAAAGGAAGGGTTCTTCTGAAAAATAACACTTGAAAGCAAACACTAAAGGCCATACACCAAGGTGTTTGTGAACTTTTTAAAAAACTATTTAGGTCTCACTAGAAAAGAAAGGATATTCTACTATCACTGCTGCTCTTATAAAGAGTCTACCAAGAATCACAGGCAAGGGGCCTGGAAAGAAAGAAGTAAAACAGAATGGGATCAAGTAGGTGGTAGCAAAATATATGATTTTGGCCAATGGGAGGTTTTGTTGTTATGCTTGAAAGATTTGTGGGAAACAGATCTGTGAAATGATCATATGGCTGAATAGTGAGGGCCAAATGAGAATAATCAAAAGGTGTAATCTATGGGCATGTTTTTGGAAGACTATTTGGAAAAAGCCACTTTTAGATTTATAGAGGTGATTAAAGTTGACCTAGTGTTTGGTTTATTATTCATAGGCAACCTAAAAGGAATGGATGAATAAAAAAGAAAATTGAGAGCTTTGTGTGGGCTTTCCAGGTTTCTTATTTTCTCTGTACAGTTAGAGAGAGAGAGATAGAGAGAGAGATAGATATCTAGTATGATTATCATTTACAGTCTGATTTTATGGGCTTATTAGGCTGAGTTAAAATATAGTCCATAGCAAATTTGTAATTCATTAGAAACCTGGTTATTTTCAAAGATTTATGTGCTTTACAGATTTACCTGCTTTTATAAAGATTTATCTAAAATTGATGCTTTTTTTTCTTTTAAGGACATTTGATACCTTAAGGAATCATCCATCATTTTATGTATTTAATCATCGTGGTCGAGTATTGTTCCGGCCTTCGGAGACAACAAATTCTTCAAACCAGGAGGCATTGTCCTCTAACACATCATTGAAGTTACGAAAACTCGAATCACTGCGTCGCTAAGGTTTTTACAAATTATAATAGCAGGACAGGACACAGAGCTGAATCTTGGAGTTTGGGGTATAAAACACTCCCCCCCAATCAGTATTTATATTGATCTTTCAGACCTAATTAAACAAATCTATACCCCTTGTTTGTACACTGTTAAAAAATTGTAGATGGAGTGTAAGTTATCTGCAAAATGAGTCTTTAATCTTTCATATATATTTTCATTTAAAACCAATTTGCATCTTTTGTAAAAGTCACTGTTTTGAACACATTTCCTTGAAAAAGGTTGGTTTTTATGTTTATTTATTTTCTTAGATTTCTTTTGCACTAGTTTTTAGGAATCCTTTTGGAAATACTGCGTGACTACTGCATTTTGCAGCATGAATTATAGTAAAAAGGTCTTCAGTTCTTATCAAATGGACTTCCCTAATGAGACCAAAATAGTGACTTCTCAGTTTTTCTTATGTGCCCTCAAAAGTGGCTCTTTTTTTCCCAAGATACTTGTCTGATATTAATTTATCCTTGATTCTCTCCCCACCCCATTCCTATATACCTTCTAACATCAGTTGTCTTATTTCATCACTTCTCTGAGGTTCTGTGTGCAGTGAGCAATTTTTGCGTCAGAAATTCTGTCATAACAAATGCACTTAACAAGTTTAACTTGCTGTAATGCTGCTTGTGTTCTCCTCATTTAGCTGTAAAAATGTTTCCTAACTTTGTAGTATTAGTTGAAGATAGACCAAAAAGACCGTTTGTGATTTCATTATCATCCCTCTATGGAACAATCATAATCATTGAGGAAAACTGATTACCTGTCATTAGCCAGTTTAACTTATTCAAAGTCTGTGTTATTTCTTACTAAATAAGTGAAAATAAAAGAAGCTTCTCATTAATCTAAAGGCAGAGTCAAAAAAAATTGGGCCAAATATATTCTAAATATTTGGAACTAATATATTAAATATTTTAGAAAATTAAAGTCATTTAAGAAATTATAGCCAGTTTAGTTTTCAGTCTTCACTGTATAGTGCTGAAGGTGAAGATGGATAAAGAGTTGGATTTTTTCAGAAATAGTAATTTTACCCTTAGGGAAATTTGGCTAGCTCTTTGAGCAGGAAGCTCAGCATTTTTTGGTAGACAGCATTGCTTTATTGAACTGTACAGTTATAAAAACATTACTTTTTGTTGAATTGTATAGGTTTTTAAAGGGAATAAATGTATGCAGGTTTGAAAAGGAAATATGCTTTAGGCAAGAGTCATAAGATGCCCTTATACCTGATGGCATTTTTCCATTGGAAATAAACCTCAGCTCTTACATTCTGCCTAGTTGTACACAACCCCAAAGGATGAGATTATTTTGTCATGGGATTTTTATTGTCATTTTATTTTGTTTTACCAGCTCAGTCGGTGGAACCCTGACTTTGGTCTCTAATGAGACAAAGTTAGAAATCTGCTGATAACCTAAAATAATTTAGAAATGTGTTAAAAATATGAAGTAAGGGATTAAAGTGATGAAGTCAAAATAGCGTGTGGGAAACAAGCTCTTTACACCATGCTTGTCTACCATTTCCTCAGGTATGGCCTGCTTTGGGAGAGTCTCTTGTTTTCTTCTCTTTGGGGACTGTCTTCCTTTCTTAAAATTTTTGTAACAGTGTATTTGGCATTTGATTCACATACTATGTAATTCACCCATTTAAAGGGTGTAACTTCATGATTTTTATATTCACAAAGTTGTGCGCCCATGATCAGACAAATTTAGGGCATTTAATCACACTGAAAGTAACTCTGTACCCTTTGGCAGTCATCTCCTATTTTTTCCCAGTGCTCCCCAGCCCTAGGCAACCACCAGTCCACTTTCTATATACCTATTTTAATCATTTAATATAAATTAATTCATACAATATCTAGTCTTTTGTGATTGGCTTCCCCAAAATGGTTTTCTCTGGCATGAAAAAGTTGTTCTCATCTTGAAAACTCTTATTGTAGGAAAAGAAAGTGACTGGTAAATCAATGAATTTAAGGAGGGAGGGTCAGATACCTCACAGGTTTCTCAGTTAATCTTATGCTCAGTTTAATCTTATGCTGAATAGCCAATAATTCATTGTATACTATTGCTTATAATATTTTGGCTAGTTTGTAGAATGGACATTGAAATCTATCTTTGCTGGCCCAGTCAGAAAAGTCCTGCTAAAAATGATGCCAAATAATTTGGCAAATAATTGACATAGCACTTTTCAGGTGTCTGTCTTTGTCAGCACCTCATATACCTCGGGCCAGGTGAGCTCCCCAAATCTCTCTTAAAATTTACTCCAGTGAATTTCTGCTGTCTTTTAAAGTATGTACCATAGGACTAAAGGTGATTTGAGTGCATTATAACAGTGCTAAATGTATTAAATGGAATTTTATTTACATTACTATGAGATAGTTAATTATTGCCTAAAGTAGTTCAAAACTATAGTGATGAGAGTTAGTTAGTCCTTCAGTTGACTATGATTTCAGTGACAATTCAGAAATGTGAGAAGTGCACACCAATCAAAGTTCTCTAGAATACAGGAAGACTCAATAACCAGGGAACCAGCCAATACTGTGGGCTAATGGCCCAATGGCAGAAAATGGAGATTGGTGAATTAGAGACTGTTATGCTCTGTAACTCCCTAATAATTGTTCCCAAGCATCGTGGCTTATTTTTGAGTGGCATGACAGCATCTTCCTGGTTATATGTGGCCTATTTCCATGATGTATTGAGTAGTGTTGTTTGTTGTGAGCATCGATGCCTGTAACACCAAGCTAAACACGTTTTGAATATGTTTTCTCTCTTTAAATGACCTTGCCCTGTCCAATAAATAAATGATTGTCTTGCCTTGTTTTTGGTGGTGTTTTTTTTTTGTTTTTTTTGTTTTTAAATCTCATTTCCTCTGCTTCACTATCCCCAGAAAAATTTAAGAGTGTATTTCATGACTGTATTTTTTCTAGCATGATCCTGTTTACTAAGTTCCATAGGTACTTTAGTTGTACATGTAAAGTCTTACTGCGGTTTTATGTTTTTATAGTCAAAATAGAATGCATAACCTCATTTATATTTGTATGTCATCAAATGCCCTTTGGGGTATAAGAATTGGTCCTTGAGTAGCAGTATCCAATCACAAATGTTTATTTTTCAAGATGAACTTTAGATACTTTAGATATCATTTTGTCCATATCTAAAATTTGCCTTAAACTTTATTTTGGAAATTGCAAACCTACAGAAATGTGAAAGAATAACATGATGAATGAACATTTCATTTAGATTCATCATTCATATAGATTCACTATTCCTAAACATTTTGTCACTGATGCTTTTGCTTTCTCCAAATGTTTTTCCTTCCCCTGCCTCAGTCATTTGAGATAAATTGTAGGATTTTGTCATCCCATTTTATAACATCCTTACATGTGTCAGTGTGCCTCTCTTACAAGAGTGAGGATTTTCTCCCATTTAACCATAATACCATACTATAATACCATGACCTAAAAAAAACTCAATATTATTTCATATTCAAATTTCTGTATGTATCCCCAAAATAGATTTTGTAGCTACTTTGAAAAGGTTCACAAATTATATTGATCAATGTGTCTATCTAGTCGCTCTTCAATAATAGTTCCTTTTTTTTTTTTCCTTTTACAGTACTGGGAATTAAATCCATGGCCTCACACATGCTAGGCAGGCAAGTATTCTACCACTAAGCTACATCTCCAACCCTTTTAAATTTATTTGGAGATAGAGTCCCACTAAGTTGCCCAGGTAGGCCTCAAAACTTAGAGTCTTTCTGCTGCAAACTCCAAAGTAGCCGAGATTACAAGTGTGTACCACTGTACCAGCTTCCTCTATCTCTTAAAAATATTTTCTAAATAAGTTTTATTAGAACTCATTTAGACTTACAAAAAACTAGAAAGGGTTCCTATATGTCCTACACTTAGTTTCCCCAGTCACTAGCATATTAGCATAAGACATTTTGATAAAATCCTTGGGCCAATCTTAATATGTGTTAGTTAAAATCCATACTTTATTCAGATATTCTTGGGTTTTTCCCTAACGTCCTTTTTGTATCCAGGATACTTCCAGAGTACCACATTACATTAGTCATATTATTCTTAGATTTCTGTCGTTTTTGATTATCTTGACAGTTTTGAGGAATACTGGTCAAATATTTGTAGAATGTTCCTCTACGTGAATTTGTCTGATGTTTTTTCCCATTATTAGACCAGAATTGTATTTTTTGGAAGAACACCAAGGTAAACGGCCATTCTCATCATATCAAGGGTACATATTATCACAGTTCGCATTAACCTCGGTCAGTTCAGCCAGTTTTCTTCACTGTAAAGTTACTCTTCTTTCCCCTTTTCCATACTATACTTTTTGAAAGGAAGATATCATACATAGTCTACACTTAGGGAGTGAGAAGTTATGCTCTTACTCCTTGAGGAGAGAGTACCTATATAACTTATTTGGATTTATTCTACAAAGATATGTTTCTTCTCCATTTAGTAATTTAACCAATTCTTCACTTATATCAGTTTGGATTTGTGGATATTTATACTTTGGGTTATCATGTAATACTACTTTACATTGTTGCTGAAATTGTTCCCGATGCAAACATTGAATGCTCTTTTAGTGGGCTCTTCTGTCCTTTGACATGCCCCCCCACCCCCTGCCACTGCCATCATTATGGATTTTGAAATGGAGAGTATTTCCTTACTTTCTGGCACTATTTTCAGGCTCATGTGGTACATTTCCTTCTCCAGTCATTTCTCTAGAGCCCTGAATTAAAGAACAGTATTATAAACTAAGACCTGGCCACTGGATTTCCTCATTGCTACTAGCATGTCATTGCTTCTAGGTCTTTTTCACAGAGAAGGAAATATATATGTACATAATAACCTATGAATTTACACATAAATGTAAAGTTTTCTGTATGTAACATCTGTAGTTCTATTTATGAAACATGAATTCATGCTGATATTCCATCCATTACCACATAGATCATTCTAACCTCTTTCTCTTGCTTATGTATCAACTCCCCCTCAAATGAGAAAACTGATTCCAAACATCTGCTATCTACTTACTTGAATTGTTTGATTCCAGTATACATGAAAAGTGGTTTCAGAATTGTGAACCTATACCCCCACGGAAAACAACTTTATCAAAGAATACATGATTATGTAGGTTGTGTTTGCCGTTGGTTTATAGACTCATTTCCAAAGTTAACTTAGGTTACTCAGGTTAATGCCCCACTTTGATATGTTTATTTCATAAATTTGTAATAAAGTTAGATTATTTCATCACATTCCTATTCTATTCTGGAATTTCCTTAACCTTGTAGGTGATTTTTTAAAATTTCTATACATTAGGGTTCACTTTTTGTGTTCTAAAGTTAATCCATAGTTACATATTCCCAATGACATTATAATATAAAATCACAGCCCTAAAAATCCCTAGACTTAACCTATTCGTCCCTCCCTCCCCTTCCTCTAGGATGCTGTTAACCACTGATCTTTTTAATGTCTCTAATAGTTTTGCCTTTTCTAGAATGAAATACAGTTGGAATCACATAGTATGTAGCATTTTAACACCAGCTTCTTTCACTTCAGAGTATGCATTCAGTATTCCTCTGTCTCTTCATCTTGATAAATCATTTATTTTTCACTCTGAATAACAGGATGTTGTATAGATGTCCCTACATTATTTATCCATTTATGAATTAAAGGACATTTTCGTTGCTTCCAGTTTGTACTGGTTATGAATAAAGCTGCAGTAAACGAGTTTTTGTATAGACATAATTTTTCAAATTAGTTGAGTAAATACCAGTGAGCATTTGCCAGTAAATGCATGGAAATGGAGAAAATCATGCTAAGTGAAATAAGCCAGACTCAAAATCAAGGGTTGAATGTTTTCTATCATTTGGAAGCTTAAGGAAAAGAAGGGGCTGGGGTTGTGGCTCAGCCATAGAGCACTCTCCTAGTAGGAGCAAGGGCCTAGGTTCAATCCTCAGCACCACATAAAAATAAATAAAGGGATAAAAAAAAGGAAAAGATAATTGGGGAGGGGATCAAATATCATAAAGATATGGGAAAGTTCAGTGAAATACACAAAAGAAAAGAAAAAGGAAGGGAAAAGGGAAGAAATATGGAGTGATTTTTTAAAAATTTATATATATACCAATGTATCAAAGGGAATTTCACCTTTATGTATACATTGAAAGTACCAATAAAGAAAAAAAGGATGGAGAAAATAGGGAGGGAGGAAGGAGGAAAAAGTGGGACTGAAATCAAATTTCTTGTATGTATAATTTTGTCAAATGGAATCAAAATAATATGTAAAACCAAAATATTCAATAAATAAATAAATAACCAGTGCTCTTGGGCAGGCAGGTGAACCAAGGCCTGTGAGCCAAATCTGGCCTTCCTATTCTTGAAAATAAAGTTTTATTGGAACACAAAAAAATGCTGTACATATTTTGTTTGATTTATACATGTTTCTTTATTTTGGTGCTATTGCAAATATTATTTTTGAATCTTAAATTCCAATTGCTGGTATTTAGGAAAACATTTGACTTCTGTATATTAACCTCAATCCTACTCCTTGTTGTCATTATTAAAATTCAGCAATGGATTTTATATTTTGTCAAATGCACTTTTGGTATCTGTAAGGATAATCACATTTCTTCCGTCTTCCTAATAAAGTAGTGAATTATAAGAATTGATTGTCAATGTGAACCATATTTGCATTCATCAGGTAAAGCAAATATTCATTAAAATAACAGCTTGCTAGAAGTTTTGGTTTTAAAAATTTTCTTTAATGTTAGTCCTGTTTTATCAAATTTCTTTAAACCTCAGATTCACTAATAATACTAGAATTCTACTAAAAATGAAATTTTATTAAATTTTCTTTTTCATCTGTGTTTTTTATTCCATGATTATTAGGGATACTGACCTTTTTTCCTCTATTGTGATTTATATTCCTTTATTTTGTAGTCAAATGTGTTATAATTCAATATTTGGTCCACATAGAAATATATGGAATATATATATATGATGGAACTTAATAAAAGAGATATGTGTTTACTTACCATCAAACTTAAATATAAAAGTACCAATACTATTGTAGTGACCTTTTCTGTTATGCTTAGCAATATTTGTGTCCCCTTTAAGAAATATTTTTGGGCTGGGGTTGTAGCTCAGTTGTAAAGCGCTTGCCTAGCATGGGTGAGGCACTGGGTTCTATCCTCAGCACCACATAAAAATAAATAAGTAAAATAAAGGTATAAAAATACCTTCCTAGTTTGAAGTCTTAAAGAAATTCTTCTATAATTTCTCTAAGGACTTTATTAATTTTTCTTTTTCATTTAAGTACTTAATCAATGTGATTTTTTTTAATATATGGTGTGAGGAAGCAATTCAATTACATTATTTTTTAACAAAGGTTGCTAATTGTCCTAGTGTCATATATTGCATAATCTATCCTTTTCTCAGTTATGTGCAATAGCCCCACAGAATTATATAAAAAATTCCACATATGCATGGGATTTTTCTGGACTCTGCTTTTATTTCATTGTTCAATTTGGGTACCTCTTCTATATCACATTGCCTTTATTACTAAAGATTCATAATAAGTCTTGAGAATAATAATAAAGTTTCCCCTAATTTGTTCTTTATGTTTGTCTTGAGTATTCTTAGGAATTTACTCTTCTGTGTAAATTTTAGAATCAGCCTGTCAAGTTCTATGGGAAAAAAGCTTTTGGAATTTTTATTGTAATTTTTCTGCATTTATACATTAAATTGGGTTGGGGGAAGGATATTCACTATTCCTATCCAATGTAACCCTCCCTTTAACCCTTCTTATGTCTTTCAGTAACATTTTAGAATGTTAATATTTTATACTGTTTGTCTGCATAGTGGTTTTATACACCTTTAGTTATATGCGTTATATTCACATACGTATCTCCATATATATTATGTACATATTCTGTATATATATTTCATGTATATAATATGTGCATTTCTACATATCTTTATGTATTTATTCCTCATGTAATTTTGCTAATATTATCATAAAACTTATATTTCCTAATTTTCTTGGTGCTGTTATGTAAAAATAGTTAATTTTCATATACTGATTTTATATCTAGCAACCTTGTCAAACTCTTTTGCTTACAGAGTAATTTGAGCTTTTAGTTTAGCAAATAATTTATCTTAGGGTGCAAGCTAGAAATTTTTGTAACACATTGTTGAATAGAAGTACTGATAATGGGCAACTTTGTCTTGTTCTTTATCTTATGAAGAATAATTCTAACTTTTAACCACTAGAAATAATGTACACTGTAGATTTGTGGTATATTCATGTCTTAACAAATGTGTTTAATTTTGTCCTCATGAATACTCCTTTGCATTCATCACCTCTTCTGCATTGATCAGGATAACTGTATCACTTTTCTCTTTTTTGGTTGTTATTATTGGTTTTGTTACTGCTTTAAGTTTTTTATTATTTCCCCCTAACTTTGTTAAGGTAAAACTGACAAATAAAAATCATATATTTTTATGATTACAATAAATTCATGTAATAATAAATTATTAATTTAAGCCAATTAACATATCCACATATTTAGCACCTCATCTACTTATCACTTTGTTGTTGTTGTTGTTAACAGGGATTGAATCCAGGGGTGCCTTACCACTTAGCCACATCCCCAGCCCTTTTTATATTTTATTTTGAGAGAGGGTCTTGCTAAGTTGCTTAGGGCTTACTAAATTGCTTGAGGCTGGCTTTAAACTTGCAATCCTCCTGCCTTAGCCTCACAAGCTGCTGGGATAACAGGCATGTGTCACTGTTCCTGGTCACATACTTACCACTTTTTCATGTTGAGAGCATTTAGGATCCCTTTTAGGAATTTTCATATATACAGTACATTATTATTATTAACTAAAGGCACCATGCTGTAAATTAGATCTCCAAAATTATTTTCTTTGGTCACCTGTGCTTTCAGGATCATATCCAAGAAATAATTGCCAGGACAATATTAAGAAGTTTTTGCTGTTTTCTTCTAGGTGTTTCATAGTTTCAAGTCTTATGTTTTAATTGTTTAATCAATTTTGAATTGATTATTTATATGGTCAGAAATGAGGATCCAATTTCATTCTTCTGTATTTCAATTTATTTATTTTTTATATTTATTTTTTTAGTCATAGGTGGACACAATTTTATTTTATTTATTTTCATGTGGTGCTGAGAATCGAACCCAGTGCCTCACATGTGCTAGGCAAGCACTCTACCACTGAGCCACAACCCCAGCCCCTGTGTATTTCAATTTAAATGCATAAATAGTGTCTCCTCTGGCATGTCCAAGACAATTTTTAAACTCAACGTGATGCATGAGCTTAACCTGAACCCCTGACCCCCCTCTCCCAACAAACCTCTATGTACAGCATTTGCCAACCCAATTAATGACACCATTTGTTGATGTGCTGCCAAAAGCATAACAACCAGCTACCTATATGTGGTATGCAGGGATGAGAAGGTTGAGAAGCCCTGGTTTGTAGTGTTTGCAGATTATTATATAATGTAAATAATCCAAACATGGCTGATTTCAAGTTATCACACAAGGTTACTGAACACTGAATCAGAAAGAGTTTGGCACAATCAGCTTTCTTAAGTCGTCAGCTCTTTTACCCCACTGTCACTACTATTCACCTAGTGGTTCAGGCAGGAATTCACTCAATCAATGTTATTTCTCTTTTATTCTAGACATACATGCAAACTCTTAGCAACTCCAGGCAACATTCTGTCTAATATAGTTCCCAACCAACATCATTTCTCTCCATTCCTCTAGTCCATGCTGCCATGATCTCTCACCAGTAAATTCATATTTTGAAATATCTCCAGGACTTTTTTCCCCAGTACTAGAGATGAAACCCAAGCCCTTGTACATACTAGGCAAATGTTCTACCATAAGCTACACTTGAACTCTCTAGAACTTTTTCATCTTTCAAATATGAAACTCTGTACTCATTAAACAACTCCTATGCCTCCCTCCCCAGCCATCATTCTACTTACTTTTTCTATGAATTTGACTGCTTTAGATCCCACATATAGATAGAATCACATAATATTTGTCTTTTTATGACTGACTTATTTTACTTGGCATAGTAACCTCAAAATTCATCCATGTTGTATTCTGTGACAAGATTTTTTCCTTTTTAAGGCTGACCAATATTCTAGTATATGTACAGGTTTATATGAAGTTTTAGTCAGCTTTCTCACTGCTGTGACTAAAAGACCTGAACAAACAATTTTAGAAGAGAAAAATATTATTTGGGGGCTCATGGTTTCAGAGGTTTCACTACACAGACAGCTGATTCCATTCCTCGGGACTCAAGGTGAGGCTAAACATGGCTGAAGAGTGTGGTGGAGGGAAGCAGCTCACATGATGATCAGGAAGCAGAGAAACAGATCTCCACTCACCAGATACAAAATATATACACCAAAGCCACCCCCAAGGACCCACCTCCTCCAGCCACACCCTACAGTCTTCAGTTAATCCCATCAGGGGTTAGTTCACTGATTAGTTTAAAGCTATAACCCAATCATTTGACTTCTGAATGTTCTTGCATTGTCTTACATGTGAGCTTTTGGGGGACACCTCACATCCAAACCATAATTTGTAACATTTAATTTATCCACTTATCTGTCAGTGTACATCTGGGATATTTATACTTCTTGGATACTATAGATAATGCTGCTATGAATATTAGTGCACAAGTATTTCTTTAAGACTCAATTTCAATTCCTTTGGACATATATACTAAAGAGAGATTCCTGAATCATGTGGTAGTTCTATTTAATTTGGGT
This sequence comes from Marmota marmota marmota, assembly GCF_001458135.2. Lineage (NCBI taxonomy): Eukaryota > Metazoa > Chordata > Mammalia > Rodentia > Sciuridae > Marmota > Marmota marmota. The sequence continues at coordinate 14,201,301 of NW_026000272.1, forward strand.
GGTGAACTTTTAGAATAAACTTCTACAGTGTTTTACATTTTCAATCCCACACATTGGTGTGCAAGGATTCTAATTTCTCTACACCCTTGCCAGCACTAGTTTGTTAGAGTCTGTAAACAAGTCTGCAGCACTAGTTATTTTCCTTGTTATTTGTTTTTGTTTTGTCTTGTTTTGACAGCAATCATCCTGATGGGTATGAGGTGACATCTTATTGTGCATTTGATTTGCATTTCTTTGATGATTAGTGAGATTGAACATCCTTTTATATGCTTGTTGGCCATTTATTAATATTTATCTTATAGTAATTTTTTGTGTGTGGCACCAGTGAGTGAACCCAGAGGTGCTCTGCCACTGAGATATATCCTCAGCTCCTTTAAAATTTTTCTTTTGTGACAAAGTCTTACTAAGTCACTAAATGCTGGACTTGAATTTTCAATCCTCCTGCTTCCACCTCCTCAGTAGCTGGAATTACAGGCAGGTGCTACCATGCCCAACTTTATTGGTCATTTATATATCATCATTGGAGATATGTATATTCAAGTCCTTTACCCAATTTAAAATTATTTTATTTTTATGGTTGAGCTGTAGGGGTGAGACCAAATGCTGAAAGAATAAAAAGCCACGTGTTGTCACCTTGGCCTCTATGAAGCACAGCAGGCCCTGGAGGCCTCATTCTGGGTTCTTGGGATGCTGGCCCTGGTCCTGAGGGATCTTAGCTGCTGTGCACCTGTAGGACACATCCTAGCCTGGTTACTGCAATTCTGGCAGCATCCATGCTGCTAGGAGCCTCTGTCCCTCATTCAGTATCAGGACTCAAGATGAAGCCCTACCAGAGCCCTCACCCCAGCCAGACTTTGTTACCAGTGTCTTAGTGACCCCACTTTCTTTGAGCTATCATCCTTCTGCAGGGGGCTCATGACAGCAAAGTCCCAACCACAGTCATGCAGCCTCTACCCACGCCACTGGCCACATCTGAGATGGGCCCTTGCAGAAGGAAAACTCTCCTTAATTTAGATGTCCCTGACATAGTCAAGTGAGTCCTTACAAGCACACAGATTCTTCTATCCTAGAGCAAAGGAGGAAGTCTGCTGCAGTCTGGCTGGGCACAATTCAGGAGCCACTTGTCAAAAGAAACTAACTTTATTTTTAGAACCACACACGCCAAACAAAACCGCTCCTCAGGAAAAACCCTCAGAGCCCAACTGCCACCACCGGCTTCCCACAAGCCTCTCTCTACCACAAGCCTCTCCACCTCCCACAATCCTCCTGCTCTTGAGGCCGATTGGCTGGGTCGCGTGGGCGGAGCCAAAAAAGTCCCGCAATGAGCAGCTCCATGGTCTGAAAGGGCAGGGAAACAGCCCAATGAGCATCACCGCAGAGGAGCCAATCAGCTAGATGTTGCTGGGGCCGCTGTGAGCCAATCATCAGCTGGCAGTCTGAAAGTTTGCTGGGGCCCCTTTGGCTGTGGCTCTCAACAGAAGTCAGAGATATGTAAAGGAGAAGAAAGATTGGACATGATTTTAATGCTCTAAAGATGTAGGGAGTCCATCTGAGAAGGAATGGGGAGGACTTAGGTGTTGAGAGTGGCCTCTATTAACATCCAGCAAGGAAGTTGGAGACCTTATTTCTATAACCTTAAGCACATAACTAGATCCTGAACACCATCAGAAATTAGGGAAATGGAAATCAAAATCACAATGAGATATCACTTCACAACACTGGGATTAACAAGTGTTGTGGAGGATGTGAAAAATTGGGATCCTCAAATATTATTGGTAGGAATGGAAAATGGTGCAGGATCTCTAGAAAATAGTCTGACATTCCATCAAAAAATTAAACATAAAGTTACTATGTAACCCAGCAATCCTAATTCTAGCCATATACTCAAGAGAAAGGAAAGCATCTATCCACACACAGATTTGTACACAAACTTTTGCAGCCAGAAGGAACATTGTGTTGCTTCCATTTTCATACCTCTGCCTTAAGAACCATTCTTTGTTATTAATTAATTTATTTATTCTAATTAGGTATATATGAGAGAAGAATGCATTTTGATTCATTGTACACAACTGCAGTACAACTTTTCATTTCTCTGCACCACATGTGCAGTCATACATGTACCTAGGGTAATGATGCCCATCTCATGCCACCATCTTTTCTGCCCCCGTGCCTCCCCTCCCTTTGCCCAATCACAGTCCCTCCATTTTCCTCATGCCCCTCCATTATGGATCAGCATCCATTTACCAGAGAGAACATTCAGCTTTTGGTTTTGGGGGATTGGCTTACTTCGCTTAGCATGATATTCTGCAACTCCATCCATTTACCTGCAAATGCCATGATTTTATTCTCTTTTAATGCTGAGTAATATTCCATTGAGTATATATACCACAGTTTCTTTATCCATTTAAGAACCATTTTTTGTGTAACTAAGTAAAACAAACAAACAAAAAAGAACCATTTTTAGTCAATTACCCCAGGATACTGTATTTAAAAGTTAGAAAAATGATGCAGATCTTTGGATGAATATCATACTAATGAATGGCTCTCATTTTGTAACTTACTTTTTGGCCTGTTGGAACTTGAGTCTAGGTACAGTTTAGAAGCAATGGCCCAGGTATGGTGGTGCACACCTGTAATCCCAGTGACTAGGGAGGTGAGGCAGAAGGATCACAAGTTTGAGGCCAGCCTCAGCAGTTTAGTGAGGCCCTAAGCAACTTAGTGAGACCTCGCCACAAAATAAAAAATAAAAAGGGATGGGGATGTAGATCAGTGATTGAGCACCCCTGGGTACAATCCCCAGTATGGGGGAGGGGTAGAGTAGGGAAAGCAATAAGATATGGTAATAGTAGCTCTAGGGAGCATCAGCTGTGTCCTGCAAGACAACCATCCAAGGTGAGACCCTCACAAGTTCTGTAGGTAAAGGAAAAAATTCCTTTACAAGCAGGAGTGGAAGGACTTCTACTAGCTGAGATATTTTGCAAAATTCAGAAGTCTGCAATGGATTAAATATGTCCCTCTACCATTTATTTGTTGAAATCTTATTCCCTATTGTGATGCTATTAGGAACTGGGCCTTTGAGAGTTGGTTAGGTCATGAGGGTGGTGGTATCAGTTCCCTTATAAAAGGGACCCCAGGAAGTTCTCTCACTCACTTTCTGTTATAGGGGAAAACATGAGACGTCAACTGTCTGCAACCTAGGAGGGAGTTCTCACCAGAACCCAACCATGCTGGCACCCTGATCTTGACTTCCAGCTTTCATCATTGTGAGAAATAAAATTTGGGAAAAGGGAAGATGGTGGAGTAGAGGAGGTTGCTTTACAAGCTGCTCCATGGTGTGAGACCAAGAAAGTAGATAAACAGCTTCTCAGTGAGGTGGGTGAAAAGAGGGGTTTTATTGGGATTTAATACTGGACTCTCAGAACAGCTTGGGGACTCAGAAGTTTGGATATAATGAAATAAAAGAAGAAAACCCATTGCTGGTGCCAGCAGCTGCCAGAGCAGATCCACTGGGCAAAGCAGAAAGGGGGACTAAGAGAACCCATTTTTTTAGGTGGCACCATGGAGTGTCTTGGTATGGAGAAATCAGAGATCAAGGACACTGCCAGACTGCTCCAAAAGAAGTGCTACACTATATCTTCATGCAGGAACACCATTCCATGGAGAAAAAAGACAGATACCATTTTTCCCACCATGCTGCAGTGGCCAGTGACTATGAGAGTAAGTCCAGGAGCCCAGGCCTGTATAATCCGAGCTGGGTCCAAAAACTAGATCAGGCAGAGGTCTGCCACATGACTCAGAGGGTGCTTAGGAAACCAGGAGAAATTCAGGCATGGAATGTATTTTACGCAGAGGAATACGGGTCATTGAGACTCAAGTGATCCTGGGTCCTATTCACCCTTCAAGTCTTGCAGCTTGCAGGATCAGCTGGGGTGGGCAGGAATTCACTGGCAGCTGGAAATGAGAGTGTGCTTGGGGACTGAGCCCAAGATGCTGGAAAGGGTGGGGTCCAAGGGTGACAGAGGGGGCAAAGGATTAGCTCCTCTGCTACATGAATGGAACCTAGGGGAGACTCCTGGAGTACAGACTCCTAGCATGAATCAGCAGCTGCAGGGCTTTGGGATAGTACTGATTTAAAATCTGCAGACCATTTGCCATTCAACGAAGCACCTAGGGTCCGCCTAGACCTAACCCCCATTTTCAAAAGCTCTACCTACAGAAACTCCTCTCACAGAAATCTCAGGCCCCACCCTGGGAGTTGAGCAGACAACACTCTACAACCCACTGTACCTCATACTGCCAAGAAGGGAAGCTGAGAAATTTTGAACTCCAAATGGCAACATGACACACAACCCCAAAAGAGGAAGGTCTTCAAAGCCTACGACTACTGCTTTTGTGTGCAGTACATACCTCAAGAAAAGGTGGAAAGAAAAAGACATTTGAGAACAGGCAACACACGTATATTCTCATTGACAATTTTTGACCACCACAATGGAAACAATTTCTTAATTTTTCATCAAGAACCTTTTTTAAAATTTAATTTTATATATTTATTTTATTTTTCTCTCTTCTTTCTCTTTTTTCTTTTGATTGTATGCTGAATGGTTCATGGACATTTATACATATATATATTTGTCTCACTTTTCTCATTTTTAGCACTTTTTGAAGGTAGTTATTTTTCATCATTGTCTATTCATGGCTAGAGGTTTTTGATTAGTGTATTTTGGTTTCATTTGTATTGTTTTTCACGTATATATGAAGGACCTCAAGACCCCAGGCCCAACATTAGGAAAACTAACCCCTGTGCCCTGAAGCTGCAAGATGTTCCCTTACACAACCCCCATGTCAAAACCCCACCAGCTGCACGTAGCACTTCAAGTCTCGCATAATGTTACC
>NW_026000272.1:14207658-14215632 GCF_001458135.2 Marmota marmota marmota
AAACTTGCCTCTTGCTTTTGCAGCCAGTGTCTCTCTCGCGTGGTCCTTTCCGGGTTTGGGATCTGTGGATCTTTCATATATATGTCTTGATTTTCTCTCTCTCTCTCTCCCCTCTCTCTTTTTGCTAATAAACAAATTCAATTGTTCTCTCTTTAACTCTTCCTTTAAGTTTTTACTTCTAATTTCTCTCCTCCTCCTTCATAATCATCACATCCTACATCTCTTCTGCATTCTCCCAGTTCACCTTTTGAAATAGCAAACCCTTTTGCAAGCTTACCATTTTTACTGATGGTAATTTCTTATACCATTTCTGTTTATTGTGCCAATTAACATTGTACATGTCATAATAGGAATTAAGTATTTAGTTTGATGCTGTATATAGTTTGCATTGGTGGTTGTTAATATTTGTCTCCTCCTAAATCAAGAGGCACTAGAAACCTTCAGGGACACTACAAGTTCATAGGGTAGAAACTCTGCCACCTCAGATTCATACTGATAAATGGGTAGACACCCAAACAATATGAAAAAGCAAGGCAGCAAACCATCTCAAACAAGTGAAAATACCTCAATAACAGAATCCATGCACACCACAGTGGAGGAAATATCAGAGAAGGAATTTAGAAAGTTCATACTTAAACTGATCTGTGAGGTAAAAAAGCAATGTAAGGAGTGAAATCAAAGAGAAACTATGGAAGTGAAAGATCACTTCAATAAGGAGAGATTCTGAAAAAAATTAATTGGAAATCTTTGAAATGAAGGAATCAATTAAAAATTCAATGGAACGCATCAACAACAGACTAGACCACTTGGAAGGAAGTTTCAGGCAATGAAGACAAAATATATAATATTGTAAATAAAATCAACCATGGAGAAAAGATGTTAAGAGACCATGAACAGCACTTTCAACAAATATGGGATAACATGAAAGGGCCAAATTTAAGGTGCAACAGGATAGATAAAGACTCTGAAATAAAAACTAAAGGAATGCACAAATTTTTAATAAAATAATATTACAAAATTTCCCACACATTAAGAATGAAATGGAAAATTGAATACCAGAGACACAGGACTCCAAATATGCAGACCCACACCAAGGCAAATTATTATGAAAATACCTATCATACAGAGTAAGGATAAAATTTGAAAGGTTTCTAGGGAAAAACAATAGTTCACATTTAGAAGTAAACCAATTCAGGTATCAGCTAACTTCTCAGCCCAGACTCTAAAAGCCTGGAGGTCTTGGAATAATATATACCAAGCTTTGAAAGAAAATGGATGCCAACCAAGAATACTATCTATACCCAGAAAAATTAAGCTACAGAATTGAAGATGAAATAAAAATTACAAGCCCAGAATAGCAATCTATAGCAAGAAAAGTGAAGCAGGAGGCATCACATTATCTACCAGACCTTAAATTATACTACAGAGGTATAGTAACAAAAACAGAATGGTATTGTCACCAAAACAGGCAAGAAGACAAATGGAACAGAACAGAAGACACAGAGACAAACCCACATAAATACAGTTATCTCATACTAGACAAACATGCTAAAAACACACATTGGAGAAAAGATAGCTTCCTCAACAAATAATGCTGGGAAAACTGGAAATCCATATGTAACAAAATAAAATTGAACCTCTGTCAACCTGCACAAAATTCAACTCAAAGTGGATCAAAGACTTAGACACTAGAATAAAGACCCTGCACCTAATAGAAGAAAAAAATAGGCCCAAAACTTCATCATGTCAGCTTAGGACCTGACTTCCTTAATAAGATTCCTAAAGTGCAAGAAATAAAATAAAAAATCAGTAAATGGGATAGCATCAAACTAAAAACTTCTTCACAGCAAAGGCAACAATCAAGAGCATGAAGAGAGAGCCTACAGAATGGAAGAAAATCTTTGCCGCTCATACCTCAGATAAGTTATTAATTTCCAAGATATACAAATAACTCAAAAAGCTTAACACAGACAAAAATAATAATAACCCAATGGGCAAAGGAATGAAACATACATTTCTTAAAAGAAGAATACAAATGGTCAACAAATGTATGAAAAAAATGTTAAACATCTCTAGCAAATAGAGAAATGCAAATTAAAACTACACTGAGATTTCACCTTACTGCAGTCAGAATGGCAATTATCAAGAATACAAGCAACAGGACTGGGGTTGTAGCTCAGTGGTAGAGTGTTTGCCTATCATGTGCAAGGCACTGGGTTTGATCCTCAGTACCATATAAAAATAAATAAAACACAGGCATTGTGTCCATCTACAACTAAGAAAAAAATTTAAAAACAATACAAGTAACAGTAAATGTTGGCAAGGATGTGGAAAAAAGGGTACACTCATACATTATGGGTGGGAGTGAAAATTGGTACAACCACTCTGGAAAGCAGTATGAATATTCCTCAAAAAACTAGAAATAGAAACACCATTTGACCCTGTTATCCCACTCCTCAGTCTATACCCAAAGGACTTAAAATCAGCATACTTTAGTGACATAGCCACATCAATGTTTATAGAAGCTCAATTCACAATACTAAGCTATGGAACCAACCTAGATGCCCATCAACAGAATATGGATAAAGAAAATGTGGTTTATATACACGACGGGATATTACTCAGCCTTAAAGAAGAATGATTTTGACTTTCACTGGTAAATGGATGGATCTGGAGACTGTCATGCTAAGTGAATTGAGCCAATACCAAAAACCCAAAGGTGGAATGTTCTCTCTGATATGTGGATGCTAACACACAATGAATTGGGAGAGAGAAAGGATAGAAGTGGATTAGACAAAGAGGAATGAAGGGAAAGGAGGGGCAATAGGAATAGGAAAGACAGTGGAAAGAATCTGACATAACTTTCCTATGTACATATATAAATATACCACAGTGAATCTCAACATTGTGTACATCCACAGACTGGGATCTTAACTAGATTAAGATATATTCCATGTTTGTATAAATGTATCAAAATAGATCCTACTGTCATGTATAACTAAAAAGAACAAATAAAACATTTTTTAAAAATTGATTGTTTCTAAGCCACCCAATCTATGGTACTTTATTATAGTAGCCTTAACTGTGTAAGAGGGTTCAAGGTGCCCAGATTCATTGGCATGAAACCGTATATACTTATTCCCAGTTTTCACTATCCCATTTCTCCCAACAAGTGCTCTAACATTAACAGAAGTGATCCTATAAAGTTGTAAATTCAATCTATATTATAACTGAGCCACTCACAGAATTAGACTGTGATGTTTGTTTTCCAGAATCTTGGCCTAGTGGCTATAGGACAGAGCACTTTCTACAAGGTGCTTCATTGGAGTTTGCAGGTCCTTTATTTGACCTTCAAGTGGGGACTTTACGATCCTGAACTCATCATTTTCTTTCCTCAAATTCTTCAACATATTTAGAAACAACAAACCAAAGAACTCCATAATACTCCTTATTTTGACTAAACTATTCTAAGAAATGTTTAGATCCAGAGACTTGTCTTTTATAGTCATTTGATTACAGGTATCTGAAGATGAGAATTTGAATAATTATTTTGCTACTTCCTGCTGTAGACTACCAGAGTCATGGAGGCCTATACACCTAACAAGATTTAAAGATCTTTTCCAGAAAACCCAGAATGAATTCAAGGAGAGCATCATAAGATTCTGTTCCTTTGGAACCATTCTTAATATCAAAATCTGATTCATCAAGTCTTGAACCAGAGAAGCAAAACTAATAGGAGATTTTAATGTGTGTGTGTGTGCATGTGCATGTGTGTACATGTGACACTGGCATAGTTGTTTGGAGCTGATGAAGGAGTTCCTGTATGGAAATTGTCTCCAGGTATGACTTGCCACATTCTATGCCTTTCAAACAGTAAAACTAAAGAAAAAATATTTTGTAGTTTGTTTTTAATATTAATACAAATGTTTGTATTTAATAGTATTGTTATGTTTTATTATTTTGCAGATATATTGTGTAAAAAGATTCAGACTTTGCATATATAAAAATAGAACATTTATTGATTTTCACAAGTTCATTAATGTTAGAGGAAATTCTAGTCATTCTCATGATTTTTACTCCTTTATAGGAAAATATATTGTGCCATTTTCTTTAAAAAAATAAATAAGAATATAAGGATTTAGACTTTGAATCATCACTGTCAATGGTATTTCTTCATGTTTAATTTGAAATCTTGAACTTAATAGCAAGAAAGTTTTAAATGATGGATTTCTAGACAGGCCATGTGTACAGCTATCAACAGGGAGGAAAACACAACTACAAGTGGCAATACAATGTGGCTTAATAACAGTACAGGATACATAGACTCATTGATTAGATAAAAGAAACTGGTATTATGCAATTATGAAAGGTGATTAAACAGTCTCTATAATGTTGTCATCTCAATTGAGAACGAGGCAGTAACAAAATAAGCTGAAACCCACAAACATGATCTGGAATACTGTAAGAACAGATTGAGGTACACATTCTTTCTTGTTGCCTCTGAGTTTGGTGGCAAGGGCTCCTGAAGAAGTCATGGAAGACCCTTTCTCCTGCGCTAAGCTGGAGAAGCTGAAGGGGGATAGTGAGGAAAGTAGAGAAATTGCAGGTCCAGTTGTTGCTTCATGCCAATGAGGTAAATCTGCAGATCAGCAGCAATGTGTGGGAGCTACAAATGGCTGCTGCTTTCCTTCAACCACCACCCACAACTTTCAAAGCATCCCCCTGTGAGATACCAGATACATCCCAGAAAGTGGATTGTGGGTAATATAATTCAGTCTAGAAAAGTGACACACTATAAGTGATAATCTTGTCACTTTGGTATCTGGACACATTTCTTTATACCATCCTTAGTCTCTAAATAGAGAGAACAAAGTCATAGTTCTGCTTAACATGATATATCTCTCCAACCTGAAATTTTATTTTTCTTGTTTTGGTCATTATTTTACTATCCTATATCTTAAATACTGAAATATAAAGTTAATAACACACCTTGTCTTAAAATTAAAAAACTCCCTTTATTTAAAGCAAATATATATTTTTAATATATGTAAATGAATTCATATCAAAATAAGAAACTGGTACTCATAATTATTGCCTTTATATCTTCTGGAGGTGTAGAGAAGACAGATTTGGAGGACCCTCTAACTGATTGCTTTCTCCTGGGAAAAGGGAAAAGGCAGATGATGAGAAAAGAAAGCCAGGAAGCCTGGGCTTATGTGGATGTCTAAATTCTGCTGGTCTTGTAGTTACTTTTTCCAGTACCCACTCTATAACCCCTTTGTGTTCAGCAAACTGACTGTCTAATGATGGTCCTATTCCTGGTGGGATGACCCAAACCTTCATTCCTGAGGTTTAGGGCCACTAGTAGTCTTGAATGAATTATAGTTTCCAATGACCTTGATCACTGGATGTGGGCATATTAGGCAATGTTGTACAGGAAATTCTGCATTCTGAACATATACCTCCTTAACCCTATGAATACTGAGGTTCAATAAAATCCTAGACTTGACTATTTTATAGACTGAAAATCTCATGAATAAAGGGGTTGTCTCTTGAGGAGAGACTTTTCTACATTGAAAAAAATTACACTGCCATTCTTATTCAAGGAAAATTTACTAAGGTGGGAGTACAGGGAGAGAAATATAATCAGATTTCTTTTACTTTTCATGTTCTTATTGCTACATTATAATTATACATAATAATGAGATTCATTGTGACATATTCATATATGTACATAATATAATTCATTCCACTGAAATCCCCACTATTTCCCCTTTCCCTCCTCTTCTCCTTATCCCTGGCCCCCTTCCTTTACTTGATTGGTCTCCCCTCTAACTTTTAAATTGTGCATTATAATTATGCAAAAAGTGGTACTCATTGTGATATATTCATACTTGCACATAGCATAACTTGGTCAATTTCATTCCCAAGTACTTTCCCTTTCTCTTTTATCCTCCCTTCCCGTTGAACTCTATTCTACTGGTTTCCCTTCAATTTTAATGAGATTCCCCTCTTTTTATTTCTTTTTTTATTCCATTATCCCTCTAACTTCTGCATATGAGAGGAAATATCTGACACTGAAAAATTGACTTTCTGAGTTTGGCTTATTTCACTTAACATGTTTTCCAGTTTCATCCATTTACCAGCAAATGCCATAAGTTTATTCTTCTTTGTGACTGGGTAAAACTGCATTGTGTATATATACCACATTTTCTTTATCCATTTATCTGTTGATAGACACATAGTTTGGTTCCATAATTTCACTTTTGTGAATTGCACTGCTACAAACATTGGAATGCATGTATCACTTTAGTATTCTGATTTTAGTTACTTTGGATTAAAAAACCAAGAAGTAGAATAGCAGGGACATATGGCGGTTCCACTTTTAGTCTTTTGAGAAATTTCAATACTGATTTCAATAGTGGTTGCACTACTTTGCAGTCCCACCAACAATGTATAAGTGTACCTTTCTCCCTACATCTTTGTGAGCATTTATTATTTATATTCATGATAATTGCCACTCTAAGTGGGGTGAGATGAAATCTCAATGTAGTTTTGACCAGCATTTCCTTGATAAAAAGATTCCTTAATAATTATGAGACATGAGCTTCAAAATGATACTAATTCCATAGAGACACAAATGTCATTTTGGTCCTTTGGGAAAACATTTGGTCAATGACTGTTGCTAACACTCAGTGCTTGAGTATGGACACCAAGTTGTGGTGCCACCTGAGCTATTTGTCTTAACCTTGGTGCCACATGATCTACCAAAGTCATAGCAGTAGATAGGCACAGAAACACCCTGTTATCAATGGAAGTAATATGTACAATATTAGATTCAGGCAAGTACTGAAGCCAAAAAGTAAGTTCCATGAGGAAGTAGCCATGGGTCCTAAAAATGCTAGATGAACTTCTCTGTCTATGCTTGGCAAATATCTAAAATGATGCCCATGAACTTCACTCCCAGATTATGTACATAACATGACAAACGCAATTTGCAGCCACAACTAAGGATACTAGTTATTTCATCTACATCTAGGGAATTACCCTTAGTGGTCCAGACATGTACCCATCAGACCTGAAAAAGCAGAACATCTTCTGTTGCTGTTAGCATGCACAGAATTGGATTAGCCCTTGCTAGATTGAAGATGGAGAGAAGAATGCAGAAACATGAAATTGCTCCTATGAGTGGGGGGTGAAACTCAGGTCACACCCATCAAGAAATCAAGTACTTTGGTTCCACACTACAAGGAATTGGATTCTACCAACAATCTGAATGAATTTTCAACTATTCCACCTCAGACATTCTGGAAGAGAACACGGTTTGCCCCAGATTGGGATTTCAATGTTTTGACCTCCATAGCAGAGAACCAAGTCAAGATCACAAACACCTGTCACTTATATATCTGAGATAATAAATAATAACTAGATGTTACTTTAAGTCACTAAATTGGGGGTAATGGTTTTAAAATATTAAATCAGGATAACTGTCTGTGCATGCACACACAAACACACAGGGAATATACTGAGTGTACCATCTCATCATGTGGATACTGCAATAACAAGTCACTAAAGAAGTAATTCCTTAGGCCTTGTTTACAGAGAACTCTTCACAGTATGCACACACTGTATAAAATTATCTACCAAAACAAAATGAGAAACAAAGAAAATACTCTTTAGTCTGATGGCATGGATGTAAATGTCCTTAAAATGTTCCACATAGTAAAAACCACGTTGCAGAACGTGGTTTTCCAAAAGCCACTAAAGCTGGGCAGGTAATCCAAGGAATCCAGAGGCAGGAAGATCACAAGTTTCAGAGCAGCCTGGGCAATTTAGCAAGACCCTGTTTAAAAAAAAAATAAAAGGCTGGGAATGTAGGTAAGTAGGAGAGACCACTGGGTTCAATCCTCAGGACTGAAGTGGGCAGGGGAGTCACTGTACCATAAAAAAACCAGAAATACTGGTAAATATCAA
>NW_026000272.1:14231480-14244575 GCF_001458135.2 Marmota marmota marmota
CTACACACATTTGAGAAGGAAATTCTATGCACTGCATAAATGTCTATTGAAGTAAGTACAAAAATTCTTTGGTCAGCTTCCAAAATAATCAGCCTACCTCCTGGAAGCCCATTAATCACTCTGGAAGGTAATTCATTATTGGTTCCTCAGTGTTGATTACTCATGGTGGTAGGTTGTATAGTTAGCTGTGTCTGTGGTAGGATTGATCTTGGCATGGAAGTTAATTAACCTCCATCCTTGCCACCATTCACTAAATACAATATGAGAAAGATTCAGATGTGCACTTAGGGAAGTATAGGTGTGGCCCTGTAATTCAGAGTGTTTTTTAAATACCTGTAACCTTAAAAATTAGACTTACCAGTACCCTGAATTATCTTGCATATTGTTTATCTCTGAATCTCCCTTAATCATCAGCCTGATTGATACCTTCACTTTGATTCTGTGATAATGGAAGCTGAGGCACACATAAATGTCTGTTTATGTAATTTTGTTGTAGTAATCTTTTGTTGTTCCAGGTAGTTTGTTTTGTAGCAGTAGGAAAATGATGCAGATGATGCCTGCAAACATGAAGTAACAACTGAAAACCAGGCATGATCTTTTTGTTGTTGTTGTTGTTTGTTTTTCTTGGTTTTTCTAGTAAATTGATGACAGGAAATTATACATAAAGAGCTTTTCTGGCATTATCTGTGCTCTTTTTTTTCTGGACCCCATTCTAGCAGGATTTCAGGACACTTATCAATTTGCCATAGTAGTGCACAACTATAGGGTATATGTTACTACCAGAACTATTAGGCAACTCATTGCGGTATTCCCTTTTAGTGGTAATAAGAAAGGCAAAATGTAGGAACTTGTTTTTTACCTTGCAAGAATTATCTTTTGTTAAAAATTTTCTATTCTAATTTGTTATATATGACAGCAGAATGCATTTCAATTCATAGTTCACATATAGAGCTTAATTTTTCCTTCTCTGGTTGTACACAAAGTAGAGTGACACCGTTTGTGTATTCATACTTGTATTTGGGGTAATGATGTCTGTCTCATTCCACTGTCTGTCTCGCCCTCTTTCCCCCTCCATTCCACTCCCTCCCCTTTTCCCTATCTAAAAATCATCTATTACTCCCACGCTCTCTCCCTCATTCCCATTATGGATCAGCATCCTCATATCAGAGAAAACATTCGGCATTTGGTTTTGTGGGATTATCTTACTTCACTTAGTGTAATATTCTCAGACTCCATCCATTTACCTGCAAATGCCATGATTTTATTCTCTTAATGCTGAATAATATCCCATTGTATATATACACCACAGTTTCTTTATCCATTCATCTGCATCTGGGTTGGTTCCACAATTTAGCTATTGTGAATTGTGCTGCTATAAACATTGATGTGGCTCCGTCACTATAGTATGCAGTTTTTAAGACCTTTGGGTATAAACTGAGGAGTGGGATAGCTGGGTCAAATGGTGGTTCCATTCCAAGTTTTCCAAGGAATCTCCATACTGCTTTCCATATTGGCTGCACCAATTTGTAGTCCCACTAGCAATGTGTGAGTGTGCCTTTGTACCCACATTGTTGCCAATTCATATTGTTTGTATTTTTAATAACTGCCATTCTGACTGGAGTGAGATGGTATCTTAGAGTAGTTTTGATTTGCATTTCTCTGATTGCCAGAGATGTTGAACATTTTTTCATATATTTGTTGATTGATTGTATTTCATCTTCTGAGAATTGTCTGTTCAGCTCCTTAGCCCATTTATTGATTGGGTTGTTTTTTGTTGTTGTTTTGGTTTTGGTTTGTTTTTTTTTTTTTTTGGTGTTAAGATTTTTTATTTCTTTATATATCCTAGAGATTAGTGCTGTATCTGAAGTGTGTGTGGTATAAATTTGCTCCCATTCTGTAAGCTCTCTATTCACCTCACTGATTTTTTTCTTTTGCTGAGGAGAAGCTTTTTTGTTTGAACCCATTTATTGATTCGTGATTTTATTTCTTGTGCCATAGGAGTCATATAAAGGAATTTAGGGCCTAATCTGACATGATGAAGATTTGGGCCTACTCTTTCTTCCATTAGGTACAGGGTCTCTGGTTTAATTCCTAGATTATTGATCCACTTTGAGTTGAGTTTTGTGCATGGTGAGAGATAGGGGCTTAATTTCATTTTGTTGCATATGGATTTCCAGTTTTCCCAGCACCATTTGTTGAAGATGCTATCTTTAGAGAAATGCAAATCAAAACTACTCTAACATATCACCTCACTCCAGTCAGAATGGCAGCTATTATGAAGACAAACAACAATAAGTGTTGGTGAGGATGTGGGGAAAAAGGCACACTCATACACTACTGGTGGGACTGCAAATTGGTGCAGTCAATACGGAAAACAGTAAGGAGATTCCTTGGTAATCTGGGAATGGAACCACCATTTGACCCAGCTATCCCTCTCTTCAGTCTATACCCAAAAGACTTAAAAACTGCATACTACAGGGACATAGCCACATCAATGTTTACAGCAGCACAATTCACAATAGCTAAACTGTGGAGCCAACCTAGATATCTTTCAGTGGATGAATGGATAAAAAATGTGGCATATACACACAATGGAATTTTACTCAGCAATAAAAGAGAACAAAATTATGGCATTTGCAGGTAAATGGATGGCGTTGGAGAAGATAATGCTAAGTGAATTTAGTCAATCCCAAAAAACCAAATGGTGAATGTTTTCTCTGATATAAAGGGGGTGACTCAGAGTGGGGTAGGGAGGGGGAACATGGGAGGAATAGATGAATTCTAGATAGGGCAGAGGGGTAGGAGGGAATGGAAGGGGGCAGGGGATTAGCAAGGATGGTGGAATGTAATGTACATCATTATCCAAAGTATGAAGACATGAATTGGTATCAACATACTATATATACATCCAGAGATATGAAAAAAAATTTTGCTGTATACATGTAATAAGAATTGTAATGCATTCTGGTGTCATTATTTTAAAAAATCAATAAAAAAGAAATGATGTTATGTATGGTATAAGGGAAAAGTGATCAAGGACCCTAATGAACTTTTGTATGTAAATCTAGAAAGTTGATATAACCCTGAGGTAAAAAGTGATAGTGCTTAGTTCAAAACATTTTTTATTTGTTTTTCTTATGCTTTCTTCCTTGACTACTGAGATATTTATAAGTGTGCCATTTAATTTTGAAATAATTGACACGTGGGGATGGGGTTCTATATATCTTAAGGTGATTGATTTCTAATGTAATAAATCGTGCAGGAAATAGTCTGCATGATTTCAAATTTTAAAAAGTAATGGAAATTTTAAATTTATTTCATTGGTTACATACATCTCAAAACTGATCAAATTGCGTACTTCAAATGTGTGTGTTTTATTGTACTTCAATTTTACCTCAATAAAGCTATGGAAAAAGTAGTGATAGAGCATTGCTGCCCTTTCCAACTGAAGCCAAACTCTTCCTTTATTATAATTAGGTACACAGGAGTGTATTGATAACTAAAATAAGGAAACCACATACAGAAGGGCATCTGTGATTTCAGTAATCATCTGGTCAAGATTATTATAATCATTATCATTCACTATGATTCATGTTTTTCTGTACATGGCATAAGGATCACCAACCTTCATCTTTGAAATCCTTGATGATGTCACCAATCACTACATTCCTTCTGAGAATGATGTGTTGCTTTTAGTTTACTGTAATTATGGGTAGGCTGTTCTAGTGGTTCACATTTGACCTTTTATACCATAATAGCTTTCACTCCATAGGTGAGTGAACCAAAGTATGAAATCTGCCATTTTCTGAACACATCTCCTCTAATGATACCTTCTGAATCTGGGGACATATGAGGGTGAATTCAGGGACCAACCAGTGAGATGGATCTGAGGTAAAACTAGGTTGATCCCATGACTTCCATAAGCTACTAGAGTGATCCATTAACCATAGTGAAATTTTGGCTCCTCAGAAATTAGTACTATTTCAGAGCCAGTATCAAATAATCCCTGAGAATTCAGATTATTTCTGTAATAACAGTGCATCAACCTGACTGTACTATGGGTAAAACATTATTTCTGAATGAATTTATGATGATTCTGGTTTAGACTAGCATTTGAATTGGTACATTCAGTAAAGTAGACTGCCCTTCCATCTTAGACCATTTTGTGCTGCTATAACAGAATATCTGGGACTAGGTAGTTTATTAAAAATAGAGATTTATTTCTTGCAGTTTGGGAAGCTGGGAAGTCCAAGGTCAAGTGGCTCACATCTGATGAAGACCTTCTTGCTGTGTCATGACATGGTAGATAGCATCAAATGGCTAGAGAAATCAAGGAAGAGCCAAACTTGCTTTTGTAATAAAACAATTCTGGTGATAACTCACTTCCACAATAATAACATTAATCTGTTTCTGTGGAAAGAGACCTCATGGTGTAATCACCTGTTCAAGGTCCCACCTTTCAATATTCTTACACTGGTATAGCTCCCATGGTTCTCAGGCTTTCAGACTCAGACTGAATTAC
The DNA here is from genome assembly GCF_001458135.2 of Marmota marmota marmota. Lineage (NCBI taxonomy): Eukaryota > Metazoa > Chordata > Mammalia > Rodentia > Sciuridae > Marmota > Marmota marmota. The sequence continues at coordinate 14,236,003 of NW_026000272.1, forward strand.
CTCACAAACTGTGCTGGGTCTCCAGCTTGTGGGACTATTCAGCCTGCATAACTGCATAAGCCAATTCTTCATAAAAAATAAAATCTTCCTCTCAGTACACATCTGTAATCCCAGAGGCTCGGGAGGCTGAGGAAAGAGGATCATGAGTTCAAAGCCAGCCTCAGCAACTTAGTGAGTCCTTAAGCAACTTGGTGAGACCCTGTCTCTAAAATATATAAGAAAAGGGATGGGAATTTAGCTCAGTGGTTAAGCACCCCTGGGTTCATTCTTTGATACAAAGAAATATAAAACTCCCTCTCTCCAATAAGATATATCCATATATGTATATATCTTATAGTCATATATCTTATTGGTTCTATTTCTCTGGATAACCTTAAGGAGTCCACTTACCTTTTAATAAATACATCATTACACTAGTAATTGGTCACAGTTCCATTTGGTGAAGGTTGGGACAATAAACAGCATAATTATTTCTCATTTCTCAAAATGTCCCATCCCATATTCTCCCTTAGACAATATTGGGTTTCCAACCATAATCCATAATCTTATACCACAAGCATCTGTAGGTTTCCAAAATGCCTTATAGCTTTTGCAACCAGTACTGCTACTTTCCCCACATGTTCTGAGTTATGCAAAAGACAGATGAACACTTTGCCTCAGGATTTTTTTATTTTTTGATCCATGCAAATTAAAACAAATTAACACAATAATATATAAATAAAATTTTCTATGTTTTAAACAGCATAATTATTTAGCTATGTTGGTAGCAATTCTTCCTCAAGATCGAGTACACAGTATTTTCTTACCAACAGAGCAGAACCACCAGAGTTCTTCACAGATGCCTGGGCTCTGTGAAGTCATTCACCACTGCCTTGCTGAAAGTCATGTCTTCCAGGCCTACCAAGGTTGGTGAAAAGTTCTTGCATGATCAATTCCCTCTAGCATTGCGATCTCCTAAAGCATTCATATCTCTTCTTGTGCACACCAAGTTTTTACATTTGAGTTTAATTTGGACACCTTTGGGCTGACCAAACAAGTGAACTATGAGAAGTTTCCCTAACATCTGAAATTAAACCATTGAATCCAGATATTATGTATAATATTTAGCATTGATATGAGCCCATATCAATAAATTTGGTGTCATTTGATATGAATTTCTTCCTACCTTCACATTCAACCCTCAAGAGCCATTCCCACACAAATTTTCCTGACTTTGTTGTCTATATGCATTGGTTTTAAAAATAATTGATCTCTTCAGTGCATTCTATACCTCCACAAGGGTCAAAACTTTACCTCCAACTTTTTTGGTCTCTGGGAATCTGAGGCTCATTAAATATTTTCAAAACAATAAGAGGTGGTGAGTGTTGGTCCTAAAGAGGATCAGTAGTGCCCTGCAAGAACACTACTTCAGGTGAGTTAATTACAGGTTCTTCAGATAATGGAGAAATAACTACATCAAACACAAGGAGAAGGTGTTTTTCTACTGGCAAAAACAATTCACATATTTTTTTCGTTTGGTATCTCTAAGCAATTTTTAAGTATACTATACATTGCTATTGCAATAAATTATTATCAACTATAATCACCAGGTTGTACAATAGATATTTTGCACTTATTGCTCCTAACTAAATTTTTTATTTTTGACCAACATCTCTGAATCCCCCCAACCCTCAGGCCCTGGCAACCACCATTCTGTCTGCTTTTATGAATTTTACTTTTTGGACTCTCCATGTGAGTGAAATCATACAGTATTTGTCTTTCAGCTAGCATAATGACTTCCAGTTACAACCATATTATGACAAATGACAAAATTTCCTTCTTTTTAAAGGATAAATAATACTCCATTATGTATATACCACATTTTAAAATTTTGTTTAGTTGTCAATGGACCTTTATTTTATTTATTTATATGCAGTGCTGAGAACTGAACCTAGTGCCTCATACATACTAGGCAAGTGCTCTACCACTGAGACACAACCCCAGCCCTATACCACATTTTTTTATCCATTCATTTGTTGACGGGCATGTAGGATGGTTCCACAAATTGGGTATTGTAAACAACTGCCATAGTGAACATGAGAGTGTGGACATCTCTTCAAGATCCAGATTTTATCTCCTTTGGATATATACTCAGAAGTGGGATTGCTAAATCATAAGTAGTGATATTTTTAGTTTTTTATATAGCTGTATTAATTCACAAAATTATCAACAGTGTGCCCTTCTTTCCACAGGGTTCTCTTCTTTGAACATCCTTGGCAATATTTATTATTTCTTATTTTGTTTTGGGTTTTTTTTTTTAAATAAAGCAGTTCTGACAGAAATGAGGTGATATTTCATTGTGGTTCTACCCATAAATTTTCATGATCCCGTTTATTTCCAATAAGTGCCCTAAGATTAACAGAATGGACCCCCTGAGGTTAAAAATTCAATATGTGTTATAATTTACCTAATCACATGATTAGCCTTTGGGTTTGGTTTTCCCATATCTCAATACCACAGCTATAGGAGGTAATAGGTTCAGGCTCTTCATGTAGATTTTGATATGGAACATGAAATATCTGAACACATATTTTTCTTTGGCTGGTTCTCCAGTTTGGGAAGCCACCCACCCATAAGCTAAGCAGCCTCCCTCAGCCTTGAGTAAGGGGGCGTTGGTCTGGCATTGCACGCCTTGTGCTGTGCGATGCAAGTGGCCTCCACCTTCGCTCAGCAAAGAAGTTTGCTGAAGCTCTGGACTTGGGCGTTACCCAATGGGATTGGACAACCCCCCTTGAAACCTTATCCCTGCCTTATTTGGTGAAAAGCATTCTATGGAAACTCCTTTGTGGGTCCCCCTATAAAAATAAAGAGATTCCAGGTGCATGCTTTCCTTTCTAGTGCTCTTTCCAGCACGGAAGCTGACTTTTAAGGTTGCAGAGCAGTCCCGCCCTCGATATGAAATTACTTCTGTGTCCTGTGCTTTCTTGCTGTTTTCTTAGCTTAATGTCACAGCCAGATCTTTTGAGCCCAGTTCATCTGGTCAGCACAGGTTGCTGCTGAGACTCCAGCACATTAAGAGACAAAAAGTCATCTATATTATCTTTCTCATTGTGACTACAGTGTTCCCAGGGAGCACCTACTTTATCACCTAGACCCTTGCATTTTGTGATAGACTATAGGTATCTAAAATGTGATTATTTGAGAATCTCTCTTGGTACATCCTGCCACAGACTAAGAGCCCCCATTTACCATTGGGAACTAGGTCACTAATGCCTTTAAATATAATTTAAATCAGATTATAGAAGGTTTTCCAGAAACCCAAAGTAATTTCAGGAAACTCATCCTTAATATTGTTCTCTAAAATGTCTTTCAGTATCAGAGTCTCTATTAGTTAGGCTTTAATCAGAAAAGGGAAATCAGTAGATAACAATATCAGAAGACAATATGTGTGTCCATATGTATATAACTACATATATGATCATGCATACATGTACACATGTGTTTGTGTTATGGATTTGTCACAGGGAAATGGCCTTGTGCAATGGCAGAAGCAATCCTTGTCTGGTCGATATCCCCTCACTTGATGCAGTGGCAGGGCAGAACTCTAAGAAGAAAAGACAGGGAGCAGGCCACAATCCATGCACACGAACTGGAGCCCCTGCCAAAGGACACGGGCTCTTTTCCTTTTGCACTGACCTCAGGGAAGAGTATTCTGAACCCAGGAGGCATTAACAATAGCACGAAGAGCCCAAGGCCCTCCTCTCCTTCCTCAGTAGCTGTCTTCTCAGGGAGGTCTCCTTCGCTGCCAGTCACCTGTTGGTATCACACCATCTGCTCATTTCCCAGCTCCTCACCCAACTTCATCCTTCTTGCAGTGCACCCACCTGATCTCACTTTGGCTCTGGCGGCTCAGTGTCTTATCTCCCAGTTGGAACCCAAGGTCCATGGAAATGGTGGTCTGTTCACTGTTTCTTCCTGCCTAGATAACTGCATGGCCCTTGGGTCTTCAATAGATGTAGAATGAATAAATGATTTTTAATTCTTATAATAGGACTAAGCGGTAGAAGCTTCCATCACCATCAGTTTACACAAGAGGGTATGGAAGCACAAAGAGGTAAGGTAACTATCCCCAGGTCACAGGTAAATAAAGGCATACCTGGAAAAACACTTCCAACAAGGTCTGTTTTGAACCCAAAGTACTTTGCATTCATCCAATGTGGCCTCACCAGACTACACAGGCATAGACTCCTGCTCACGAACCCATTGTCACCTATTGGTCTCTACTCATCAAGTGATCCTGAGTCTAGTGTCAGGAGTCATTTGTGAAATGTGCATGGAACAGATCGGCATGGAAGCCAGTGAATGGAAAAGTCTGGTGTTTGAAAACTCACAGCAGCACTCCTATTGTTGAGATGGCCCAAATACAAGTGAACTCCCACTCAGCTCTGCCAAAGGTCTCACCCAGCTCTGCCAAAGGTCCCACACAATGCCGGAGATGGGGTGACCTTCTACAGCCACATAGATACACAGCCTCTCAGAGATGGGTGGCTTGACAAGATGCCAATCAACCTGTTGACTGCAAGATACCATAAAGTGAGATTCCACCTGCTAAAACCTTATCCCTGCCTTTGAAGTACTCCCTTAAAGAACTGGAGCTATTTTTTAGCTGTTCTGTTTCAGCTCCTATGAAAACTGGAAGAAACTTTGTTTTTAAGGGAAACTTTTTTCCCTTAAAAACAAATTTTCTGACTCTGAACCCAGCCTAATTCCAGCTTAAGATTGGGAGTCATCTTGTCACAAAGTCATGAAAAGTTAATTTCTGTTTTACTATAAATTACTATGATTTCTAAACTTGTTTGGAATTCCTGCCCATGCCTTGAACTCACCCATGCCTGGCTTTCCCTGACCAGATAACAACCCTCTCTAAAATCTTAGCGGCACCTCATAAATCTTGGCTCCCCCTGACCAGATAATAACCCTCTCTAAAACCTCAGTGGTGCCTCATAAGTTCTGATGATGGGATCTGAATTTACTCCCTACCTTGAAATATCATGCCATGCAGATCATTAACCTACTATCTGCCTTTGTATTATGCTTGTCAAGTTCCTGTTAGCTGTAAGTTCTCAAGACACCCCCTCCCCCTTTGCAACTTTTTGTGCTATAAAACTTTGTTCCTGGAAAGCTGAGTTGCTAATCTCTACCCTGCATTAGGAGAGACAGCTGCTACTCAGCTCTCTTTGTGTACACAAATACAAGCTTGTTTTAATTTGATCTAAAATTGGAGTCAGTGCTCTTTTCTTTCCATCAGGGTTCAACGATCCCCTTCTGAGCAGGAAAAATTACCCTGGTGAGATGCTGGCCACCTCACAATAGTCCAGAACATTCTCTATTCTTGCCCTGTCAGGATCACTCAGGGGATGAAGGAACTAACTTTCATGTGCATTTGCCTCATGTTCATCATATTTTTATTTTGGTGAAAAACACATGACATTTAATTTTCCACCTTAACCACTTTATTCATTGTTTATTGTTACTGGGGATTGAACCCAGGGATGCTTAACCACTGAGCCACATCCCCAGCCTTTTTGCTTTTTTTAAAAGACAGGATCTTACTAAGTTGCTTAAGGTCTGCTTAGCTGCTTTGGCTGGCCGAGGACTTGTGATCTGCCTGCCTCAGCCTCCTGAACTGCTGGGATTACAGGTGTGCACCACCGCACCTGGCTCTCAATCATCTTTAAGTGAATAGTTTAGTAATGTTAAGTTTATTCAAACCATTGTACAACAGATCTCTAGAACTTTTTCATCAGCAACACTAAAATTCTATGCCTACTGAACACTCATTCATTCCTCTGTTCCTCCCCCTAGCTCCTTTTAACTTTCTTTTTTAGTGACGAATCCACTGAAAGAGAAACTAGGAAAACTACCCCATTTACAACAGCTTCAAAAAAATAATAAAATACTTGGGAATACATCTACAATGAAAACTACAGTACACTAAAGAAAGAAATTAAAGAGGACCTTAGAAGATGGAAATATCTCCTTTGTTCTTGGATAGGCAGAATTAATATTGTCCAAATAACCATACTACCAAAAGCACTATATAGATTTAATGCAATTCCCATCAAAATCCCAATGACATTCCTCATAGAAGTAAAAAAGGCAGTCGTGAAACACATCTGGAAAAATAAGAGACCTAGAATAGCCAAAGCAATCCTTATCAAGAAGAGTGAATCAGGTGGCATCACTATACCAGACCTTAAACTATACTACAGAGCAATAGAAATAAAAGCAGCATGATATTAACATCAAAGTAGACTTATTGACCAATGGTACAGAATAGAAGACACACAGACAAAACTACATAAATAGAGTTATCTCATATTAGACAAAGGTGTCAAAAACATATTGGAGAAAGGATAGCCTCTTCAATAAATGGGGTTGGGAAATCTCAAAATCCATATGCAATAAAAAGAAATTAAGCCCCTGTCTCTCACCATGCGCAAAACTCAACTCAAAGTAGATCAATAATCTAAGAATTAAACCAGAGACCCTGCATCTAATAGAAGAAAGAGTAGGCCCAGGCCTTCATCATATCATATTAGGTTCCAACTTCCTTTATAAGACTCTTATAGCACAAGAAATAAAACCAAGAATCAATAAATGGGATGGATTCAAACTAAAAAGCTTCTTCTCAGCAAAAGAAAAAATCAGTGAGGTGAATAGAGAGCCTACAGAATGGGAGCAAATTTTTACCACACACACTTCAGATAGAACACTAATCAAAAAATATAAATATAAAATATAAATACAATATATAATATAAAGAAATAAAAAAATCTTAACACCAAAAAAGAAGCAAAAAAGCCTAAATAACCCAATTAGTAAATGGGCTTAGGAGCTGAACAGACAATTCTCAGAAGATGATATACAATCAATCAACAAATACATGAAAATATGTTCAACATCTCTAGCAATCAGAGAAATGCAAATCAGAACTATTCTAAGATTTCATCTCACTCCAGTCAGAATGGCAGATATCATGAAGACAAACAACAATAAGTGTTGGCGAGGATGTGAGGGGAAAGGTACACTCATACATTGCTGGTGGGACTGCAAATTGGTGCAGCCAGTATGGAAAGCAGTATGGAGATTCCTTGGAAAACTGGGAATAGAACCACCATTTGACCCAGCTATCCCACTCCTCAGTTTATACCCAAAGGACTTAAAAATAGCATACTATAGTGACACAGCCACATCTATATTTATAGCAGCACAACTCCCAATAGCTAAATTGTGGAACCAACCTAGATGCCCTTCAGTAAATGAATGGATAATGAAACTGTGATATATAGACATAATGGAATATTACTCAGCATTAAGAGAGAATAAAATCATGGCATTTGTAGGTAAATAGATAGAGTTGGAGAATACTGTGCTAAGTAAGCCAATCTGAAAAACCAAATGTTGAATGTTTTCTCTGATATTTGGATGCTGATCCATAATAGGGATAGGGGGAGGAATGGAAGAACTTTAGATAGGGCAAAGGGGAGGGAAAGGTAATAAGGGGAATGGGGGTAGGAAAGACGGTGGAATGAGATGGACATTATTACCCCAAGTACATGTATGAAGACATGAATGGTGTGACTCTATTGTGTGAACACCAGAGACATGAGAAATTGTGCTCTATATGAATTGAAATGCATTCTTCTGTCATATACAATAAATTAGAATAAATAAATAAAAAGAAAATGCTAATCCAATTTTTACTCTTCCCTTTCTGTTATCGATGACACAAATAACCTCTTTTTATATTGTACATCCATTAACATAAATTGGTAATTATGCTTTATGTTTTTTGTTTTTAAAGTCTATGCCAAATTTAAATATGACTCATGTACCTGTGTTACAGTATTACAGAATTCTCTAATATACCTTCACCAGGAAATTTTATATTTTCATATGGTTGTGTATTTCTGTGTGTCACATTCTCATTGAATCTTGAAGGGCTTTTCAGAATTTTGTGTGTAGTGTGGATGGGGGGAGACAGTTCCAGTGGTGACAAACTCCCTCAGCTTTTGCTCACCCAGGACAAAAGTCCCATTGCTCCTTTGTTTTTGAAAGACAGTTTTGCCATATACAGTATTTTTGATTGGCAGCTTTTATTCATTGAAGACTTTGAATATATCATCCCATTCCCTTCTAGCTTACAAGGAGTTTTCTGGGAAATCTGCAGATGATCTGATTAAAGCCTCCTTATATGTGACAAATTGCTTTTCCTTTTGCTGCTTTCAAGGTGCTCTCTGTATTTGACTTTTAGAGTATGATTATGATGTGTCCTAGTATAGGTCACTTTACATTAATTTTATATTTGGAACTCTTTGGGCTTCTATTAGTATGTCCATGTCTGTCCTTAGATTTGGTTTTTATTTTGTTGTTGGTGTTGTTGATAGGTCTTTAAATTGTTTTTCTGCCCTTTTCACTCTTTTTTCGTAATCTGAGACTCCCTAGTACCTTGTTCCAGATATCTTATTCTGCTTGATGGTAGTCTTATAAATCCCTTAGGATCTCTTCATTTTTCTTCATATATATATATA
>NW_026000272.1:14244600-14252781 GCF_001458135.2 Marmota marmota marmota
ATATTTTGATCCTCTACTTTGGTAATTTCAAAAGTCTTAACTTTAAGTTCATTAATTCTTTTGCCTATTATGGGTCCCTCTAGTGATTCTTTCAATTCACTTATTGTATATTTCCATTCCAGAATTTCTTTTTTTTTTTTGTAGTTTCTCTGTTTTAATCTCTGTAATCTAATTTCACACTTATATAATTTCCCTGATTTCATTTGGTTATCTTATCTGTATTCTCTTGAATTCATTAAACATCCTTTCTGATTGTTATTTGAATTTTTGTCAGACAACTAATATATTCCTGGTTTTTTTTAGAGTTTGTTTTTGGAGATTTAATCAACTACTCTAAGAGGGCCATGTTTGCTTGTTTATTTTTGTGTCTCTCATTGCCTTCTGTTAGGATTTCAGCTTTTGAAAAATCAACCATTTATCCCAGACCTTGTGGTCTGCGTTCAGAGAAAGAAGATTTTATCTACTCTTTCTGGGTATCAATGCGGGACCCTCCTAAGTCTTTCTGTGGATGAATCCTAATTGTTTTGCTGATTTCTACTCTGAAGTACCCCTGTGCCTATTCGTGGTACTGCAGCCTCACCGATGCCACGCTACTCCGTGGTACACGCCCTCCACCTAGTGTCTATCTATGATATTGTAGACTCCGGTGCATGCTGACCTCAGTAAACTCCAATCTGGAGCCCAGTTGTAATCAGTGCTTGAATTCAGGCGAGACTGAAACTGGTCCTTTGGGCAGCCCCCAAAGAGTCAGAACATCGAACATATATTTCACATCTTTCCCTGTCTAGGGAGAAGATGGCAGTTGAGGATTTCCTCCAAAATTTGCTGAACTGCCCCAGGGTCAAGGGAGAGTTTCTCTGATGAGAGGGAATGTCATAAACTTTCCTGCTAGTCTTAAATGTGATTGGTTTTATGCTCACCTGGGGTGCAGAAACTTAACTGGTTTCTGTATTTTTGAGAGTGGTAATTTTTTGTCTATTGTTAATTGTGGAGGACAGGGGAGAGAGGCTCTAAGAGCTTCCCATTCTGAAGTCTTGCTGACATCACCTGCATCAGTCCATTGTATTTAAAAAGTAAAATATGATACAAGAGAGCTTATGTGGAATGTGCAAGTCTTTTGATTCAAGATTGTGGTTGTTGAATGAAATAGTATCTGCCATTGATAACATACCTAGTATCATTTTGAACTATCACATTTAATTCTCAGAACCATTCTGCAAGGTGGGACTTACTCTGTTCTCTCCAATAAGAAGAAATTAAAGGCAGCCAGGGTTGTGACTCAGTGGTAGAGTGCTTCCCTAGCATGTGTGAGGCACTGGGTTTGATCTCTGGCACCACATAAAAATAAACAGATAAGATAAATAAAGATATTGTGGAAAAATAAAGAAATTAAAGCACACAGTGGTCAACAGCTTGCCAGAGTGATAGCTTAGAAGAGATAAAGCTAGGAATTGAACCCATAGCATTCTGGCTCTGGAGTCTAGATACTTTCCCACTCATCCATAATTAATCTGTTAATGTCAAGATCAAGTAAACTGTGATCTTGATATTAACAGACTTAGTGTGAATGTACTGTGTTCTTGACATTAAAAGATTGAGTAAGAACTGGTGGGAAAGAATCTGGTTGTGATGGTGCACACTAGTAATCCCAGCAACTCTGGAGGCTCAGACAGGAGGATGGCAAGTTCAAGGCCAGCTTGGGAAAGTTACCAAAACCTTTTCTTAAAGTAAAAAATAAAAATAAATAAAAATTTCTGGGGATGCAGCTCAGTGGTAGAGCATACACTCTGGCATTTGGCTTCTAAACTCTGCTCTGGCCCTAGATGCCTTTATCTTAGGTGCAACCTTTCCTTATTAGGACCTCATTTGTAGCTCTGTAAGATGGTGACTCCAATACAGACAATGTCTGAAAGTCCTTGCAGTCTTGATATTCCTGTCTGGGGACCTTGCTTCCCCTATTCACAAGAGTAGTGTTCCTCTGTAATTCCTTTATTTTAAAGATTGAAAGTCACTTTACTGGCAATCAATCCAAGTGAGCAACTTAAATAATCCTCAGACATGTGTTATGGTGTTTCCTTTACTAGGCAAATGTTTCTGGAGAGTCTTCTATGGTTGGGTTTTCTCCTACATGCTGGGGAGATAGTGACAAAGATATTGGGTGATTGGCTTTCTCATCCCACAGTTCAGTAGTGGTGTGACTTAGGAGTGCAGCTGGGTGTAATAAGCAAACAGTCTGCCTGGGGTTTCTCAGGGGCTCACCATTGACAAGTCCCCAGAGAGGTAGGTAGGCTGACAGGCAGGAGGGTCCAGGTTGGGAGGAGTGAGCCACTCACCTCAGGTGCAAAATTTAGCACTTGGTAATTAAGATGAATAATAGTTTATTGTAATTTTTTAAAAGTCAAAACACCCACGATGAGCAAAACATTTAAATTATAAATAAAGACAGGATCTCACTTGCACAATCTGAAAGTCATGTGTGCAAAGGAGGCAGGTAGGGGCCACAGGCTAAAAACTAAAACAAAAAAACAGGTTCTCTTGCAATTTCCTCCATAGTCATGCCTTTCTTCTGCCCCAGGGTGCCTGGACTCCTCATTGCTGTGTAATGATCACAGGACAGCAGACTCTGGTGAGGTCTGAACACAGAAGGAGAAATGGGGAAGGGGTAGAGATGTCTGTCACAAAGGGCAGCCAGGAGACAGGTGACCATACATTTTAGAGGCAGGAAAACAGACCAGATTTGAGATATTACATCATAGCTTTAAGCGGAATTTCTGCTGTATGGTATGAATTGGTTTTATGAGTACCTCCTGTTGAGAGGAGACTTGTTGTAAGTGCAAGTTACACATACCAAGGGCAAGTTTTTAGTAATGAGAACCTCCTTTCTTCCTTGAAAAGGTCCAAATTGCCGATGTTGCCCTTGTATTGTATTCTCTTATACCCAGGAGAGAGTTGCATTGTGCTTTGAGAAGAAAAAGGTTCTTGCCATGGACTTCACCTGGTAAGGCAAACCTTTTGCACTTTTGAGTTTTTAATCTCTCAGTTTAGTAAAGAATGTAGTCTTCCTTTTATGTAGTACAGTCACATTGTTGTAAAGTTCTTTAGAGATGGGCAGCAGTGAAAGACTGGGTTTAAGTCTGGGTTCCACTGCCAGCCAGGCATCTGATCTTATGGGATGACTGAATCTCTCAGTTTCCTCAGTTGTTAAGGGGAAATCATAGCCCCTCCCTCAAAAGGTTGTATAAGGGTTTAAAGTGAACATGATGGCAGAATGGGATGACCAGTGCCTGGCATGCTTTGCATGTTACATGGGAATATGTCCTCCTGAAATAGACTCCTTCTGAAATTAAGAGAAACTTCCATGGTTTTAACTTCTATACTTCTGCATACTGAAAGTGGAAGCTGAAGAGCACACCATACTCCAAATACCTAGGAAATTAAGACTGACAGGTTCTGGGTTAACTAATTTTGCATATATATTTCCTGTCTTTTCTCCCAATTTGCCATCTCTTCTATAAAAACGTCCCTTACCCTTAAGTTCTCTGATAATGGTGATGTGAAACAAGTTTCCTCTATCTTCCTTCAAAGATAGCTTTGAATAAACATTTTTCCTGCTAATATGATAGTTGAGTATTTGTGGAGCACAAGGGGTGGTAGAACATAGCCTCTTGCCTACTGTGTAGTAAGATTCTCAATATTCTTGATGCAAAAAAAGAGTCATGGTCAAGTACCTAGTGGAGGCTGCAAGTTCTGGGACAGAGAATTCAAGGTGGGTCACTGATTGATTTCAAGTGTCTGTTTGAGGGAATAGAGAGAGGCCAGCTGGGATGGCCAAGGATAAACTGAGTGAGAATAGTGGGGCCCATCCTGGCAGGGGCAGCTTCCTGGGAGATCAGAGCTGACAGGCTGTGGCAGAAGCTGATACAGGGGAGTGCTTGCCCTTTCTTCTCCTGGAAGATCCTATCAAGGAGGGAAAATAAGTAGAGAATGTTCTGAATCCAGGGTCACTTGATGAATAAGAACCCATAGGAGACAGTAGGTCAGGGGAAGCCTGAGGGTCTATAGTCTGGTAAGGCCACATAGTTGGAGTGGAAAGTACTTTGGGTTGAGGCAGATCTGGCTTTGAAGTGTTGCTCCAAGTATGCCCATATTTACCTATGACCTGGGGCTAGTTACCTTGCCTCTTCCTGTTTTCAAAGTCTCTCTTAAAGCTGAAGGTCCTAACAGCACATAATACCTGTGATATTGCTAAACTGAGGAGACTAATGGAGATGACTGGTTATCGCTGATGTGCTGGAGCTCTGGAGGAAGAAAATGATGAGCCAAGGGCTTTACACTCCCAGCAAAGTGTCCACATAAGTGAAATGAAATAGTCTGTGATTGCTGTGAAATAGTAACCTAAAATGCTCCCCAACCCCCCTCCCACACACACACACATTTTCTCCTATAGCCTCAGGGTCAGGACTAATCCATCTAGGGCTAAAGGACGTGACTTTCAGAAACATTATGGTAAATGATTTTCTAAGGCAATCTCAGGTATCTGTGGTGACCCCTGTGGTGGCTTTGTTCTGTTGGTCATACATTGCTGTGGTCCTGCCCTTCAGGAAGGACCATGTGTGATGGTTTGTATGAGTGTCCCCCAAAGATCAATGCATTAGGGCTGGAGCTGTGGCTCAGTGGTAGAGTATTCACCTGGCACACATAAGACTGGGATCCATCCTCAGCACCACATAAAAATAAAATAAAGGTATTGTGTCCATCTACAACTAAAAAAATATTTTAAAAATTCATGTGTTAAAAGCTTGGTTTTTCAGAGTGAAATGTGGTGGCACCTTTAGAAGGTGAGGCCCTGAGTGCAGTGTTTGGGTCTTTGAGGATGTGCTCCTGAAGGGGAATGTAGGACCCCAATCCATCTTGTCTTTTGCTTCCTGGATTGTGATGTCAGTAGAGTTACCCCACTATGCCTGCCTGCCATGATGTGCTACCTTCACCAGACATCCAAAGCAAAGGTATCACCTGATCAGGTAATCCTGATCTTGGACTAGAACCTCTGCAACCATGAGACAAAATATAACTTTTTCCTTTATAAGTTAAAAACCTTAGGTATCTCCTTATAATAATATGCAGCTGACTAATATACCATGCTGCACTGCCAAATGTTTATGCTATTAATTGTCCCAACCTTCCTCAAATGGACCTGTGACCAATTAATAGTGTGTCAGTACATGGTAGAAAGTTAAGTATCCCAATTTTCAGGGGTAACAGATGCTGGATCTGAATGGCACTAGTTTCAAGGGTGCCAATATGACACTGTAGGCCCCCAGTCGAAGTAGAGGCTTATGGAAGTCAGGTGATCAAGGACTTTTGCCTCAGTTATGCCTTATAGTAGGCCCAGGTTTTCCCCAAATCTGCCCTGTGATGGTTTGTGATATTATCAAGGATTTGAAATATGCAGGGTAGTTATTACTACACCATCCATTTAAACTTGTCTATTTTTTCTATGCAGAAACAGTTGGATCATGGAGAATGACAAGCAATTATAAATCAAATCTGCTATTTGTTTCAGTAACCACTGCTGTTCTACCTGTGGTTTTGATGCTTGGGCAATTAACACATCCCTGAACACCTGATAAACATGTACTTATTGGACAAATGTGATTTTTGTTTTCCTTTCAGTAATTTTCACAAGGAAGAGTTTGGCTTCTCATGGAAAGGGTAGCAATACACCATTACTTACTACTTCAGATTGATATTAACTCTCCAGACATATGTCATGAACTACTCCTTAGGGATTTTGATCATCTTTCCCTATACCACACATAACATCATTCTGCAACATCAATGACATGATTCTGATAAGAAGAAAGTAGCAACTAATTCACACACACATCAACAGCATGCTTGCAAGAGAATTTGGGACATCAATTCCACACATCATCAGAGCCTTGTGAATGAGTGAAATTTTTGATGATCTAGTAGACTACGGGCATGTCGAGATAGTTATAAGCTAAAGAGCAAACTGATATAGCTGAACCTTCTTATTGCAAAAAAAAAAAAAAAAAGGAAGCAACAATAAGTTGGCGTATTAGATGCTGGTAGTAACATAAAATTTAATGTTCTGTGCTACATTGACAAATTGGAAAGTCACTTGAAAGCCTGCTAGCTTAGAGTAGAGTCCAGATTGAGAGAAAAATTCTCTGTGGCCTCACAGGGAGTTCCCTATTACCCGTCAATTGGGAAAGAAAAACACATTGCACCTGATTTTCAATTTCTTCTAAATACACACATACCTCTTGTATTAGGTTTCTATTACTGAATAACAAAATAGCCCCAATTTAGCAGCTTACAAAGCCACAAATATACAGTTCTGTAGGTCAGAATTCCTGGAAAAACTGCTTAGGGTCTCACAAAATCGACATCAAGGCATTAATCAGGTTTGTGACTGAGTACTCAGTACGATGTTGATTTTTGGATGTTAATGACTGGATTAAATGACACCAAGATAGCTAGTAAAGCATTAATGATTCTCAATGCTTCAGTGGGCATTGAGCCTGTCCCTCTTCTATTGAGAGAAATCCAGGGGGGTTGACATTGAATTAGAATGAATGGACTACCACAGGTATGTGTGAGAGGGTATTTCCAGATGGTATTGGCTTGTGGGTCTGTGGATTGAGAGAAGATACACTCTCAATATGGGCAGGCACCATGCAATTGGCTGGAGGCCTGGATGGGAAAGAAAACAGAAAAGGGTGAACTCTGTTTTTGAAATGAGGACATCTTTCACCTCCCCTTGGATTTTAGAACTTCATATTCTTTTGCCTTTGCACACCACAACCACACCAGCCTCCTCCAGCCCAGGCTCTGGGATCTGTAACATTGGCCTGACAAATATACACATTGGCATCCCTGGTTCTAAGGCCTTCAGATTTAGACCGAGTCATGGTAATGGGTTTCCTAGTGTTTCAGCTTGGCCTAATGTGGGACTTTTCAGTCTCCATAATCAAGTGAGCAATTTCCCCTAATAAATTTATTTTCACATTTCTATATTTCCTATTGTTTCTGTCTCTGGATAACCATGACTAAAAGACAAACACACATACACACACACACAAAATGTTTTAAAGCTCATTTGCATTACTGGCAGGTCTAGGTTCTTAATGTTGTAAGATCAAGGTCCCCATTTCATTGTTATTTCTACTGAGGCCAATCTAAGCTCCTAGAACCAAGATTATATCTCCTTACGTACACCCCTGAATATTCTAAGTAGTAGTGGTGCATCATGTTCATGGAGTCAGGAACAGAAGTTATACATAGGCCCATAAAAATGAATTTCTATTTACCAAGATTGATGTTGGCATAGCCACTGTCAACTGTCTAGTTTACCAGGACCAGAAACAAATACTGAACCCTCAATAGGCACCATAGCCCAGTGTGGTCAGTGAGATATCAGATTACAACTTAGCTTGGTCTATGTCCATCAGGAAAATTGTAGCTTTTTTTTTTTCACTAGAGTAGACACACACTCTAAATATGGATTTTCATTCACACCTAATGTACTTTCAAAATACATTCTTAGGAAAGGGCAAATCCTCCATGATGGTCTTTTGACAGTGCACCACATCTAAATATGGAACTTGCTAATAGGAAATGAAGTACAGCAATGGGCTCGTGCTAACAGATTATTCACTAGACTGGCTAAATTTCTCACCATTCTAAACTATAGGAAAATCTTATAAAGTTTCAGTTATAGTTCTAGATTTATGGCAGTCATTTTGGAGCTGGATCAAATAATATAGGAGATAATATTCTCTTGGGTCTCCACCCACCACTACCACCCCCTCTCTTCCATCCAGGATGAGAAGCTGTTGCTCACATTTGTATATTCATGTCTTCAGCAATGAAAGCAATGCAAAGTCTCCTCTACTTACTGAGTATCCAGGAGCACAATTTTACTTCCCATACCAACAACTTGGCTCCTGTAGACTACATCTTGTCATTGCAAATTGGATCCCTTTTCATAGTGGGATACAAAAATGACTCCATTGAAATGGAAGTTAAGGCATTGAGCAAGTTCATCACTGTGGATTGTTCCTCCCTGTCAATCAACAGATACAAAGAAAGGCTTCCTTAATGTCTGGAATGACCATCAGAGGGGAATGGGATGCTGCCAAACAGAGACCAAGG
>NW_026000272.1:14258373-14268822 GCF_001458135.2 Marmota marmota marmota
AGGAAATGTGTGTAGAACATCCATAGCCCTTTTTAGTACTGACGGGTTCTGTGACTAGAGACCATGGAATAGGGCAAGAAGCCAATTCAGCAGGAAATGTAGTGGCATAGAGCCTTCAGTAAGAACTCTGTATGTCATCCTGCCACCCCAAGCACCAGGGCCTGCTGTGGGGCTGTCCCAGGGCAAAAGGAATAAGAAATAGGCAGTGCAGAAGATGGTTATAAATAGCAGCTATCACCTTGTGACCTTCTACAGAAGTGAGGTGTTCTGGTTTGAAGGAGGAGTCCCTCCAAAAGCCCTGTGCTGATGCAAGAGGTGAGATGATTATGAGAGCTGTGACCTAAGCCACGGACTGATCCATCTGGTGGATGAACTGAATCAACTAACTGGGTAGTACCTACAGGCAGGTGGGGCGTGGCTAGAGGAGATAGACCTCAAAGGCACGAGCTCTGGGCCCTATTTGTTGCTGGCCCCTTGCTCTCTCTGTCTCTGTCTGTCTCACTCTCTGCTTCCCGGCTGTCTGGACACAGCAACTTTCCTCCACCGTGGCGGTCCACCATGATGTTCTGCCTCACTTCAGCCCCAGAGGGACGGTGCTAGCTGTCCATGGACTGAGATTCTGAAACTGTGAACCCAAACGAAATTTCTGCTCTAGGTTGTTCTTGCCAGGTACTTTGGTCACAATGATGACAAGCTGACTGACACTTGAGGACTAAGGTGCATCTGGCTTGCTGAGATAAAAACATCCCCAGCTCAGATGAGTAACAAAAAAACGACTCTTTCCAAACAATGAGGGCAAAAGGCAACTTTTACTAATGGAAATTCATAACATCAAAATGCTCCGCCCCTTCGACTCAGCCTCTGGAAGGCAAGTCTCCTAAGCAACACAGGCCACGAGGCTTCAGTGACATCTTGCTGCGTTCTCAAGCACAGCGAATGGGTTCTGGTTTCTATCTGATCATTGTGAGAGCAGGACTGTGTTCAGGTCCGATACCTTAGTTGCCAGAACCTGTTTTCTCCAGGATCTTCTCAAGGTGCTTAATTAAGTCACGGCGTTTAAATCTGAAAATGACGAGACATGCCATTACCCAGCGGAATCCCAAAGACACCAGGAAGTGGGGGGCACTGTGGCAGACAGGCAGGGAGCTCACGGTCTACACGGGAAGGAAAGGAACACACACCTGGGGAGAGACGCTCAGGTGCACAAGGAGTGTCCACGGGGGCCGGCAACCAGCCCAGACCATGGCGAGATGGCCAGGCCCAGTGGGGGTGGGAGGGCGAGTCAGACTCAGAGGACACAAGCTGAACAACACAGAGCAAGCCTTAAGTGTGAGTGGGGGCAGGACCCAGGATGCTCAAGCAGGGGCAGGCCCTGCCCCCACCACTCAGCCCCCACACTGCCCCAGCCCAACTGCTGAAAGAACTCCACCAGTTCCTCGGCCACCCACCTTGCTGCTTCCTTGATGGTAAACTCAACAAACTGCTTCTTGACTTCCACAGGGCCTCGCACTTCTTCAAGCAACTTGAAGATCTTTTCGTATTCTGAAGGCATTAAGAACACCTCAATATTGAGGAAGAAACAGAACTCAGTCTTGCCGTTTGTGGCCCTCACTAACCATGCCCTCTGGGCTGCAAAGGTACAGAGTGTGTGGGGCTGAAATGCAGAAATGGAGACCTCTGCACACAGCCACTAAAGAGTTCTAGGAAACAGCCACCATCAAAGACAAGACAAGGAAAGAGGTATGGGGGACACACTAAGCAAAGTAGAGGGGAGGGGAACCGTCTGAAATTAGCGAGGACTCAACTCTGGCCGAGGCCGAGTCCACTCGGGCAGTTCCAAGCTCTTCTAAACCACAGGTTGAGAGAGCCTTCCTGCGTTTTCATCACTACCATCCTCCCGCCACTTACTTCGTCCAAACTGTCGAACTTCCTTCATGAGCTGATGTTTGATACCAACGTTGATTTCCTCAATACTCTGTGGAAATGGATCAGGCACCACCGCCACCATGGGCATGGCAGGAACTTCAGGGCCACGTGCAGAGGGGCCGCTGCTCACGAATCCTGCCCCAAAGGGGTCCCCACCAGCCTGGAGAAGCAGCCCCCCTTGACTGGGACCAGTGGAGGCATCAGGTGGAGAAGCCAGCGGATAGAAGGGGACGCTGCCAGCTGCCATGCTTGTGGCCAAGGAGCCTCTCACTGTGGTGGGACCACTTTGCACTGTCTCCTCAGGGACAACGCGGCTGGCAGTAGCATCTGGAAACCAATGGAGAGGCTCAGCTATGAGGCAGGTGGGCTTCACCCCCCTACGCCCTACACGGGACATTTACAAGCTCGTGTCCTGCGATTACTTTTCTCAGAGCAGCTGGGAGCACCAGAGAATTCTTGGACCTCAAAAGTGGACATTGCGACACAGAGGACAGGGAAAGCACCTCCTAAGTTGTGGCTCTGTGACTGCATGTAGAAACACAGGGGACGGGACATCTATCAGTAAAACATTCACAGAGCCATGGCACTCATGAGTCTGTGCCCTGTGATGTACTTTAGGTGTCAAAAAGCTGGAAGGTTCATGTGGTGTCAAGATGCCTGATGAGATTCACGCTTAGTCACCAGAGATCCCTGTCAAGGGGACAGACCCTCCTCACTCATGTTTGGAGTATCAGAAAAAGGCATTTATGTCCCTCAAGTGCGACACCTCTAATTACGCCACCCCCTTGGTGCCAGGAGCTGGCCACCAGCAGTGAAGCAGACAGAAACTGCACCTGCCCTGATGGAACCTACACCGAGATGGGAAGTCAGAGAGGAAGTGCATGGAGAGCAACAGGCCACCCCAGCTGGACTCCTGTTGGGGGAGATGTGGGCAGGGGAGTGGGAGGGAGCAGCAGAGGGGCCTCCAGGGCTGAGGGTGGTGGCAGGGCCTTCTGGGTGGTGTCCTCTGAGCAGAGCCTGAGGAGGAGACAGAGCAGGCTTGTGCAGATTTAGAGGGACAGTTCAGGCTGCAGTAAGGGTGAGGGTCAGAGGGGGACCTGCTGAGGACCAAGGAGTGGAGGAGAGAAGCAGAGAGACAGAGGAGGAGGCCCCCAGAACCCATGTGGGGCCACGCAGAGACTGTGGTCCACCGTCAGGACCAGGACTTGAGGTTGTGTTCTGTGTGCTTGGGAACATAGAGGACGATGCTCTTCCAGGAAGGACACACAACGGGCCCATTCCTTACCTGCTGACACCATCAGTCTGGATGCAGGGGGAGAGGGGAGGGGTGAAAGGGGAGGAATGAGAAGCACAAGGACGGGAAAATGTTACTGGAACATAGTGGCAATCAATCATGTCAGAGTAGGAGCAAAGACTCGAGGAGGAACATGGTGTGATTTTAAAGTCATCACAATAGTGAGATTGGAGAGGCAGATAAACAAAAGATCAGGATCCACCTCAAGGAAGAAAGAAGCCTGGAGAGATGGAAATCCCTGAACGTCCCCATCACGGAGCCAGTGAACAACGGGTCAAATGCAGCTGAGAAATGACTGGCAATGCCAGCTGCCAAGCTGGCCTTCTCCACCCTGGTTTCTGTGGCGTGCGGAGGCAGGAGGCGAAGCCCCTGTTGGACAGTGTGAGGAGAGGCCAGATTGAGGGCGCGCTGTGTCCTGACCCACAGAAGAGCCAGGCAGAGAGGGCCTTCCCATGCATCCTCCTTTGCTGCTGCCCCCATCCTGCCCTGCAGGAAGCTGCTTCATGCTGGCCTCCTGCAGCCTCTCCCAATAGGTTCCTGTTCTCGGAGGTACTGCATCTGACACGCCAACTGCAGGCTTGTCCACCCACCCAGGACGCAATTACCATCTCCCTGGGGCTTGGTGGAGTCCTTCCAACGGGAGTGGCCCTCTCCTTCCTCTGGCACTGACATCAGGGACATAGTGCGTCTCCGCTTGTGTGGTCTAGGACTCGGCCTAGGTCCGCCCGAGAATTCATCTGCTTTGTTAGCCATGGTTTTCTGAAACACACCAGTGGATACATTCTGCTCATTACTAAATGTGACCATCACATAAGTGCCAGCAGACTTTGCATGCAGAAAGAATTGTGTGCTTGTGTCCCCATGTGAGTTCACCCGTGGGCCAAGTTTGGCCATACCTCACAAACACTGTTCTCAGAAAACTAACCTAATGTTAGGCCAGTCTAGGTGGATCGTGGAGGAAGGTGACATGCAAGGTGCTGCTCACACCCAGACATGGCTCATGATTAATTAGTACTTGTGGAATGAGCGGATATCAGCAACCACATTGGAACACACAGTGACCTCAGTGAGTAACTCCCCACTATTCTGTGGCTACCCATGTTTGGAGATGGAATTCCTTTTCCTGTTCTCAGGAGAGGGAGTTCATTACATACCACAACGGTGGCACTGAAAAGCTTGCATGTGCACCATGCAGTGTTGGTGGCAGGCAAAGGTGAGAGGCAGTGACAGAGAAGACTTAACGTAAGGCCCTATTGTCCAGGCGAAACCCAAGAATCTCCCCAGCATTACTGGAATAAAATCAGTACAACACGTTTTGTGAGCCTCCTGTATTACCCATGAAGAGGAGTGCAAAAGAGGAGGGAAGAATTTTCCAGAGGTCATTGAATAACGGCCAGGAATTCCTTGTTTTATTTGTCATTACTTTTCCTTGTGGATTAGAATTATACATAAGAATGAGATGCGTTTTCATATCCTCATCCACGCACACAGCATAACTTGTTCCAATGCCTTCCACGTCTTAGCTGGCTATTTGGCAAAGCACAATTCTGGGAAGAGAAGATTTAGTGGTTAGGAAGGTTCAGCCCCCTTGGCAGGGATGGCTTGTCCTACAGGTAAACTGTTCCAGTCACAAGCACTCTGCCCCAAGAATCACCTGCTAAGCGAACCCCTCTGGACGTGAAGGAGGAACATCTGGGGAAGACAGGAAGATAAGTGACAGGGGTGGTCAGCCCTGAGGCCAGCAAGAAAGGAAATGGAGGACTGCTGAACTGCACAGGAGGAGGCTCCAGGGGCTTCATTCAGTGACAGTTGCCAGGCACCTAGGAAGCAGGATAGAGCAAAACAGCAATGCAGTCTGCCCAGCAGTACCAGGCTTCTCACTCCACCCTGGGCATTTTGGCTCTCTGGAAAGCTCTTGTGACATTTCTGTGTGAATCAACACTTGTTGGAATTCTCAAGCCCCAGGAAGCTGCTAGACTGAAGTTTGAACCCAAAAGGCTGCACATCAGCCCGAGTCTCTGGTGGTGATGTGAGAGCTGAGCAGCCCCTAGAGACATCACCACCACCAAGTGACTCCATCTGCAGCCAGGGAACATGGCAACCCTGTGGGTTCTTCCTGCCTGTTATGGTTTGATCCCAAGCCATGGGCTAAAGGCTTGGTCCTCAGTGGGGTTCATTATTGGTTGGTGCTAGAAACCTTAGGAGGTGGAGCCGAGTTGGAAGCCATGGGTCACTGGGCGTGGGCCTTTACAGTGACACACATTTCTTCCCTCTCCCTCTTGCTGTCTCATACCCCGCCCCAGCCCCAGCCCCATTCATCCTAAGCAGCGAGTGTGAGGCCCACGTGGCCAACATGTTGAAACCCCATCTCAAAAATATAAATTAAACTGAAATCAACAGAAGTAATCGAGCTCCGAGGAATATATCTCATAACATAACATGTGGAATGCAGTATTAGAAAAGAAAAAAAAAATTCTGAAAATTCCTAAGCTGTGAGTTTCAGTAAGGTAAAAGAGGAGTACAAGAAATCCAAATGCAAAGAAAATAGGAGAAGGAGCTTTACTTTTATTGGCGGGGGGTGGGTATGAGGGGGAAGCTGGGGTTGTAGCACAGGCAGGCAGGGGCTCTACCACTAACACCACTAACTTACACACCCAG
This sequence comes from Marmota marmota marmota, assembly GCF_001458135.2. Taxonomy (NCBI): domain Eukaryota; kingdom Metazoa; phylum Chordata; class Mammalia; order Rodentia; family Sciuridae; genus Marmota; species Marmota marmota. The sequence continues at coordinate 14,264,252 of NW_026000272.1, forward strand.
CCCCACTTTACTATTTAAGGGGAAGCAAAGCTGATGAAATGGAATGAGAAAGCAACAATAGCAAAGACCAACATTGGCAAAGTTGATCTTTTAAAACACACACCAAAGGTAGACATGTCTGACTTCACCAAGCAACAAAAATCTTAGTGCTTCCCGGGGCAGTGCGTAGGCTAAAATTGGAACGACTCAGAGAATATTAGCATGGCCCTTGAGCAAGGATGACATGCAAATGTGTGGAACATTCCATAAATTTTTAAGGAGAAGAGAGAAAAAGGAAAATTTTACCTGAAAATAAAGCTTGCTAAGAGAAGGAAAAGAAGAGGTTGGGATTAATGTGAAAATTATGACTTCAGATTTGAAAAATGAGATGGAGCAGAAAACACTTGTAGGAAAAAAATAAAATTCAATCCCATGTGAAAGAGGAAATCTGAATGCTCTCATGTCTGGTAAAATTTTTGTCATGGTACCGGGGATTCAACCCATGGGCGCTTAACCACTGAGCAACACCCCCAACCCTTTTTATTTCTTAATTTTGAGACAGGGTCTCAATGAGTTGCTTAGGGCCTTGCAAAGTGGCCGAGGCTGTCTTTGAACTCGAGATCCTCCTGCTCCAGCCTCCCCGAGCCACTGGGATGGAAAAATTATTAACAAAGAAAAAACGCACACCTTCCAGTTCAGACATCTCCCTAATGAGTCCTCCAAATACTCAGGTGAGAAATGTGTTTTACACAAACTCCTTTGTAGAGTAGACAAAAGGAACAAGTTTTCGGCTCACTTTGTGAGGCCAATGTCAACTTGATGCCAACAGCTAGCAAGGACATTAGAAGGAAAGAAAACCATGGGCCAACATCTGTCCTGACAACACTGATGAAAATCCTAAGTAAAATAAAAGCCAACCCAGTGCAATGATAGATAAAAACACATACATCAAGGCATGGCACCTTGTAATGCAGGAAGGCAAGACCTGTCCACATCCTCAAATCAGTCAGAGTTAACCACATTAACAACAAGAAGCAGAAGGAAACAAGGGAATTCACATGATCATTTTTATATTTTGGTTAATTTGCAACTCCTATTCATGATTGAAAACTATCACTATCTTATAATAGAAGGAAACTTCCTTAACTTAAGAAAAATCTTCTCCCCCACCTCCAAAAACAAACCAACACCCCAAAACAATTCAATGAAAAAAAAAAATGGAACCACCCAAATTACAGGTGAAGTATTGCTCATTTTGTCCCCAAATTCGTCAACAAGATGAGGGTGTCTACCATATAGTCAATAAGGTGTTGAAGGTCCCCCAAGTGCACTACAGCCAGATAAACAGAACCGTATAATGTTTCAAGTGGAACTTTCAATCTTTCTCTGAGGACATTTCTATGTAGGGAGAATATTCGGAAGGATACAAAGCCACTGCAGGTAGGAAGTGACTGTAGGAAGTTGCTGGATCCAGCAACACTCTTCAAACACCACCAGCACATCCGTATAAGAGCACCAAGTCACCAGAAAGAAAATTTAAGCCCCACTGAAAACAGTGCCCAAATCACTGAAAATGTAGGCACACATGTAATGATGATGTGCTGGGGCATTCCACGAAGAGAAAAGATCATCGAGAGAAACCAAAGAGCTGCTTAAGTGGAGACAAATGGTCTTTCTGTGCTTGGGATGAGTCCTTGTTAAAGCCTAATGGTGGGGAGGGGGCGCTGCGCATGCCCAAATCCCAGCAGCCTGGGCGGTTGGGGCAAGAGGATCTCAATTGCAAACCAGCCTCAGCAAATTAATGAGGCCCTGGTAAAATTACCAAGACCGGTTTCTAGATAAAATGTGAAAAAGGGGGGTCTGGGGAGATGGGTGAGTCGGAAAGCATGCCCGAGTTCAATCCTTATTCAAACTTTCCGGTCACCAAGTGTGGTCATGCATGCCTGAATCCCAGCAGCTCAGGATCCTGAGGCAGGAGGATCGGAAATTCAAAGCCAGCTACAGCAATTTAGCTAGGCCTTGAGAAACTTTGCAATTCCTGTCACTAGATAAAATATAAATAGGGGAGGCTGGGTATGTGGCTCTGGGCAACAAGCACCATCGAATGAGTTCAATCCCCCCTACCAAAACCAAAACCAAAACCAAAACAAACAAACAAACAAGCTTTCTTGTTCTTCCCAGAATGATTCTGGCAGTCTTCTCTAAAATCTCACCATGCTCATTTTGCACAGACAAGCTGGTAATACAAAAATGGAAACCAAAGTCTTAAACAATCCAAACAGTCTTTAAGAAATTAAACAACGGTTGGAAGACACATACTTCTAGATACTAGATTTACTATAAAAGCTAATGTAAGTCCAATCGCATGGTCCTGGAGCAAGTTAGGCATAGATAGAGATATATAGAGCAGCACAGAGTCTCACAACAAGTTTGTGAATAAAAAATAGCTGTATTTATTGCCCTGGGGCCAGAAAACCCTTGTGAGACAAATAGGCATGTTTTTCCCGGGCTACTCATTTGAGGTGCGGGGCCGAAGCCAGGCTCCCACGCATGCTGCGGGGGCCTCTACCACTGAGCTGCGCCTGCAGCCCACCACCCTCCTTTTAACCAGCTCACTTCGTAGAGACCAGCAAAACCACACCCACAACCCCACTGGAAGCCAAAGCAGGGGGTTACCCTCATTGATGGGGGTGGGGGGCAAAGATAGATTTTTAAAGAATACAAACACCGACCATAAAAACTAGTCTGAATAATTACATGGGTAGTTTCTGTGCTGGTAAAAGACAGCATTTATGGTTGGCGTCTTGGCGCTCGCCTGTAATCACACACACACCAGGGGGCTGAGGCAGGTTGATCCCAGTCAGGCTGCCTGGGCAATTAAGCAAATGCCTGTGTCAAACTCGGGTTTGCTGTTGTTGTTGTTGTTTGTTTTGGGTACCAGGGATTGAACTCAGGGGCACTTGAGCCACATCCCCAGCCCTATTTTGTATTTTATGTAGAGACGGGGTCTCATTGAGTTGTTTAGCGTCTCGCCATTGCTGAGGCCAGCTTTGAACTTGCCATCCTCCTGTCTCAGCCTCCTGAGCCTCTGGGATTACAGGCATGCACCAACCAGCCTGGCTCAAACTCTTAAAGTTAACACATGAGAGGGGACTTAGGGTGTCCTTCAGTGGTGGTAGGGTACTCCTGAATTGAATCTCCAGTACCAGGGAAAAAAACACTGTAAGACGAAAACAAAGATTTGAATCAAAACTCAAACTTGTGCTTTTGTCGATGTGCTTACGTACATAAAAGTATGTAAGTGAAAAAATCTGAGTGGAACCCTGACATAGTGGAGCTACATATTTCGCCACTCCTGCAAGTACAAACACGCCAATGGAGTTTGTGCACAAGTCCTGAACACTGAAACCCTCCTCAAACTCATCAACCAGCAGAGAAATGCAAGTGCAGACAGAGGGGATGGCTGCACACCCGCCAGGGTGGCGGATGTTCCAGCGTGACTGACTGGGCAGCGCAGCTTCCAGTATGAGGGGCTACTGGAACCTTCCGACACCCAGATTCACACCCAGGCGCCCAAGGCCACGGTGAAAGAGCTCCGTGGGGGCTGAGGCCCAGCAACCCCTCGCCACAGCCCAGAGGTGCAGGATTGCTCGCCGACAACGTGCCCCGGGCAAGGGCGGCGGGAATCCCCACCAGACAGACAGTGGCTGAGACCCAAGGCAGGCGAGATGACGCCGCCACCCCCATGCCGCGGAGCTGGACTGGCCAAGGAATGCACCTCACCTGGGGCTAAGAGCCGTCAGGAAAGAAGCCCCTTCTGTGTGGAGATCCACACTTCGGGGAGCAGTCCCAAGGTAAGGAGCGAAGCCCTGGTGGCCAGGCAGCACGGAAGGAAGGGAAGAGTCCCCTCGTGGGGCTCACCCAGGACGCCAGGAACACTGCCCCCTTAAGGATGGCTGCTCGCCTGCAGAGAACTGCCACACGGGTGGGTGTGTGTGTGTGTAGAGAGAGAGAGAGCGTCACCAGCACAGTGTCCCTCCCAGAACTGTGGGGGCTTCCTGAGGACCTCTGCAGAGCTGAAAAGGGGTGCCAAGGGAAAGCCCTCCTGGACTGAGCGCATCGCCTCACCAGGCGTCCATATAGGGCTGAGCAGAACCTCCCCAGGTATAGGACCCCAGAGTGCACTGAGACCCCCGTAATAAGCACACCTCCTGGGCTGAAGGACAGCACCCCAGGAAAAGTGGCCGCTCCACAGCTGAAATGCCGACCTTGTAAGGGAGCCTGGGATGAAGCACCTCCCCAAAGGGCAGTGAGGTTGGGGCACACCCCCCCACCCTCGCAGTGGGCTTTCTAGAATGCGCCCCCTGGGGCATCTGCAGGTCAATGGGGGGTGTTTTTCCGGAAGCATCTGGTACATGCCTGCCAAGGGAGACCCAGGGAAGTCGCTGGAACCAGAGTGTGGTTGGCCTCTGCGCCCTGCCCAGCCGGGTCCTGGGGGAGCCGCCTGCAGTGCCCAGAGCTCCCTGGGGGACAAACCCGGTGACCAGCAGACCCTCTGTGTCAGCCACAGAAAACGGGGGGGGGGGGGCCGC
>NW_026000272.1:14269282-14334381 GCF_001458135.2 Marmota marmota marmota
AAAAAAAAAAAAAAAAAAAAGGGAGGGGCTGGGATTCTAGGATTGTAGCTCAGTGCTACAGCACTAGTGGAGCCTGTGCGAGGCACTGGGTTCGATCCCCGGCACACAAATAAATAAATAAATAAATAAATAATACGATATAAAAAAAAAAAAACTGAAGCTTCAAAAAATAAAGGACTTGTTGGGAAGCACGCTCCCCAGAACCAAAGGTACGCATTATTCCCAGGCACAATGTTAGAAGCAATCCTAATAGGGTCCAAGTGAGACGATGACGGCCACTGTCTTTCTTGTGTGGACCACTATGCTCCAGGGGTTCCCAGCTCGCACCTGCAGGTGGCAGGTGAAGCTGTTCCCACCCAGCGAGTTCTCTGGAACAGCCTTGAGAATGGCGCTTTTCAGGGGTCGTCCTGCATGTGGAGCAGTGACAATTGGGTCGGAATAGAGATCTGAGGGCAGCCGCCCCTCCAGTGGCAGACAGATGCTCCAGTCCTGAGCTCCCACAGAGTAAGATTGCTGGTTTCAAGGCTTCTGTGGAGGCGAGGGTGGGGGATGGCGATGGGGCAAGTTGAAACACCACAGAGCTTGCTGGCCATGTTGAGGTTCCACCTTTTGGGCTGAAGAAAGGCTCTTCCTGTGGTTGCAAGCGTTTGGTTAATTTTAGGGTTCTGAAAACCTGTGTTTTGTTTTTACTCTGTGAGTCCGGGTCTCACTGTGTTGCCCAGGCTGTTGTGGAACTCCTTCCACCTCAGCCCAGGGAGAAGCTGGGACCACAGGAGGGCGCCCGTCCCTGGGGAAACATTTACTCAGCTGATATGTACCAGTATTTTTACCAGTGATATTTACTACTGATATATGCCAGTGTTTGCCTTGTTTTTATGCAACAGTGGCTCCCCGTCCACCATCCCTCCCACTTTCTCTGTAGATTTGCCAATTCTTTATATTTTAACACAAATGGAATCACAACTTGTGCCCTATTTTGATTGTCTTCTTTGACTAGCATAATATATTTAATATTCACCTACTCTGTGGCATGTATAAATACTTTATTTCCTTTTATGACCACGTGCTATCCCGTTGTAAGTATATATCACATTATGTTTATCTAATCACCCATTGCAAGACATTTGTACTGTTTCTACCTTTTTGATTTTGTGAAGAGCGCTATTATCAATTGTGAAAAGAACTTTGTGTGCACCTGTTTTTCAAGTCTTTAGAAAACATGTTGGAATAGAATTTCTGGGTCATATAGGGACCCTATGTATAACTTAAAACTAAGTATCAAAATTTTTGTCCCAGGGGGCTTTACCATTTATTTTCTCAGCAGGAGTGTATGAGGATTCCAATTGGGGCTGGGGCTGGAGCTCAGAGGTAGAGCACTTGCCTAGCATATGTGAGGCACTGGGTTCTATTCTCAGCACCACATAAAATAAATAAAATAAAGGTACATTAACAACAACAAAATTTTTAAAAAAAAATTATGGTCATTATATGTGAGCTTCTACCTTGTTGTAATTTTGATATGATTATCCCTAATTACTAAAGATTTTGTGCGTCTTTCATGTTTGTCAATTTTATATATTCACTGAGGTTTTCTTCATCTTCTTTGCCTGTGATACATTGGGTCATCTTTTTGTTGTGAGTTGGAAGAGTTTTTTAAATATTATGAATGCTTGATCCTTATCATATGTATGCATTGCAAGTATTTTCTCCCATCCTGTGGGTTGTCTTTCACTCTCTTGATACAAAAAAAAAAAAAAAAAAAAAAAAAAAAAAAAAACCTAACATTTTTTTGATGCAAAAATGTTTCTACCTTTGTTAAAATCAAATTATCTCCATTTTTCTTCTTTTGCTTGGGCTTTGATGTCCTATTTGAGAAACCATTGCCAAATTCAAGGGTATTAACATTTACTCCAAAGTTTTCATCCTAAGAGTTTTATGGTTTTAGTTCTAATGTTTAGGTATTGGTATTGATCCATTTTGAGTTATTTTTTTTGTATGATGAGGTAAGTGTCCAACTGCTCTTGATTTTTAGTTTGACTCTCTCTTAATCAAATAAGGTACTTTTTCAATATTTTAAAATTTGTTTTTACTTGTTTTGTGGCCTAATATATCAATCCTAAAGAATACTCCATGAGTTTAGAAAAATGAGTAATTGATTTTTGTTGGGTGGATTGTTTTACAGGTATCTGTTAGATATAATTGGTTATACTATTATTCAAGTCTTCTATTTCTTTATTTGTCTTTTCACTAGTTGTTCTATCTATTCTTGAAGTCCCAACAATATTATAGAACAGTGTATTTCTCTCTTCAATCTGTCAATTTTTGCTTCATTTATTCTGACACTCTCTTTTGAGTAGATGTTTATAATTTTTACATTTTCTTGATGGATTAACCTGTTTATCAATATATAACATCCCTTTTCTTGTAGCAATTTTTTACTTCAAGGTTTTTTTTCTGATATTAGTATAGCCACCCATCTCATTTTCAGTTATTTGTGTGGATTTTTTTTAATCCTTTCAGTTTCTCTCTACTTGAGGCTTCAAATCTACAGTGAGTCTCTTTTACATAGCATGTAGTTGAATCATATCCTTTTTAACCATTTTACTAATCTTTAGCAAACAACTTTTTTGAGACATGATTCACATCCAGTAATTCAGCCATTTAAAGTATATGATTCAATGCCTTTTGGTAGATTACCTAGTTAATGTTTTAAAAAATTGGTTGAAATATATAATCTAAAATTTGCTATTTTAACCAATTTTAAGCATACAATTCAGTGCCTTTGATTACATTCACAATGCTATGCAAACATCACCAATGCCTATTTCCAAAACTTTTTCATCACTCAAGCATAAACTATGTAACCATCAGCAACAACTCTACATTATCTCCTCCCCACAGCCCTAATCAAAATCCCTTTCTCGTAGGGAAAGTCCACTAGTAATGAACTACCTTTGTTTTTCTGATAATGTCTTAATTTCTCCTTCGTCTTTGAAGTTTACTTTGGCCCAGGACAGACAACTTGGTTGAGGTTTTCTTTTTTTTTTTGTCTTTGTGTGTGTGTGTGTGTGTGTGTGTGTGTTTGTTTTGTTTTGTTTTCAGTGCTAGGAATCAATCCTGGGTCTCATTCTTGCTAGGCAAGTGCTCTACCACTGAGCTACACCCTCAGCCCCATTTTTAGAATTTTAAACATCATTATATTACCTTCTGACCTCCCATGCTTCTGATAAGAAATTAGCTGTTAATCTTGGTGTTGATCTCTTGTTATGACAGGTGTTTTCTCTCTGGCTGCCTTCAGGAGTCTCTTTGTCTTTGAACATTTTGATTATAATATCTCTCAGTTTGTCTCCAATGCAGTTCTTTGAGCTCCTTGGGTATATGGATTCATGTATATTATTAAACCTGGGAGTTCTAGGCCAACATTTACTTAAAATTATTTCCCCCCATCTTTCATTCCATGCTTGATGATGTTATTTGGGCTAAGTTTCTTAGGTTCTATTTGTTGTTGAATTTCTGTTTTCTTTATGCTCCTCATGCTGGATAATTTCTGAGTCTTTCTTCTGTCTGCTCATATCTGCTATAGAACCCTCTGAGAGAATTTTCCATCTCAATTATTGTATATTCCAGGTCCATAATTTTTATTTGGTTCCCTTTATTCATTTTGCTTTGTTCATCATTCTCCTGGTTGTTTGGTGTTTATGCAGGGTTTCCCTTAGCTCTTCAATCATATTGAAGACAGTAAAGACATTTGTTTAAAGTATTTGTTTATTGAGTTCAATTCCCATGCCTTCTGAGGGATACTTTGTGTTAATTTCTTCCTCTCCCCCATTGTTTTTAAAATATTTTTAGTTGTTGATAGACCTTTATTTTATTTATTTGTATGTGGTGCTAAGAATCGAACCCAGTGCCTCACAGATACTAGGCAAGCATGCTACCACTGAGCCACAATCCCAGCCCCTTATCTCCCTCATTATTGGTCCATACTTTTTTTCTCTGCAAACCTCACATTTTTTTTTTTGTTAAAAACTGGCCTTTTTTAATATTATGATATAATGACCCTGGAAATTCTGACTCCTCCCAGGGTTTATTGTTTACTTGTGGGTTATTTTGTCTTATTTCTTGCCGCAGTCTGGCTGAGCACAAAATAACGGAGCCACCACGAGTCACTTGTAGGTTCAAAACAGAAACTCCTTTATTATCCGAACTCCCTCCAACGCCACCCACAAAGCCCATCCAGGAACCACCAACCAGAAATCCCTCCTCCGGCACTTCCCCAACCAACTCGAACTCTCCAGGAATCCCCACGAGAACTCCAAAGTAGCATGAGAACTCCAAAGTAGGCGGACAGCAGGGGTCTAAAATACAATTGAATACACAGCTTAACATAACCATCATCATCTCAATGGCTCGCTGGCGTCACCTCTCAACCACTCACTTCTGGCAAAAATGCCATGCATCATTCCGACTCGGCTGTGGCTCTCAGCAATTTTTTAAAATATTTTTTAAAATATTTTTTTAGTTGTAGTTGGACACAATATCTTTATTTTTTATGTGGTGCTAAGGATCGAACCCAGTGCCTCACATGTGCGAGGCAGGCACTCTACCAATGAGCCACAGCCCCATCCCTATTTTGTCAATTATTTATTAACTTCTCTAAACTCTTTTTAAGGACTATATTCTTTGTCATGTATAGTCTCTGAAGTCTTTGTTCCTGTAACTTGGAGGTCATCTAGTAGTTCAAAAGGTTTTCTCATGAACCTGGAATAAAAAGAAAAAAAATATTCTCCAAGTGATAGTATATTAGCTGTCTATTGGGATGCTTCTTCAACACTTAAACAGGTTGTTTACAACTTTGCCTTATTTTAGCCTTCATTTCCTGCTTGAACTGGGTCTAAAGATCAGACAGAGGTGAAATCTGTGCTCTCAGGTCTTTTATAGATAGGAGTTCTAACTTTGGGTATGTATATGGTTTCCTAGATTTCCAGGTATATGTGGGAGAATTTTAAAGCCCTAATTCTCTAAAGTGTCATATAACCCCCAATTTCCTCCCAGCCTTTTTCCATATTATTTTCTGCAGCTTATTCGTCTGCCTTGAAATATTTTTGAGAAATATCCTCCACATAGATGCTGAGAGACTTTGGAGTTATGTAAAACAAAGGCAATTAATCCCTTTTCGTCAGTTTAGGGAGTCCTCCAGACAGGTGCAAACATACACTCCCTCCAGAAACGGGAGCCCAATACTTGGAATGCAGGCTGCCATCTTCAAAATCACTGCCATGCCATGGTGGGGGCGGGGAGGGGGAGGCATGGACAAGGGTAAACTGAAATGCATCAAAGTTCTTATCATACTCAATGGTTTTTCTCATGATATAGCATTTGCTTGGTTGCTATAAACTTTTGACTTATATTCTAGAAATTCAATAAACTTGATTCTGACAGTTTTTCCTCTTCAGTGTTTCTTAGGAGAGACTGGCCTCCCCAGTACTTTCACTAACATCACTCAGTCCTGTGAGTGATATTTGGAAGCTTAAAGCCTATGTTAATATCTTAATCATTGAATAGTAAGCACTTTTCTGAAAATGACACAAGAATCACACCACTAGAAATTTCTCTATCATCAATAAACTGTGAAAATCAATAAAATGATTTATTTTTTATATGCAAAGTCAAAAATCTCTTTGAATACTTAAATTTTTACAAATAATACAAACATAACAATACTGTTCCATAGAAACTTTTATATAATAAAACATTAAAGGACACATACACATTTTTTTTTTCTTTTAGTGCTTCCAAAGCACTTAAGTCCACCTGAAGATGTTCTGTTATCACATGCAAGAACAAAAGCCAGAGCATAGGGCAGCCTCAGGTGCACTTTGTAATGTCTTTAGACAAAATACAAGAGAGTTGGAGGTAGATTGTTTGGTGACTCTCCCTGCCCCTTCCCACAGAGAAATAAGTTACCCAAATAGCAGCTTCTTACTCTTTGATTCAAACTTTCCAAAATATTGCATGGTTTAAAAGGCACAACTAGGAATTGTTGAAAGTTCTGTTTAGCACACACATGACTAATACTTGGATTCTGTAAGCGTATTCTTTCTAAAAGACATTGTAAGAACATCAAGTGGTGTTCCACTTGCAGGTAGCCCCTCATTACTTTGAAAATGCCTGAAATGGCAGTTTAAATGAGTGATTCCCTTATTGCCTGTGGTAGGGACAGCAGGGTTTTATGAAGTTAGCCTACTGAATTAACACCACCACTTTCCTTTAATTTGGGAAAATAAACAAGAAAATTTTAAGAAATGATGCTTTTCACAAAAATTTTTAAGGCAAAAGTCCAACATTTACTGCCAGATAATCATAAAATTTAAAGCTCTACCACTTTCTCTTAGACTCTTTGAGGCTTCAACAATATCCTGACCAGTCCTACAGTTCAGAAATCTTATCTTTTTTTTTCACTTGTCTCTGCATTAACTTGATGATCTGCTGTTGATGTGATTCACATTGTTGAGAAGGTGATGAGAATCTATTTTTTCTAGCACCTTCTCAAGTTGCTGAATTAAGACTCGTCTTTTAAACCTGAAAAAAAAGAAAATTTTATTAACTAAATGATACTTAGAGCACTTATGGTGTGGAAGGTACCAAATGGGATACAAAGCAGAACTTTCCACCTACAGGGGGATATACAATTTGTCCTTACAGGAAGATATGATTTACCAAATACAATGAGTGCCAGCTGAAGGCCCAAGCTCACATTAGTCTAGAGTAATGAATGAGTTGGATGCAGATAACATCAATCTAAATACCTCTAGAGACAGCCTTAACTATGACTTAGGACCAGAGTTTGCGAAAATCAAGGCAAAGCCTATTCTTCTCTGTCTTGCATTGGGCCATGCTGCTAAAACAAAACATACTCTGAAGAGCTTGTTTATACTCACCTTGCAGCTTCCTTGATGGTAAATTCAACAAACTGCTTCTTTATCTCCAGAGGTCCTTGAACTTTTTCAAGCAAAATGAAGATTCTTTCATACTCTGAAGAGATTTAAAAAACTTTAGTATTTTTAAAAATATGAATAATATATAGTATTGAATCATGATTCATCCTCAGTAATCATTCTTCATGGGTATTTTAAACACTCAAATGAAAATATTTGCTTGTATCTACTAAAGAAACTCTTGCAAACACTACCAAATGTGGAAGGCTAAAAAATGGCTCCCTCAAATTGCCCTAATCCCTGGAGCCTGTGAAAGTGTTACTTTTAATGTTACCTAATAAACGTTATTTGCAGATAAAATTAAGTCAAGGATGTTGAGATGGGGAAATCATCCAGGTTTTTATGTGCAGGTCCAATGTAATCACACAAATATCCTTATAAGGTGGGACAGTAAATGCCAGAGAGAAGAAAGATGGAAGGACAGAAGTAGTGGTTAGAGAGAAGAAAAAGTGATAATTCTGTTGACTCAAAGATGAGGAAAAGGGCTAAGAACCAAGGAATACAGGCAGCCTTTGGAAGTTGGAAAAGATTCTTGCCAGAGCCCTCAGAACACTGGCCTACCAATACCTTCATATTAGCCTAGTGAAAGTATCTTCAGAATTCTAACTTCTTAAACTATCAGATAATAAATTTGTGTTGTTTTAAATAACTCAATGATACATGATGTAATAAACAAAATAATTTGTTACAGCAGCAAAAGGGAACTATTACAAGAAGCAAGAAGAAAGGTGATTATATTTTTTTAGTTAAAGTCAGAAGGAACCACATTAAATTATGTGAGAACCCAATATTGCCCAAAAATGCACATCAAGAGGTGGTTTGGATCTTTTCAGAATCATAGAATTAGAGGTACCGCCTGTTTTACTGTTACATTATTGATAGATAGTCCTACTTACTTCGTCCAAACTTTCGAACTTCTTTCATTAATTGATGTTTGATATCAGCATTGATTCCTTGTGCCATTGCAGGAGTGATCTGCAATGCATTTGGTGCAGTTCCCAAAGTAGATACTACTGCAATTTTTTGGTCATCCACGGAGAGATTGCAGTTTGGGGCTCCTCCTCTAAGTACGTTATTACCAAGTTTGTGAAATGGTCCATCTCTCTTGAGACTAGTGAAGTCATCAGACAGAGAATCTAATTGGCTGGGTGGGACACCATCTCCTGTTGTGTTCATAAGCTCTGCTGGAGCAGATTTTGACAAGAAGCCATCAGGTGGGGTTTGCCCATTTTCCATCTTCTCTTCATGCACATCATGAATGACAGTGGCATCTGGAAAGCAATTTAAGAAGTTGAGCTATGAGGTAGTTGCATTATGTCAATCCCACAGGTACATCCCTGTGCTTCTAAGTTTCAAGGAAGTTATTTACTTCACAGAGCAGAAATATGTACCAGGTGGAAATCTGAAACCCCTCACACTGAGCTCAGGAAAATAATACTACATGATCACCTTTTTCCCTCTTGCTACTATGAAAACATGTAGAAACTGAGATAGCACAACAAACATTGGGAAGTCTCTGGTACTCATGATTTAGTGTCATCCTATTACTCTTTACAAAGCAAAAAGTACCAAGTCTCACTTGATGACATGATTTCTCAAAGTCACATATAAACTACCATGCATTGCCTGAGCTAGCTGTTACCTGAGCTTTAAGCCAGGTAACATGAATAGACAATTCTGCCTCACTTCTATCTAAAATATTCTGAGAAAATACATTGGGGCTGAATATGCTCTCTCTACTCCATCACCCCAAATCAATCTATCTATCTATGTCTGTCTGTCTGTCTATCTATCTATCTCATTGTCCTCATCCTTCGCCCCTTCTGTGTCAAAGTGGGTTTCTTTTTACTCCAAGCCTGAAATATCTTTTACTCATCTTTTGCTATCCCAAGAGATGGATCATCACTGAAGCAGACAGAAACTGCACCTGCCCTGATGGAACCTACACCGAGATGGGAAGTCAGAGAGGAAGTGCATGGAGAGCAACAGGCCACCCCAGCTGGACTCCTGTTGGGGGAGATGTGGGCAGGGGAGTGGGAGGGAGCAGCAGAGGGGCCTCCAGGGCTGAGGGTGGTGGCAGGGCCTTCTGGGTGGTGTCCTCTGAGCAGAGCCTGAGGAGGAGACAGAGCAGGCTTGTGCAGATTTAGAGGGACAGTTCAGGCTGCAGTAAGGGTGAGGGTCAGAGGGGGACCTGCTGAGGACCATGGAGTGGAGGAAGAGGCTGCCTGCCTCCAGGCGAAGCTGTGCAGAGCCTGTGACCCACAGTCAGGAGTTCAGGGTGTGTTCTAAGTGCTTGGGAAAGTGGAGGACGCACTTCCAGAATAGGCATGGCATGGACCCATTTACCTGCTGACACTATCACTCTGGATTCAGGGCCAGGAGTGAGTTAGGAGCAAGAATGTGAATCAGAACCTGAGTGCCACTGTGGTGCACACCTATAATCCCAGCGACTCAGGAGACTGAGTCAGAAATATCATGAGTTCAAAGTCAGCCTCAGCAACTTTGTGAGGCCCTAAGCAAGGTAGCAAGATCCTGTCTCTAAATAAAATACAAAAAAGGGTTGAGGATGTGGCTCAGTGGTTAAGCATCCCTGGGTTCCATCCCAAGTACAAACAGGGATGCCCTCTCTCATCACTTCTATCTAAGATAGTTCTTGAAACACTGGCCAGAGCAATTAGATGAAAAAAATTAATGGGATACGTATAGGAAAATAAGAACTTAATTTAGCACTATTTGCTGATGATATGATTCTATACCTAGAAGACCCAAAAAGCTCCACCAGAAAACTTCTAGAACTAGTAAATGAATTCAGCAAAGTAGCAGAATATAAAATCAACACCCATAAATCAAAGGCATTTCTTATATCAATGACATATCCTATGACAAGGAAATGAGGAAAACTACCCTATTTACAATAGCCTAAAAAAAATAAAATATTTGGGAATCAACTTAACAAAAGAGATGAAAGATCTATACAATGAAAACTACAGAACCCTAAAGAAAGAAATCAAAGAAAATCTTAGAAGATGGAAAGATCTACCTTGCTCTTGGATAGGCAGAATATTATCAAAATGACCATACTACCAAAAGCACAAACAATAAGAAATAAAAGAACAGGAATCAGGGAGATCAGAAAAGAAGCTATCATAGTAGCATGGTGAGAGATCATGGTAGTGTAGAGTCATGGAATAGAAAAAATGGTAGAGTACAGGGATTATATTAAATGTCAAGTTCCTGGATTTGATAAATTGATGGAAGTAAGAGAAGAATAAAATAATAAATCAGACTGACTCTAAAGTTTGTAACCTGAACTACTGAGTAAATAACAATGCCAGGGGTATGAATGAGCCAGTTTTCTACTGCTCTTGAGAGGGAACTGCGCCCAATTCTTCCTGACTCTAATTCAATAGTCTCAGATTGCTATTCTGGCATTAATACTATTAGCATTATTTACTCTAGAGAAATCTGAAAATGCTATATAGAGTTTCTCTGCCATCTCAGTCCCCACAGGTGCTGTAGCTTTACCAGCATGTCACTGGATGAAGTCATTAATTGCTATGCATAAGGATGTCAGCAGAGTTATTTTGAAGAGGGGAAAGGTTGGGAGCCTAGTTGAAACACATGCAACCTATTGAGTTTTATATGTCTATTAGATACCTAAGTGGAGAACCCATGTCCATGGTAAAATAAGAATCTGGAGCTAAGGAGCAAGCTCTCATCTAGAGGTATAAATATTGAAGTTGTTGAAATCTAAATCAATTTAATAGCCACCAGACTGCATGGGATCACCCAGGGAGAAAACACAGTGAAGAGAAGATGCCCTGGAATTGAGCTTTGAGGCCCTCCAATTTCTAGAGGTAGGAAAGGGGGGAAAACACAGAAAAAGGATGGAAAGAGCCATTTTTAAAGGGAAAAGAAAACGAGGTATCTGGGAACTCATGAAGGTCTTCACGGAGAAGGGAATGGACAACGGTGTCCAAATGCTGTTGAGAGGTAATGGCAAGGTGCAGCAGACACTGGTGAGCCTGAGAAGGGTTTTAGTGGGGTCAAGGTGGCAGACACCATGCTGTACTTGGCTAGAGCATGAACAGGAGGTGACAGCACAGGGAGCAAGTGTAGATTCACGCTCTAGCCAATTCACTCTGACTGCCTTGGAAACCTACTTTGTCCCAACCCTTGAAGCTGCTCCAAATGGCTACAATGAACATGCCCATAACTCTCCATCTCTCTATTAATTACTGTTATTTATTTACTTACTAAGTTATGAATTAATTAGTAATTACTATGTCCATGCCATGTGTTAATTGCTGTGTTATTATGAATCTCTTCTCCTCATATATACTAAGATCCTTGAAACAGGTTGTCTGCTCCCCATGGGGTCTTTTGCACCTACCACATAGATGGTTTAATAAATGACTTACTTAATAAACAACAACTAAACATAAAAAAAGGAATACAAAAGAAAATAAAACTGTTTAGCGTCTTAGTCCTCTAGGAGCCATAAGGAAATCACAACCACTACTCTATACCTGGATGTACAAGGGTGGGTTTTATGAGGTTTGGATAAGATGGGAACCACGAGGCTGAGAGTGGTCCCTTTCCGCCCACATGGTTAGTTACAGTAGGCGGTGTTTGTGGTTTCCTCAACTGCAGGGACATACTCCGCCTTCTCTTAGATGACATAGGACTGTTGAGTTCTCCAGGACGTTTCACTTTGTTCTGTGGCCCTGCTACAAACTCATCTGCTTCATCAATCATCATTCCCTAAAAGACATTAACAAACATATTCTATTGAAAACAAAGATTCCACTATCAAAAAACTGCAAACACTTGTCTTATACATATACAATCAATCAATTACACATTACATTACTTTACATAAGTATAAACACAGGCCAAATATTTATCAACTCTATTCTCAGAAAATGACTCAATTTTAATCCAGTCTAAGTGGAACGAAGAGGAAACTAACATACAAGGTGTTGTCCAAGGCCAAACATGCTATAATAATAATCAGAAAGCTTCAGGAATGAGCAGTTCTGACCAAACAAAATGGGATAAACTCATAGTTACCTTTTTGGAGAAGTATAAACCACTTTGCATACCTGCCCACCCCTACCCCAGTAAGTTCTCCTTTTGGTGCTTTTGTGCTTAAAACTAATCATTAAGAAACACTGATTATCATTGTACAGTTAGATTATGCTACAGTTAGATTAGGAAAGGCAGATAGATGGAAAAAGTGATTTTTCCAACCAGAACTTCCAATATGAATTCAAATATGTTCACCTTGGTGCTAGCAAAGTAGCAAGGAGACTTTTTGATCTTGAGGGTAGATGAAGGATGAGAGCCAGAAATATAGAAGAATAACCTAAGAGTATGTACCCTATAATTTGAACAAAATCATGAAAAATGACTTTTCCAGAGGAACCCCCCATATACTATACTGGAAGGGGAAAACATTTTCACGGAGCATTTATTACATGCCCAGTAATGTTCTAAACAGTGTGCATGTACTAACTTGCTTAATATTTCACAGAGCTCTGCCTGTTAGGTGCAATTATTATCCCCAATGTTACGTAAGGACACTAAGGTACAGAAAGATAAAACATACTTTAATTAGTTAACCTTTGCGGTGAGGTGAAATACTTTTAAGTTCAGAGATATAAAAGAGATTATAAAAGAGATTACTGCCTGGTCTGTGCCTTAATAGCAATGGTCTCCTCCATGAGGACATATATAATCTCATTTGTTTTCATGCTAAAATGGTCAAGTTGATATATCACACATGTGCCACATTGAGAGCTCTAGATGATAATTCCAAAAAATTGACATCACCCCCAAAAAAGTTCACATCACCTAGTATTCCATATTTCAAGGGACACACTCATCACCATCTAGCTAGAGCCTGCTACCTGATTCATGGAAACAGATGAAATAAAATAATTGGTGAAATTAATGTGTGGTGGTAGGACTGAATATAGACTCTGGAGCCAGAAAGATGTGGGTTCAAATCCTGGTTCTTATTACTTATGTCACAGAACTTTGAAACTTGCTCAATATAAGCCTTGCAAAACAGTTGTAAGCATTAAAATGTAATCATTAAAGTCACCAGCTCCTACCAGGTACTTAAAAAATGGCAGGTATTATTTTACTCATTCAACACATTCTTGCATCGGGAGGCTCCCATTTCCATCCACAAAGAGCCCTGGGATCACATTTTATCTCTCATTTGTATTCCTCTTACCAAAAAAGAAGAGAATCAAAGGGGTATCACAATTTAGACAGAAATAGAAATAGGCATCCTACCTTCTTATCTTGTTTAAATGGATTGCCAAAAGTATGCAGTCGTTTTGGTTGGTCTGGATCAATCTCTCGTAATGGGGAGGCCACTGTCTTTAGATATTCCTGATAGTTACCCATTTGTGCAACTGGAACACTATGAAGGGAATCTGTAAAAATCACCAGCAATTAAATTGATGCTCTACAATTGGAGTGCATGTCCCTTTTGAGATGACTTGATCATCATTGGGTTTAACAATGTGCATCTTGGCATCCAATAAAGTCAAAAATCTTGAATCTGGCATTCTGGGATCTTGAATCATTTCTCTCTTCATCCCAATCATTATTTAGTCTACCATTACTACTGCCTTCAGGCTCATATCCCTAGGATGAGAACAACTCCCTTACCTTCAAGCCAGGTTTAAGAATGGGCTGACCTTCTATTCTTCCAGTGGATTAGACAAAGGGGAATGAAGAGAAGGGAGAGAGGATGGGGATGGGAAAGACAGTAGAATGAATTGGACATAACTTTCCTATATTTGTATATGAATACACCAGTGAAACTCCACATCATGTACAGCCACAAGAATGGGATCCTAATTAGAATAAGTTCTACTCCATGTAGGTACGATATGTAAAAATACACTTTACTGTCATGTATACCTAAAAGGAACAAATTAATAATAAAAAAGAATGGATGACCTGCTTCATACCTTTCATCTTAACCCAAAACACTATGAATCTGCTACATTTGAAAGAGCTGAGGTTCCATGGCATTCTCTTATTATACAGAGAATCTTGGTTAGTGGGCCATAACCTGAGGATTTAATTAAATGTGTATGCTATCTTTCTAGCTAAGTCCCCTTACACAAAATTTTGTGAGGGGTTTCTGAGGATTGTCCAATTTAAGATTTGCTGATTTTTCTAGATGGATGAACCCATTTAAAATGAACAAAACTGAGTAAGGGGAAATTGCAAACGATCATGATTCTCCAGTTCATTACTATTCTAGAAATGAGGTATTCTCTTTATCACAGTAAGCTGGGTGGTAGAGTGGGTAGTAGAGTTCTGGGTGTGCAGATTGGAGAATCTGACAGACCTAAGTTCTGTTACTTTGGGCTATACCTGGGAAAACTACAAAAATGCTCATTGTCAATTTTAATGCCCATTTTATGAGCATAAACACACTATCTGTCTAATGGGGTTGTTTGAGGCAAAGTATGGTGAGTGTGGTGTATGTGTTGATGAATGCACACTTGCCTTTAAACTTGAGAAAAATAAATTATGTCTGAGCAGATGTAGGGATTCCATGAAAACAGGCACTTGGAAACATTAAACTATTACAACATAAACTACTCATAATGAGAGAAAATTTCATGAAAGTCATGCCTGGCATTTTCCTAGTGAAAATTACTCCCCTGTTCAATTTACCTTCATCTTGTCCAACAATAAACTTGTGAGTTTTCAGCAGATTGGATCTCATTCTGGTCAACTGGTCCAAAAGACCTCTTCGTGGAATATCATAAGCATTTCTGTATGTCTGAGGCTTCAAATCCTGTTTGAAATGAAACAATTTCAATTACTCCTGAGGCTTCTAATCTAGAAATGTAATACCTGACCTCTTAAACTCTTTGAAAAGAGCTATATTTACTTTAACTAACTATGGTAGAATTTTCACAGTGAAAAATTTCCATTTGTTGTTCTGATTATTCTAAGACACCCACAACACTATTAAAGTCACTAGGAATATCCCTTTTCTTTTTCTTTTTTAAATTTTTTAAATAAATATTTAATTTTTAGTTTTAGGTGGACACAATATCTTAATTTTACATTTATGTGGTGCTGAGGATCGAACCCAGTGCCTCATGCATGCTAGACAAGCACTCTACCACTGAGCCACAAACCCAGCCCCGGAATATCCCTTTTCAAGTATATCATTTTAAATTCAAAATCCTGAGATTTATTCCTGTGGTCACCTTGCATGACCACTGCTTGTAATCTAGACATAGTCTTTTGGCAGCTATAGAGGTGGGCTGCTGGAATCTCCCCATAGGACAGCAATGGTTGACTCCAAAGGGAGTACAGTGAGCTGCGTCCAGCTGTAGGGACTTAGGCAACTGCTACAGAACTGAGCTGAGGTCCTGCTCCTTCTAAGAATGGAGAAAATGGTAGAGCCTAGCCAGTTCTGCCAGTGGATCTTCTCCATGGGAAAAGCTCATACCAGATGTCCCCACTGGGCTGGCCCAGACTTTCTCCAAGCTGCACCAACATCTGCGTCTCTTCATTCTCAATCCTCCTTCCTGCCTGCTCTCTCACAGATGCTAGATTAGCATGGCAGCCTGGAGGCTCTCTCCATTACCTATCACAGGTGCTGTTTCCCAAACATTCCTTGTACATTTAATTCCATCTTGGCATCACTAGCAGGAGAATTCCTAAACTGTTCCATTAATAACTACTAACTCCAAAATAGGACTGTCATTATCTCAAAACTAAAGCCATATGAATAACATAAATGTATCAGACAAGTTCAAACGTATACAATCTCTTTATGTCACCATTTACCTTGTTTAAGAGCCCTACTTGGAAGCCAGCAAATTCTTTGGTATTCAATTCTGTCAGTCTCAGTGCAGTTTCCCCTGTAATCTCTTTCAATAGTTTTCTAAAATTCTTATTGTGAACCAAGGACACACCACCTCCAGAATGATTTTTCACTTTGATACCAGTTTCCTGGGGAGGTTTCTTCCCCACTGATGCTAGTATTCGTTCTGATTCTAGTTTGGTCTAAAATGAAAGTACATAGTATGTTATGAAAACATCTACCTTACTGCTGTCCATTTTTACTACTTAAGAAAGATAATACTTTAAGAACCTCAAAGAACAACTTCAATTGCAAATTACAGAAAAACAGATAATTAAACATTTTCCTGTGCTTCTCTGTACTATCACAGCAAACAAAGAGGGGGCTGGAAAGGCAAATAATATATTTTGTCTCTTGTCTATTGTCAAAATTATGGCTGAATTGTAGAAAGAATGGAAACCATGGGGAAGAATTTCATTCATAGTAATTTTAAAGCATCTAGTCTACATCAACATATTTGTTTCAGAAACAGACATAAAGGTTTAGACTCTATTTACACATGTAAATTAGTGCTAAAATTCAGATTATATAGACTGGCGTTATATATAAAAAATTAAACTGTTTATTTTTAACATTGGACTACATAAAAAGCCTTATATTGTAATGCTTAATTTAACAAATGTTACCAAACCAATAATTTGTAATGTGTACTCAATAAGTTTTTCACTAATTTATGATGAAAAATTCTTTTAATAGACATTTTATACTATCTTGATTAATTTTGCTTGAGAATGCACTGTAGCAAGATATTTAACATATTTTGTGTTCTATATACATCTGAGATGGTTTAAGGAGCACTGATGACATAGTTATTCAAGTAGTAATTAAGTTAGTAATTAGAAATATTATAAATTATTTATGATATCTTTCTCTCTAAAAGGTAAAATTCCACCAATGTTCATTAAGTCCCCCCAAAACTTTGGATTTATTTTGGTTTGGTCATGGATATTTATTGATCTTCCCTAATAGTTGGAACTGAGTCTATGTTTATTAGCTCTAAAAAATTCTTAAATATGACTTAAGAGCAAATGAGTGGTCTACTTCATTAAATTTTCTTGAAAGCTCATTTATAAAACTATATATAATCAATGTGCCCCAGAAGGTCCAAGAACTTGCATTAGTTTCAAATCTGTTCATTATTCTTCCTTGTGGCCATACCCTGCTGACACAGCCTTAAAGGCCTAAGGTAAACATCATGTTAAAAAAAAATAAATGGACCAATAGATAAATAAATAACCGAATCAAAATATTTACAACAAAAACAAAAAAACTTAGCAGAGAGGAAAAGGGGTTGGGGGGACACTTGGCAGATAAGATCTCTGGGTTTGCTTTTACTTTCTTTTTTCATTTTGGGGCACGCTGGACCAGTAGGAACCAGTAAGCTCTTAACAGTATTGAAGTTTTTGCCAGTTCCTAGCGAGATGTGTCAGCATGCCAGTTGTGGACTCCTTTCGGTCCTTTAGTAAAATGACACTTTGCTTACTATTCTTGGTTTTTGCAAAGGCCAAACATCCAAATCTATTTGTTTTGAAGCATTGTAGCCACTGCAAATGCTACTACTGTTCCCTACCTGGGCATACAATTTGCACAAGACAGTAAAACTGCTGCCTGAATTTGTCACATAATATAGAACAATTGTATGGTAGTAGAGTGCTAACTCAATAGTTCCTAAACATTTACATCCTATAAGAATGGGCTAGGTAGAGGTGAGAAATATGGTAAGGAGGGGTGAGTGGAGGATGAGGTACTAATAGAGAGGGGCATCCAAGGGACAAAGTGAATAATGGCACATGAGGTGGGGTCTAAAGGAACAGATAGAGTTCGAGGGCAAGAAGAGAGGAGGCTGAATCCCACTCTTCAGGTTGAGGAACACTGGTCTCATCTTCACCTTCTCCAGGGTAAAGCAGATAGCTGTTTATCCAAGGGCTAGTAGCATGTGAGAGTGTAAGTCCTTTACATGCTGCCTAAAAATGAATTTCAAGCAAGTCATTTCACCATACCAGGCCTCAGTGTGCTGACCTACAAAAGGGGGATGCTCTAGCCCAAAGCGATTCAAGGAGAAACTAGGTTGAGAATAGACAAAATGTGACCCAGGAGAGAATTCTTTTAAGCCTCTGTCCCTCTTAGGCCACAAAATATCAGCCAGTTGTGAATAGGACAAACCAGCAGGCAGAAGGAAAAATGGCACAGCATCAAACGATACTGACAGACCCTTAACTGCAGTTTAAATGGTGAAGCTAGAAGCCATAGAAAATCACATTATTACTAGCCAATAAAGTGTAGATATATATATATATATATATATACATTTAATTGGAAAAATTACAATTATACTAAAGAATAAGGAAATGCACTTCTGAGGGCAAAGGATTTTTGTTTGTTTGTTTTTACCAATACTACCTGTTGGCTGAGTTTTTTAAGGTAAGAGATAACACTGTAACTAAGTCCACAATCTAAATTATCTGATATCAGATTTGGAGCTCCCATCATCCTTAGTGCTTTCTTTAATGGCTATAAGGAAACAAAATACACAACAGTAAGAATAGAATAAATCTTAAAATACTCAAAGTTCAGTTATAAGGGGCAAAGGGACATGATTAATTTTTTAGAAGTCAAGGCGCTGCACATAAAACCAAACATGGAACATTAAAAAGTGGCAATGAAAATAGCAGAGAGGTAAGGAGCAGAAAGTAAAAAAAAAAAAAAAAAATCAGAAGAGAGTGGGATAAGAAGAGCAAGTAACAGCAAATTCAGATAAGTAAATTGCTTTCAGTCTTAATTCCAAAGTCATAAAATCATTTCACATTGCATTTTATTGTGGACCCCATTCCTGCCATGGTCAATACTAACACACCCCAATTTCTCCTCCCAGTGACACCAATGAAGATTCTGCCTTTTCACCTCTAGAAAATTGGTTTTAAGTTACCACATCAACCTCTGAAATAGGTTTGAGAATCTGGATTTAGATTACATTACAAGTTCAAAGTCATTGTGAGTGTTTGTCTCCAACTATAATACCCAAAATGAGGCCAAGTAATGTTTACAGTGCCTCTACTTCTTGCTGTGCCTAGAACATAAACAACTACAATGTCTTCAGCATTTTGTTTTCAGAGGGAGTCCCCAAGATTGAGAATTTCTAGAGTTAAAAAGGGAAGTTGGTATAACACATGAATCAATACCTATTTATTCTTCATTCCAAAATTATAATTTCATAAGATCAGTTTTAATAAGAGAAACATGGATGTGTTTCATAAAAATAGCCATGGCAGTTAAAAGAAACAAAAAAGAGAAAACAGTGCTCTTTTATGCTATCATGACATCTCTAAACTCTTACATGGTTTGAGAAGACAGTGATGACACAAATGTTCATAAAATAAATAAAAAAGATAACTATCTTATAGCAAGGTAAAGCTTTTGATTCATTGACATTTCTTATGACAAGAATCATCATTGACACAGTTAATACATATACACATCAATACATACTAATAAATAGTATGGAGGCAGAGTTTTTAAGTAGCTGTCAAAAGCCTGTCGCCACTTCAGATTTGGCTTAAGCTTGTGAACTTTGAACAAGTCATCTGTAACAGAAAAACAAATAAAATACTACATTATTTTAATATAATAAATCCCAACATCTGAATTCCAATATCTAAATCAAGCAGTTAGTAACTTGCATCCATAAATGTCAGATTTTAATTACTGAGATGAATATTCCATCATTTATATTATTGTGTTTTTTTGGTGGTTGTATTTTTCAAAATTATATAGAGATGACCCAAGCTCACAACAGTTCAACTCATGATTTTTCAACTTTACAACAGTGTGAAAACAATATGCATTTGGTAGAAACCAAGCTTCAAATTTTGATCTTTTCCCAGCCTAGAAATATGCAGCACAATCAACTCTCTCTCACAATGCTGGGTAGCAACTGTGGGCTGCAGCTCCCAGTCAACCATGCAATCATCAGGGGAAACAATTGACACTCTACAGTGTACTGTGTTGCTAAGCTATGGTGGGGTGGTTAGTAGATTAGGGCATTTACCACCTAAAGATGATTTATCTGACTTGACTCCATCACAAGTTGGAAAGCATCTGTATTGTAGAATTTTTCTAGAAAATGAAACAAATTATTGAGAAACACACTCCTCTTCCATCTACAAAGCTACATGTTGACTCTGATTCACTTGAAATATTTTTCCTGATCTATTACATATGATGATTCCACTGTAGTAAATTTTCATCAGAGGGTGGCTCCATAGTCAGTGGTGGATGGAATAATATTTCTTTCATTTAAACATAGAATATGTTATTGGTTTTGCTGAAAGGTTAAGGTAAAGAGATTTTACAGCGGCTGGGGTTGTGGCTCAGCGGTAGAGCACTCGCCTAGCATGCGCGGGGTTCTGTGTTCGATCCTCAGCATCACATAAAAATAAATGAATGGAATAAAGGTATTGTGTCCAACTACAACTAAAAAATAATATTTTTTAAAAGAGAGAGATTTTACAAAACATCTGAGAAGAAAAGCTCAGCCTCTAGTTTCAAGGCAGTGAAGGGCAAGCTCGAAGTTATATTTTGGATTCTCCTTAATTGGCTCCTATTTGTTCATCCATATTTCCCTTCCTCTTCATTGCTTCGTTTTCTGTGTTCAAGCATTTTGAGCCAAACTTTGTGTCACTTAAATTTTAGTTATTGGGTGATAGTAAAAGCACATAGAGATGTTAGGATAAAGTTGAAAATTCGGTACAGATGAACATGTTTCATATATGTTTATTTTATTTACTTATTTTTATGTGATGCTGATGATCAAACCCCAGGCCTCATGTGTGCTAGGTGAGTGCTCTACCGCTGAGCCACAACCCCAGCCCTGAATATGTTTCTTAAGTACCATGTATATCAATGTAACTGAAGATATTTAACTTAAATATGCAGACATTCCCTACCTTTTCACACTTTAATTATTTTGATAATCTAAATATATTTTATATACTGTAAGAAAATTTCCAAAACATCTCATTATTTCCTTCATACTTTATTATTTCCTTTCAAGGGTAAGAAGCATATATAATAATTCAAAATTGGCATCCCCAGACATCAAAATGAATCTGACACACATACTACAAATATAAAATATACCATGAATTCATTCTCTACTCTGTTTCTTCAGGTTTTATTAATTTTTACTTTTAAAAAAGCAAATATTTACTTCCAGAAATAAAACCATGCTTAATTTCTCTACAAATAGGCTTTTCTTTGAAATTCTGAATTACTTTAGTTAAGAAAAGCAACTATAGGGCTGGGGCTGTAGCTCAGTGGTACAGCGCTTGCCTCGCATGTGTGAGGCACTGGGTTCGATCCTCAGCACCACATAAAAATAAATAAAGACACTGTATCCAAGTACAACTAAAAATACATTTTTTAAAAAGGCAACTATAAGCTGGATATGGTGGTGCACACCTGAAATCTCAGCAATTTGGGAGGCTGAGGCAGGAGGATTGTTGGTTCAAAGCCAGCCTTGGCAATTTAAGAAGGCCCTAAGCAACTTAGCAAGGCCCTGTCTCAAAATAAAAATAAATAAAATAAAAAAAGGGCTGGGGATGTGGCTCAGTGGTTAAGTACCCCTGGGTTCAATCCTCAGTACCTAAATAAATAAATAAATAAAAAGCAACTACACATTTTCTTCCTTTTAGTGCTATAACAAATTATTCACTCCTGCTGAAATGAATTTACAGAGCCATAAAATGTAGGTCTTTCATTCTTTGGTATAGGCTTAAAAACAAAAACAAAAAAGATCTGAAGAGATTTCTGGTTCATTGCAGCATGCCAGTCCTTTAAAGACCATTCAGATCTTCATTCATATCTTGATACCATGAGACACCATGGAAATATCCCATCATACTGTGTCTTTACATGGAATCTGTTTGGAATTAGGCAGATTTTTGAAAACTGACAAATAAAAACACTGAAGAGACTTTTAGATACAAATAGATTAGATAACCAGAGTCAGTAATACACTTAGTATTTCTAACAAGGCCAAGTGCAATGATTCTGCCCAGAAGTTGGCTGAGTCTAAATATTTCTTGTCCAATTTTTTAAATGAGGGTCAGGGGAAGGAAGAAAATGTTCCATAGTCTAGAATAATAGTAGGAATACTGCGTTAGTTGCTACCTCTGTGGCTCAGAAAATGGTTTCTATGCTATTAGATGTCTATTTGCATGGGGTCTCTAGGATGGTACAGTAAAGACTTCATCAACAATTAGCTGATTCATATTTGAAAGAATAGGAGATAAAAGTGTAGAATAAAGTAAAATAATACAGGCAATACCTCAAAAGCTACTGATATTTTTTCTTCCAGTTTCTTTCTTTCTACTCCACTCTCCTACAGAGAGTAGACCTGTTTTGGAGTGCAAGCTCAGTCACTTCCCTAGCTAAGTGAGTCTGGATAAGTCAATTCACCTTTTTGAGCACCCATTTCAGCTATAAAATGGTTTAAGTGATAACTGCCTTACCACAATAACATTCTAAGGAACTGAATTAGTATGGAATGTAAACTATCAAGCATGAGATATATAGAAACTTATACAAATTATTCTTCTTTAGTCTTTTTTTCTGACACATCTTCCTTTCTTCTTCCTGATCATAACTGAAGTATTCTTTTCTTTTTGAGGTGCTGGGGATTGAACTCACTGCCTAGTGCAGGCTAGGCAAGTGCTCTACCACTGAGCTACAGCCCCACCTCCCATAACTGATCTTAATATAAAACAGAATTTTATTTTTTACATAAGTCCCCAGACTTCAATTTAAAAAAGGAAAAAAAGAAACCTACAAGCCAGGCATAAGTGTCACTCGCCTGTAATTCCAGTGACTCGGGAGGCTGACAGGAGGATTACAAGTTGGAGGCCAACCTGAGCAACTTAGGAAGACCCAGGCTCAAGATAAAAAAAAAAAAATTAAAAGGGGCTTGGGATGCAGTTTATTGGTGGAGCACTTGCATAGCATGTATGAGGCCCCAGGTTCCATTCCTAGTACTGCCAAAAAATAAAAAATAGAAATCCAGAGACCCATAATATTGAAAATGTATAGATTTCAACTGGGAAAAAAATCACTCATCATACCAGAAGCCAGAAAGATATCAAAATAAATTTTAAAACACAAAAGATGGGGCTGGGGTTGTGGCTCAGTAGTAGCGCACTTGCCTAGCAGGCGTGAGGCACTAGGTTCGATTCTCAGCACCACATACAAATAAATAAAAATAAAGGTCCATCAACAACTAAAAATATTTTAAAATATTTTAAAAAAACCAAAAGATGCCAACAACAAAGTATCAATATTAGAAATATTTATAAGAATTTTAAAGAAGCCATTATAAAATTTGTTTCAATAAATAATGATGAATAGGCTTGTTAAAACATGGACAGCCTCAGCAAGCAGATGGAAAATAAGTAGAAGATATAAAGAAGCAGCAAATGGACATTTTAGGACTGAAAGGTACAATAACCAAAATTTTAAAAGCTCAGTGAATAGTCTCAACAGCGGAATGAAGGGGACAGAAGAAGTAATCAGTGAACTGGAAAACAGAATTATAGAAATAATCTAATCTGAAGAACAGAGAAAGTAGAATGGAAAAAAATGAACAGAGCCTCAGAAATCCATGAGATTATAGGGGTTATGGAAGGAGAGGAGAAAGAAGGTGGTTTGAAAAAGTGTTCAAGATAATAATAATTGAAAATGTCCAAATTTGGAAAGACACATAAATAGATTCTTGAAGCTAAATGAATTCCAAACAGAACAAACTCAAAGAAATGCATGCCAAGACACATCCTAATTATACTTTTAAAAACTAAAGACAGAAATATGTCTTAAAAGCAGAGAAAATCAACACCTCACCTATAGTGGTAAAACAATCAGAATAAAAGTGGATTTGTTTCTATAAACCAAAGAGTAGAAGGAAGTAGCACAGAAATTTCAGGTGTTGAAATACAAATGCTGTCAACCCAGAGTCCTATATCCAACAAAAACATCTTTTTCACAAAAACATTCTTTTGTGTGTTTTTCCCCAAGTATTGGGGTTCAAACCCAGTAGCATTCTACCACTGAGCTCCATCTTCAGTCCTTTTTATCTTTGAGACAGGGTCTTACTAAGTTGCTGAGGCTGGCCTTGAACTTGTTACCTTCCTGCCTCGCCTCTTGAGTCATGGTGATTACAGGTATGCACCACCAGGCCTGGCTAAAATTAGGACATTCTTAGATAAAAGGAAACTAAGAGAATTTGTCAATAGCAGACTGCCCCCGCCCCCGCAAACAAACAAAAAAACAGCTATAGAAGTTCTTGAAACAGAAATTAAACAATAAAAAAATGAACCTTAGAGCATCAGGAGGAAGAAATAATATGATAAGCAAAAATAAGAGTCAAAACAATAGGCTTTCTTTTTCCTGTTTGACAGTTGAAACAAAAGTTGTGCCTCACATGTTTCTAAATATTTAGGGAATAGCTAGGCTAATTTTATCATAAATGGAAAAGGATAAAGTAATGTAAAGATTCTATATTTCCCTCGAATTTATACAATAATGACACTGGTATACTGCCTAAGTTATGTATATATAACATCTAGAAAAGTTCCTTACAGATCTATCCAAACAGATATACTCAAAAACACTACAGAAAAATGAAGATGGAATCTTTAAAAATGTCCAAATAACCCAAAACAAGTCAGGAAGATGAAAATAGAGAAATGAAAACCAGAGAAAACAAAGAATAAAAAAATCAAAATGCAGATTTAAGCCCTAACATATAACAATAATTATATCAAATTATATATTATATATAATATTATATTAGATGTGTAAACATACCAATTAAAAGGCTAAGATTTGCAGAATGGATGAAAAAACATGAATTCAAACATGCTTACAAGAAATTCATTAAAACTTAGTGGTCATAGTCATGTTAAAAATAAAATATTGGGCCAGATCTGGTGGTACATGCCTGTAATCCCAGCAGCTCAGAAGGCTGAGCAGGAGGATAAAGCTAGCCTCAGAAACTAGCAACTCAGTGAGACCCTGCCTCTAGATGAAAGTCAAGAGGACTGGGGATGTGGCTCAGTAGTTAAATGCCACTAGGTTCAATCCCCAGTACCAATAGATAGATAGATAGATAGATAGATAGATAGATAGATAGATGAAATAATGGAAAAGGAAATCCTACAAACATTAAAGAATAGCAGGATTGGCTATATTAATATCTGATAAAGTGCACTTAAGAGCAAAGAAAATTAGAAGAGATTCATTACAGGAAGAATATACAGCACTTCCAAATGTGTAGGCACCAAATAACAAGCAGAGTTGCAAAGTATTTGAAGGAAAACTTGATGGAAGTGAAAAAGAAACTGACAAATCCATAATTATAGTTGGGGACTTTAACATTTCTGTCTCAACAAATGCAAGAGCAAGTAGAAAAAGAACAAAAACATAGCAGAACACTAACCAACAGGAACAATTTAACAGCTATAAAATACTCCATCCAGCAACAGTGTACCACACATTATTCTTAAGCATCCATGGAACGTATACCAAGACAGACAATAGCATTTGCCATAAAACAAATGTCAACATATTTAGAAGAATGGATGTCATGCAGTGTGTGTTCTGATCACGATGGTATCAAGCTAGAAACTGCTAATAGAAAAGTAACAGGAAAATTTCAAAATACTTGGAAATCCAACAATACACTTCTAAGTAATATTTGAGTCAAAGAGTGTCAAGAGACATCAAAAGATATTGAAGTGAATGAAAATGAAATATAGCATATTAAAATTTGACAATTTTCATGTTAAGATTACATCAGTGCTGAGAGAGAAATTTTAAAAATGAAAAGATTCAAACCAATAATCTAAGATTCTATCCAGAGAATAAAAAAATATAACAAACCCAAAGAAAGGAAATAGCAACAACAAAAAAGACACCAATGAAACTGAACAAAAGAAAAATGATAAAATTAAGACACAAAATAGCTGTTTCTTTGATAAGACCAATTAAAGGGACAATCCTCTAATGAGACTGACAAAAAAGACATGAGACTCTATTATCAATACCATGAATGAAATAAGTGATATCCTCATAGAACCACATACCAAAAGAATAGTAAAGGATTACTAAGAACTATCCTCTATACTTAAATGTGACAATTTAGATGAAATGGTCAAATTCCACAGAAGCACAACTAACCATTATTCACCCCCCAAATTGAAAGACATCCTGTGTTCATGAATTTGAAGAATTAATATTGTTAAAGTGCCTACACTACTCAAATAATCTACAGATTCACTGCAATCCCTATCAACACACCAATGACATTCTTCACAGAATTAGAGAAAAATAATCTTAAAAATTTGTACGTAATCCCTTAAATTCCTGAATAGCAAAATGAATCTTAAGCAAAAAGAGCAAAGAATGAATGAGGCATTATGCTATCTGACTTCAAAATATACAACAAAGCTATAGTAATCAAATGAGCATGGTATTGGCATAAAAACAAACCAAAGGAATCTGAATAGAGACCTGCACATAAACTCACACATCTACAGCCAATTGATTTTCCATAAGAGTGCTAGAACATTCACACAGCAGAGAAAAGGCAATCTGTTCAATAAATGGTGCTGGGAAATTTGGATATCCACATGCAGAAGAATGCAACTAGATTCCTTTCATCAGTTATAAACATCAAACCAAAATCTAATTAAAGACTTAAATATGAGATCTGAAACTATGAAACTACTAGTAGAAGATATATGGAAAACACTACAGGACATTGGTATGGGCAAGGAGTTTTTGGACAAGACCCCAAAGCACAAGAACCAAAAGCAAAAAACTAGACAAATAAATGGACAAATACATTAAACTAAAATGTTTTTGCACAGTCAAAATGACAATCAACACAATGAAGACACAACCTGCAGAAGGGGAGGGAGCAAATATTTGCAAATTGTATATCTGACAAGAGGTTGATATCCAGAATATATAAGGAACTGCAAACAAACAGCCCAATTAAAAATGGGCAACAGACCTGATAAACACTTCACAAAAGAGATATAGATGACCAACAGGTATTTGAGAAAATTCCCAACAGCACTAATCATCAGAGAAATGCAAAGCAAAACCACATTGAGATAACACCTCATTGCAGTAAGAATGACTCATGTCAAAAAGACAAGCAATACAAGTGCTGATGAGGATGTGGAGAAAAGGGAACCTTTGCAAATTGTGGGGGGAGAATGTAAATTGTTATAGTCATTTTAAAAAAGAGTATAAAGGTTCCTCAAAAATTTTTCTTTTAAATTAAAATAGAACTACCATATGATCCAGCAATCTTACTACTGGATATACATCTAAAGGAAATGAAATCAATATATTGAAGAGACACCTGCACTCCCATGTTTATTGCAGCAGTATTCACAGTTGCCAAGAAATCAAAAGTTACTTACATGTCCATCAACTGATGAATAGATAAAAAAATGAATCTGGAATTCCTGAAGATGGCAAAGTAAAGGAGGTTGCTTTCCAAGCTGCTCCATGGCATGAGACCAGGAAAACAGGTAAACAGATTCTCAGTGAGGTAAGTGAGAGGGATTATACTGGGATTTAGACAGTAGACTCCCAGAACAGCTTAGGGACTTAGAAGGTTAGATATAATAAAATAGAAGAAGAAAACCCACCACTGGCAGCAGTGGCCACCAGAGCTGATCCACCACAGGTAAAGCAGGGAGGGAGACTAAGAGAACCTGCATTTCAGGTGACATGTTGGCATGTGTTGATACAGAAAAAAGAGATCAAGGACACTGCCTGACTGATCCAGAGAGTGAGCTAAACCATATGCTGGTGCAGGAAAGATGCTCCTTATCTCCTGGCTGTCCATGGAGATGAGGCAGATGTCATTTTTCCCACCATGCTATGGTAGCTGGTGGTTATGGGAACAAGTCCAGGAGCCCAGGCCTGTGTCATCCAAGCTGGGTCCAAGAATCAGACTGGGCCGATGCCTACCACATGATTCACAGTGTGCACAGTTGACCAGGATAAATTCAGGACTGGAAAGTGTTTTACCCAGGAAAATACAGGTCATTGAGACTTGAGAGATCCCAGGTCCTTTCCACCCTTTGGGTTTGGTGGCTAGCTGGAATGGGCTGAGAATTCGATCAAGCAGGTAGGTATGCTTGGGGACCGGACCCAGGAGACCAGGAAGGACGGCATCCACAGGTGGCAGAGGGGATGAAAGATTACCTACTCTGCCACACAAATGGAACCTAGTGGGGACTCCTGGGACCAGGATCCCAGAATGGGTTTCTATCCTCATATCCGATAAAGTAGACTTCAAGCCAAAGTTAATCAGAAGGGACAAAGAAGGTCATTTCATACTGCTTAAGGGAATTATACATCAATAAGATAAAACAGTCATAAATATTTATGCCCCTACATACATCAAACAAACTCTAGTGAATATCAAGAATCTAAGAGACCACAACACAATAATACTGGGTGACTTTAACACCCCTCTCTCATCCCTGGATGGATCTTTGAAACAAAAACTAAATAAAGAAGCTATACAACCAAAATATAATTAATGATTTAGATTTAACAGACATATATAAAATATTTCATGCATCAATGACTGAATACACTTTCTTCTTAGGAGTGCCTGGATCATTTTCTAAAATAGACCACATCTTAGGCCACAAAGCAACTCTTAGCAAATACAAAAAATAGGGATAATACCTTGCATTCTATCAGATTGTAATGGAAAAAATTAGAAATCAATGACAAAGTTAAAAAGGTTAAATGAGAACTCTGATATGTAGAAGCTCACCCACAACAAGGGGATAAAAATAGAAGTTCACTGGATTAGACAAAGGGGAATTAAGGGAAGGGAAGGGTGATAGGAATAGGAAAGACAGAGGAAGGAATCTGACACAGCTTTCCTATGTATATATATGAATACATCAAAGTGAATCTCAACATTGTGTATATTGACAAGACTGGGATACTAATTAGAATAAGATATATTACATGTTCGTATGAATATATCAAAATAGATTCTACTGTCATGTGTAACTAAAAAGAACAAAAATATGTGGTACTTCGACACAATGGAATATTATTCATTCCTGAAAAAGAATGAAATCCTGTTATGCTAAATGAAATAAACCAGGCACAGAATGCCAAGTATGATATAATCTCCCTCATGTGGAATCTAAATGTTGACTTCATAGAAGTTGAGAGTAGAATGGTAGTTTCAAGACACTTGGGAAAGCAAGGGCGGGGGGGATAGAGAGCTGGGGAGAAATCGATCAACAGGTACCAAGTTATAGTGAGAGTAAGAAGCTGTGCTGTGCTATTGCACAGTAGGGTGAATACAGATAACTATAATGTACTATATATTTCAAAAAGTTAGAAGAAAGGATTTTGAATGTGTTTTACCAAAAAGAAATAATAAATGTCTGAGGACATGTTTGCCCTGATTTATACAATATACAATGCATACATGCATGGAAACATCACATAATGCCCCAAATTATGTATTATTTTTGTTTTTATTTATCAGTCATATAAGTAGACTATAAAAACAAAATAAAGTGCATGGGATGATATGTGTAGGTTACATGTACTTTACTACTATACACCAGGGACTTGAGTATCTATAGATTTTAGTATTTGTGTGTGTGTTGGGGGGTGGGGGATAGTGAAAGATGCTTGTATCATTCAATACCTAAACCAAAACAATACAAAATAATAAAGAAAACTATAGACTAGTATCTCTCATGAATATAAATACAAAAATACTTAATAAAAATGTAACCAAATAGAACTCAATAAGATTTAAAAGAATGATATGCCATGACCAATGGGGTTTATTTCAGGAATACAAATCTGGTTCAATATTCCAAAACCAATCAGTATAATCACGTGGTCATGTTAATTGATAAATAAAAGACATTTGAAAGAACTTCAACACTTATTCGTGATTTTAAAAAAAATATTTATTTTTTAGTTGTAGTTGGACACAGTACCTTTATTTATTTATTCTTTTTTTTAAAGAGAGAGAGAGAGAGAGAGAGAGAGAGAGAGAGAGAGAATCTTTTTTGTAGATGGACACAACACAATGCCTTTATTTTTATGTGGTGCTGAGAATGGAACCCAGGTCCCGCCTGTGCTAGGCGAGCACTCTACCGCTGAGCCACAATCCCAGCCCTATTTATTTATTCTTCTGTGGTGCTGAGGATTGAACCCAGGGCTTCATGCAGGCTAGGCAAGCACTCCACTGCTAAGCCACAACCCCAGCCCCCTTATTCATGATTTTTAAAACTCAAAAAATAAGACTGGAGGTTAACATCTACAACCTGATTACGAGCATTTACAAAAACATATTTCACAATGAACAAAATGAATGCTTTCCCCCATAAGACTGGGAACAAGGCGTGGCTGCCTGTTCTTACCATTGCTATTTCAGAGTTCAATACAGCAAGAAAAGGAAATAAATGGTAAATAGATCAGATGGGATGAGGTAAAATTGTCTCCATTTGCAGATGACATGAATGTCTCCATAGAAAACTCCCAGGGATCTACAAAATGCTCCTACAACTTGAAAGTGAGTTAAGGGAGGTTCCAGGATACAATATACACATTAAAAAGTCAATTGCATTTCTATATACCACAAATGAACATGTGGATGCCAACATTCAAAATACAATACCATTTGTAAGCGCTCAAAAAACTGAAATACTTTGATGCAAATCTAACAAAATATGCACGGTACCTGAATGCCAAACACTGCTCAAAGAAGATCCACGTCAATCTTTGCAAGCCACATATCTGACCACAGACTGATATCTCCATCATATGGAGATCTCTACAAACTCTGCACTAATGAAAGCAAACTACCCAAGTAAATATAAGCAAAAGTCAGTTCACCAAATAGGATATATAGATGGTATATAAACATATTATAGAGATGATCAATATAATTAGCCATTAGAAAAATGCAAATTAAAATCACAATTTGTATCAACATACACCTATTGGAATGGCTTAAAACAACAAGAAATAAGTAAATAAATTACCACCAACAAAGTTTGGTGAGGATGCAGAGAAATTGGATCATTCATACACTGATCATGGAAATATAATCTGGTAGAGGTGCTTTGAAAACACTTAGGCAGTTTCTTAAATAACAAACATACAACTACCATTAGATTGTAGTCCTGCATATTTATGCTGTAGAAATAAAGATGCTCAAGTTCACAGAAAAACTGTACATAAATGTTTATAGTAGCTTCATTCACCACAACACTTCATTCAAAAGTGTAGACAGCTAAGATGCCCTTCAATGGCTACTATACAAAATGTGATATACCCATGACATGATTTATTATTCAGCATTAAAAAGAAACAAACTACTGGTTCATGTAATAACCTGGATTAATCTCTAGAAAATAATGTTGAGTGAAAAAAATCCAGTCCTATAAGATCACATACTAACTGATTCTATTTATATACCATTCTTGATATGATAAAATTATAGCAATGTAGAATATATTAGTGGTTGCCAGTAGTTAAGGAGGGGTGGGGACAAGAGGAAGGGTAGAACTACAAAAGGGCCACATGAGGGCGCCTTGTGGTGATGAAAATGTTCTGCATCTTGACTTTATCAATGCAGTATCATGGTTGTGATAATGTACTATAGTTTTGCAAGTAATCTAATTGGAAAATCTGGGTAAAGAATATATGAGGGTCTTTATATAATTTAAGTTATTTTTAAAATTGTTTTAAAACCATGAAATATTTACTATCTTAACCATTTTAAGTATACAATTCAGTAGGGTTAACTATTTTCACACTGTTGTGCAACAGATCTGTAGAGTTTTTATATCTTACAAAACTGAAACCCTACACCCACTGAACAACTCCTCATTCCTCCCTCTCCAGCCTGTTTTTAAGAATGTGATACCTCATATAAGTGGAATCACACAGTATGTCTTTTTGTGAATGTCATTTTGCATAAGTTCATCCAGGTTCATCTATGTTGTAGCATGTGATTTATTTTTCCTTTTTCAAATTTGAATAATAGGCCATTGTATGTATACATCAAATTTTCTTTCTTTCTGTGCTGGGGATCAAAGGCACAGCCTCTGTTTGTGCTCTACCTCTAAGCTACACTACATCCCCAGCCCACCATATTTCCTTTATCCATTCATCCATCAACAGACACTTGGGTTGCTTCCACTTCCTGGCTATTGTGAATAATGATGCAATGAATGCAGATGAATAACTGTATCTTCAAAATCCTGGATTAAATCTTTTTTGGATATATACCCAGAAATAGGAATTCTACATCATATGATAATTCTATTTTTAATAGTCTGAGGAATCTACCTACTGTTGTCCATAATAGTTCTGTCATTTTACATTCCTAGGGACAGTGCACAAGGATTCTAATTTCTCCACATCCTCACCAGCACTTTTTTTTAATCATAGTAACTTTAATGAGGTAATAGCTTATGGTAGCTTTTATTTGTATTTCTCCAGTGATTAATGATGTTGAGTGCTTTTTCATATGCTTGTTGGCCATTTGTATACATCTTTGTAGAAATGCCTATTTTTCATTGGGATATTTGTTGTTCTTATTGTTGAGCTGTAGGAGTTCTTTATATAGTTTGGATATTAAACCCTTATGAGATATATGATTTGCAAATATTTCCCCATTCCATAGGCTACCTTTTCAAAGTATTGATTGTGTCCTTTGATATAGAGTTTTTAGAGGAAACTTTTGGAAGTGATGGATAGGTTTACATCATAAACTGTGGTATGGTTTCATGGTTGTACACCTATCTCCAAACTCATCAAGTTGTATACTTTAAATACGCACAGCTTTTGTATGTCAATCAACAATCAATAGCATGGATCAAAAAAGTATGCTTAAAAATAGAAAAAAATACAATTAACAGTTAACAGTGTAAGTGAAGATTAACTGGTCTAATCTCTTTAATAATGGAAACTTAAGAAAAAGGAAAAATGAATATAAAAGATAGATTATCTTATTGGCAGTTTTATGCATCTCCAAGACATAACCTACATTTTGAATTACTGACAACAACTCTTGGAAAGAAGTTTTTTTTTTTTTTTTTTTTTTCAGAT
Organism: Marmota marmota marmota; assembly: GCF_001458135.2. Taxonomy (NCBI): domain Eukaryota; kingdom Metazoa; phylum Chordata; class Mammalia; order Rodentia; family Sciuridae; genus Marmota; species Marmota marmota. The sequence continues at coordinate 14,302,376 of NW_026000272.1, forward strand.
TGGACTAAGAAATAATGTCGCTAGACTGTGCAAAACAATCATGCTACTATATTTATGATGACCCATTCTTAAACTTCTTAACATTTTAAAGTACTACTTTTTCAGTACTCAATGTGTACTATTTATAGTATGTAAAGTCTTATACTTGTAATGATCAAACTTAGTAAAGATTTGACCCTTTGTATAAAAACTTTATAACGATTGATCCTTTTCACAAAATTGAAAAATCCCACCAAACAAAATTTCTTACAACTTTATGACTAAACAGACACCATGAAGTGTCTATAACTCTAAATAGATATAGCTCTTCAAATGAGAAAAAAAATCTCCACACATTTTCATTAGTCTCTGAGTAACAAGTGCTTGAAAAATTTCAGAACTTTTCCATGGAAACCATAGCTCTATAACCACAGTGACTGCAGAATTCACTCTTGTTATCTAACTTCCTGCCTTGCCTAAAACAGAGACCTCAAGAGCACTTAATATTCTGAGGAGAAAGAGGTGTAAGCCAATACCCTAAAGGAAGCCCATTTTTTTTCATTTATTAATTTACTATCAAATACATATTTTACTGATGGACTTGAATTATACACAATAATATGAATCATTATGCCATTATTTGTACATGCACATAACATAATTTGATAAATTTCATTCCTGTGTACCTTTCTTTTCTGTTCCCTCCACCCTCCCCCTCATCCACTAGCTCTACTGTATGAATTCCCCTTCTATTTCTATTATTATTATTATTTTAATTGGCACATTGTAATTATATATAAAACTTCATTCATTGTGATATATTTGTACATGGACAAAGTGTAATTTGTTCAATTTCATTCTCCAGTACTTCCCATTCCCTCCCTTTCTCCCTCCCTATTGATTCCCTTCTTCAACTCTCCTGGTCTCTCCTCTATTTTCAGTAGATCATTCTTTTTACTCCTTTTCTTTCTTTCTTCCTCTCACCTCTACCCCTCCCACACCTAGCTTCCACATATGAGAAAAACATTTGACCCTTAACTTTCTGAGTCTGGCTTTATTTCAACCAGCATGATGTTTTCCAGTTTCATCCACTTGTCAGCAATTAACATAAGTTAGTTCTTTATGGCTCAGTAAAACTCCATTGTGTATATATACCACATATATATGCCACTTTTTCTCAATGCATTTATCTGTTGAGAGGCACTTTTCCATTTTTGGCTATTGAGAATTGTGCTGCTATAAATATTGTTGTGGATGTATCCCTGCAGTATGCTGATTTTAGATCTTGTGGTATATATACCGAGGAGTGGGATAACTATGTCATATGGTGGCTCAGTCCTAGTCTTTTGAGTAACCTCCTTACCGATTTCCAGAGTGGTTGTACTAATTTGCAACCCTACCCCACATCCTTGCCAGCAATTACTATTTTGTGTTCATGATGATTGCCATTCTGACTATAGTGAGAAGAAATTTCAGGGTAGTTTCCATTTGTATTTCCTTGATTGCTAAAGATGTTGAACATTTTTTCATATATTTGTTGGCCATTTGTAGTTCTTCTCCAAAATGTCTGTTTAGGTCATTTGCCCATTTATTTATTGGGTTATTTGATTTCCATTGTTAAGGTTTTCTTAATTCTTTATATATTCTTTATATTATAGTATATATAGTTCATATTCTTTATATATATTCTAGATACTGATCCCCTGGAGGAATAGTATCTGGCAAACACTTTCTCCCGATCTGTAGGCTCTCTCCTGACCCTCTTAATCTTTTCCTTTACTGTGTGGAAGCTTTTTAATTTGATGCTATCCTACATAGTGAATCTGGTTTTGTTTTGGTTTTTTTCTTGAGCTTTAGGAGTCTTACTAAGGAAGTCAGTGCCTGGGCCAATTTGACAGAGGGTTGACCCTGTGTTTTCTTCTAGCAATTGTAGTGTTTCTATTCTAATTCCTTTGTCTTCAATCCACTTTGAGTTGGCTTTTGTGAAGAGTGAGAGATAGGGATCTAGTTTCATTCTTATACATGTGAATATCCAGTTTTCCAGCACTATTGTTAAAAATATCCAGCACTATTGTTAAAAAAGCTATGTTTTTTCCAACATATGCTGTTGGTACCTTTCTTTTTGAGTATCAAATGACTATCTAGTCGATTTGTCCTGTGTCTTCTATTCTATTCCATTGGCCTTTATATCGGTTTTGATGCCAGACCATGCTGTTTTTGTTACTATAGCTCTGTAGTGTAATTTGAGATCAGGTATTATGATGCATCCAGCACCATTTTCTTACTCAGGAATTGAAAACCCTATTTTCTGAAGAAAACTACCAATTCTTAGAAGGTCAACCACAATAAAACCCTTATTTTTTGGCCCAAACCTGTTTACAAAAAAGGCCAGGTACATTTTAAAAATGAAGAGGGGGATTTCATTGGGGCTTGCTACCTTAAGAACAGCATAATAATCACACAGCAGAGGTCAGGTATCTCTTCTATTTGATGTACAATCAATAAAAAGAAAAAAACATCCAGAAAATATGCAAATTCTATCCTTTCAAATCAATTTTTATACTTTTATTTATTCTGGTATCAAGTATTATCTGGTTAATTTGAAATACTTAATTCATATCTACTTTTTGCTGTATTTTAAAGATGATTAAATGACATATTTTACTTACCTAAAAGAGGAAGTAAAACTGGGTAGTTGTAAGGCATCACAAAGAGGTTCACACAAGTTAAAGTTGTACTGGCTTTTAAATAACCAAATGGATATCCAAGTTCATTGTATTTTCCACTACTAGTAACAAATACCTAAAAGAACATGAATTAATGTACAGTTAGTACAATAATGATTTTATGTAAAGCCAAACTCATAGCAACATTTCATGGCAACATCTGTGGTACAGTTTAATTCAAGTTTAAAAATAGTATAGTGCTTTTAGCCTTATGGTTAAGTCATAATATATGACACTAAATATGAATGTTTAGATTATAATTTTTCCATATATTACATTAAGAAATGAAACAATGGGCAGGGGTTGTAGCTCAGCAGTAGAGTGCTCGCTTTGCATCTGTGAGGCCCTAGGTTCAATCCTCAGGACCACATAAAAAATAAATAAAAATAAAAATATCATGTCCATCTACAACTAAAAAAGAATTTAAAAAAATAAAAAGAAAAAAATGAAACAAAACTATGCAATAACCATTCAGAGACCACAGGCCACATCAACAATATACAAATATTTACTTGATTAGTACAACGGAAAATAAGGCTGAAATACTATTAAATGATAATAGCCATTAAAACAAATTAACTACTCAAAAGAACAAGTAGTGATTAGGGTAGACTTCTAGGAAAATGGAACATGGTTCCATGCCTAAAGCAGCAACTACAAAAACAAAGCCCATTTAAAAGATGTGTGAACAGTCCTCATATGTACTACTATTAACTTGCTCTATTTCCCTTCACTGTACCATTCCGCTACCCATGTATTCACTTTTCACTTGATAAGCATTTTTTTAGTAACCTACTATAAGGCAGGCACTGTTGCAGATAATTATGAGGCATCAAGGAGATGCTTTGATTCAATCTGGAAGGCATTTTTTCCTATAAGGTACACTGCTAGAGCAAACATTCAATAAAGATTAAAACATTAATCTTATCCTACATGACTATCTTCTTATTCCTTATTGATATCTTTGTGATATATATTATCATCCCCTGTACACTTCATTGTGCTGTGCCAGAGTCCTCTAGCTACTATGCTTTCTGTATTCCATGTTCATATTCTTTGGTCCAAATCAGGACACCAGTATATACTTGTAGTGACACCAAGTTTTTTTTCCAAAGTCCTTTGGCAGGATCACTTAAGACAAAGTCAAAACCTGATGTTAGTAACATCCATTTATCTTGCTAGCTCTTGGTACCAGCAATATCACCTACCAGTTCACTAAATTCTTGTTTTATTTAGTAATTACAAAGAATATATCTTTTTCCATGTGACTTAAAGCTCCACAAAGCATGAGCTGTGCTAAATCACAATTCAAGATTTTGTGTTATGTTTTGAACCTCAATATAAATGTACAACTGTAATTAACCATGCTAGATTTTATTCCCTGTGTGTGTATACATTAGAAGAAGGGGAAAATTCATCATGAAAGAAAAAAAATTATATACACATAGCAGTCAGGGGCCAGACCAGTGATTACCATGAAAGGAAAAGCACTGTTTTGGGGTTCTTTCTCTTCTACCCTTACTTTCTCCATCCCTTTCTTTCCTTTGTATAAAACCCTTAACTTTTTCTAAATTTATTATCACTCACAAATTTAGATTGCTAGAAGAAAACAGGGTCTTTAGAGGCTATTTCAGAGAAAGTAGGTGCCCAGTACAAGGCCACATAGTTGGTGGCAGAGCTAGGGTTAGAATCCACTCTCACGATGGTTTTGCCAAACATCCTGGCTCCTGATTTATTTTATTCTTTTTCACTCCTAATAATTCATCACATTAAAAATACTCTAAAACAAAGTAACATAACATCAGGATAAAGGACTAAGGTATATTTGAGGTGCTGTGCAATAATGAATACTGGATATCTTAAGTTTCATGGGAGAAGGTGTACAAGGAATGTACTATATAGAAAAAATGTTTTATTTTAAGGGAAAAGTGTCATTTGTAACTTTATTTGCATTTGTTGCAAAAATGCTTTACAACCTATGAATTCAAGCTTCACATATTTATTTTAAGCAATCTATTATCCATATCTCTACCTTTCTAACATTTTGGAGGATAAATTATAAGTGTATGATTAAATGGATGTTTATAAAGTGGATGTATATATGCAAACAGCACCCAGGTAAAGAAACATAATACAACTAGAAACATCCTCCTGTCCTTTTCCAGTTACTACCCTGCTGCCCCCAACAAGAACCACTATCCTGACTTATAACAGAGTAAGGCAATTTTAACTCTTTTTGAACATTAAGTGGAATTATATAATAATATGTAATAATTTTTGTCTGGCTTCTTTTGCTCAATATTATGTTTCTGATATTGTTCTGTTTCTTGCACTCTTAAATCTTTGCTTCAACCCTGTTCCCTTTTTGCTGTTTTAAGCATCTTGGTGAATTCAGTAAGCTTACAGACAGAGAACTAGTAATAATAATGTCATATTTTAGGATGAAACAGATGGAAATCTGAAAGTGCTCTTGCACCAACGGAACTTAAAAATCAGTGATTGCTATATGGCCCTGTAATTTAGAAATAGAACAAACATCTTTACAGTGCAGAATTTTTGTTGAATACAAATAAAAAGAGTATATGACTACTATGTCCAGATTTTTACAAATCAAACTCCACAGGTGACTATTAACCAATCAGCAAGTCTTTCCAACTGAACCATAATATTCAGAAGAGCCAGAGTATGATATCTGTCTCATCCACACAAAATCCCAAAACATACAGTGTGGTTTGTATTATAAGAAGAGTTTATTATATTATACTAATATAGTCTTATGGTTTTCTGCCCCAAATATCCTGCACTTCTAATCTTTCAAGTTCAAACCAAGAGCTGAAAACTTCATTTCAACTGCAGAGGCCATACCATAATAGAATTACAATCTTTAAGTTAGGGTTTTTTAACCTGGGGTTCATGGATAAGCTTTAGGGCCGCCTGAAGTTTTCAAATATATAGATTTCATCATATTATATGGCCTTAAATGGCAATGTACAGAAGGCTAATGATTCATATCAGTCTAAAATTATTGGGTTGGTTCTATTGCCTATTTGTTAGCATTTCAGAGAAAAAAAAACTTAGTCTAATATTTCCAGATTAACCTTTGAAACTTCTTAAGACAATTCCCATATCTCAGAGTGGTTAAAGACATTTGGCTAATTGACAAGGATAAATACCTGCCAGCAGGTATGGGGAGATTTTCGTTCCAAGATGTACTGAGTCAAGGGAGAGGGTTCAAGTTCATATTTGTCGAAGGGCAGTTTGTCTATTACCATTGGCTCACAGTCTATACAGGAGAACCTCACAACAGGATGAGATGTTCGTGGAGGCTTAAAAAATTTAAAAATAAGAAGAAAACATTAAAAAAAAGAAGAAGAAAACATGATCAGATATCAAGCAAGCTTACATTTCTGACAATTCTTCAAGCCCTTTTATATTCTATTACCCATCACTGAAATATAAACTAGTGTTTTGAGAAAACACTACATGTGGACATGAGCAAAAAGCTACAAGATCTATAGGAATCATCAGAGGCTTCTACAGCGGGAGGGGACTCAGATTCTTTATCTCTACCACCTACTTAGCACTGGGAAGAAGAAAGGTATATTACAACACTCATAACTAGAATTTTAGTGAAGTAAAAACCCAGCTTTAAATATGTTTAAGCCATTATGATCCATAGGATAAACCCTTAATTACATTTACAACCTCTAAGCATTGCTTGCTCTTCATTTCTTTGTGTCATGAGGTTAGATAATCCAGATACCACTGGGGAAGAAAAAAATCTATGAAACTTTCTAATGAGGTAATTAAGGGCAAAGCTACAGCCAATTATAAGCAAAATTCAAAACAGCAAAGATACGAGAAAGGGCAAGATAGCGACCGAAAAGGAGCCAGTTGCAACTAGAGGGTCCAGGTGGAGTTCTGTAGTATTGCTCATGTCCACATACTTGCCTCAAATAGCTAGAGCTGTGTATGATTTTGGTAGGGTTGCAAAGGCCTGTGTGACTGGGGTAGCCCAGCAGGTTTAATGGAGAAGTCATGATATTTTGGTTTAACTTGTATGACTAGAAAGCACCAGAGAGAGAAAAGGGGACAGCAAGGGCACAGAGATCTGGAAGGTTAACAGAAATACAATAAAATACTAATACCCTTTATAAAAAGGAAAAATACATTCATTTGCTCCTATCATTTACAATCCTACAAGATGTTTGAGGGTTGAGAAAAATAGCCCTCAAATGAGTTTTAAATTAAATTTAATGTTTTTGGTAGTGGGGATTGAATCTTCTTTCTTCATCCTCCCTCACAAGTCACTTATATTAAGGAAGTGAGTCATCACTCCCAGCTCCAATGAGCTTTTAAAGATAGAAGAATGGAAACACAATTTAACTGCAGATTATTTGGAAGTTCTTTTATTCTAGATTTTCCTGAGTTCAGTTTCAATTCATCTTATGAAACATTTGAGTTCCTAGATTTGTAAAAGGGCAATAAAGATATGAGTGAAGCCCTATCATTAGCAACTATGAGTAAATTTGCCACTGAAACATTCACTTGGGTGTTTGAAGTAGCTGAGATTTAACACATGTGCCTCCTTGGAGCACCAGGGTGAGGAGGGAGACACTTACTCTCACTCAGAGCAAGGACCAAAGAGCTCTTTAGTTTTACAAGCAAACCTTCCATGGATACTCCTGAAAAAAAATGCAGGGGCTTCAAAATAGTAATCTAGGAGAAAATGAAGTTTTCTAGGAATTTCTAGAATTTATAATACAGATAAGCTGAACAAGGAAGGTGTTAAACTAGAGTAACAGTATGTTTGTGTCCCCCCCATCCACTCCTCAGCCCAAACAAGAGTCATTACTCAGGCTTTCTTACACTGGGGGCTGGGGAGAGAGTATACTTCACAGTCTTCCTCATTATAGACCATCCACTTGGTACTAGGAATAACAATAGTATCAAGCCCTATTATACCAATTGAAGTGATCAAAAAGACAAGTCTTAAATATCATTTAAAAATATTACTTAATTATTCATCACTTAAAAGTGCACTGCTACAGAACAGAAGATCATTGATTTAAAAAGATTCTGGCACTGAAAAAATAAAAATGATGAAAGTAGGTCTACCACATTCCAGTAGGGATTAAGGACTCCTTTAGTAGAACTTTGAAGATACTTTGAATATGCTTCTAGAACCTATATAAGGTGTAAACTACGTTCAAAATTTCCTGAGGCTATTAGACATTTTAATTACAAGTAAATCAAGTCAGCCCCTCTAAAATGAAAACCAAGTCACAGATTTTGACAATATTAAAAACAATAATGCTTTAACATCCAAAGAGGGCAGTTTAAGCAGCAAAGGCAAATGAAAGAATGGAAAGCGCCAGAAAATAAAGGAAGCCCTTCTCTCTTGCTTTAAGGCACAAGCTACACATTCAGGAAGAGACAGAAGGCAAAGGAGAAAAGGTCCATTTGGGGGCTAGGGTTGTGGTTCAGTGGCAGAGTGATTGCCTTGCACATGTGAGGCACTGGGTTCAATCCTCAGTACCACATAAAAATAAATAAAAAATAAAGGTATTAAAAAATAGATCCATTTGCCTGTGGTACAGCTCAAAAGTCTCAAAGATATTTTTTAAAAGTTCACTGTAATCAGCAAATTGAAAAATCCACAATGATGTTTACCTTTTTGTTTATGATACTTACTAGTGAAGGTAAATTCTGATCTGGCCAAAAAGATTCTGGAATTGGCCAATGTCCAACAGGAACACCGGTTTTAGAGTTAGGTCGCACATAAATGAGTTTATGACAACTATGCCACGGTTGAGCCGCAAATGAATTGCTTGGCCTTAATGAATCCATAAGTCCATCTAAAAATTAAACAAAAGATAGATGGAGGCATGAATTTATTTTCATAATTGCTGATCGTCTTATACAAATTTTCCAGCTAAAAGCAATGAACAAAGCAAAACAAAAAGCTATTCATGAAAAATGGAAGAAAAGACAATATTACTAAGATTTCCAAATGTCCTCTCTAGCAACTCTTCCTCTAATCCATCCCCTCTAGTTCAACACCTCTGGCTATCCTTCAACTATTATGAGAATATATAGATGTGTGGAAAAATATTATAAAATCAGTTTTAAATTTTATGAGACTTGGACACATAAATTAAACATACCAATACACTATAGTTGTTTTTCAAGAAGTCAATTACTAAATTAAGCAAATGAAATCATTTGTTTCCCAGCAGAGTTTTTATATTTTTGGAATGTGATAAAATAGATCATAAATTCCATTTATATACTCTTTCTATGCTAATTAGATGAAAAAAGTATTCTTTACGGAACAGTTAGAGCTAATGTCCACATAGCAAAATAAAATCTATCCAAATTCACTTGAAGGTAGAAGGCATGCTGAAGATACCATCTATGTGTGTCATTAGGGGTGATAAACAAAAAGCAAATGCATCAAAGTTATTTTGGGTTAATTCACTATTGTTTTCCCACTCACCATTAAAATTCCATGGAAACTGAGCATTGTATGACACTGAGTAACGTGCATGTCCTGAATGAATTTTAATTATTTAAACTAGCCTATTTCATTTGCCCCCACCCAGTAGGTGGAGTGACATAACCTTTTATCCCATGATTCATTAGTCTAAATTATATTTTTTTAAAATATGTTTTAATGATTTAAGTCTCATTTTTCTTAAATTACATCCATTTGATTTTCTTATTTCAGTATTACTTTAACAAGTAATTACTTCAGATCAGATTTTCTGGGGTCCCTTGTGTTCTAGGGAGAACATATAATGGCTTCAGAGGACCCCTGTGAAATTGAGATCACAATTCTGGGGATGTGCATTTTCCTAAGAAAGGAGTTCTTTGCTTTCATCAGAGTGTGAAAGGTTAAGAACTCTGGTCAAAGGGGAACTGGAGCTAGAAAGAAAATGTGAGCCATTTATATGACATCAATTCCCACTAGGATTTCCACATGAAAGTTTTCAGTTCACATCAAAGTAGTAAACACAAAATTATGGCCTGGGCAGTCAGTTGCTAGCAATATAGCACGCCCTTCCAATATGATTGATTTAAAATAGGCTGAGAGGCCTCAGTATTCTATGGAAGCTATTTTTAATTTCAGAGTTCAAGAAACTCCTAAAATTACACATAAAGTTGTGTTTGATATATATACACAATGGAGTAATACTCAGCCTGAAGAATGAGATTATGGCATTTGCAGGTAGATGGATGAAACTGGTGAGTATCATGCTAAGTGAAACAAGCCAGTCCCAAAAAGTTAAAGGTGGAATGTTTTCTCAGATATGCAGAAGCTAATCCAAAATAAGGAGGAGGGAGTTTAAAAGAAAGAGAGAGAGAGAGAGAAATGAAAAAAAGGGAGAGAGAATTTCATTAACATAGAGGAACAATCTGTAGAGTAGATGAAGAGGATCGAGGAGGAGGAAGGAACTGATTTAGGAGGAGGAAGGAACAGGAAAAGGGAAGAACAGTGGAATGAATCTGATCAACCTTTTATATGTGCATGCATGGATGTGGTTCAGTGAGTCTTGGCATCAGGTGTATCCTTAGGACACTAATTAAAAAAAAAAGAAGTAAATGGATTGAAGAGGGATCAGTAGAGGGAGGTGAGTGGGGGATGGGAGGGAGAAATCCTGGTAGAAAAACTTTTTTATGAGCTGTCATTTTTTTGTAGGGAAAAGACTCCACATTTTTCCAACATCTTCTCAAAAGGATCCAAGAACTAAAGAGAAAAAAAGTCAAGAACCACAGAACGGACTACTTCAGATAGAAATGTGTAACTTCCTGTTTTATCCCTTTAGCCTTGGCCAAGGCAATTAAAATGTATGGATCAGATCAGATAAGCACCATGGTTAACAATGGAACCTATATATGCATATGTATATATGTGTTTGAACTGACACATGAGGAAAAATAATAACCTAGATCAGAAGTCTAAGGAAGTCCTGCAATTACTATAGTATGGTTTAGTTCCCTGGTCCCTTTGAAATCCACACGTATTCAATAGTTACAAACATCCATTCACAAAGCATCTAAAGAATGACTATGGCCAACTTCCCCCATGCAAAAGTAGCTTTACTTTTATCTATTTCTAGATGTCAAAACTTTTTGTAAAATCTCATTTGAAAAGGTTCTGCAGTTAAAAAGTGATAAGGAAAATACCAGCATAGGACCTTATGGAATATTATAAGTTCCTAGATAAACATTCACAATCTCTTGTTTCAGTGAGGTTAACTAACAAATATCATAAAGACAGGCACCTTTAAATATAGTGCTCACAATCCCCAAAACAGACTGCTACTGAAGTACCATACCATAGTGAATATCCGGATATTTTGGGAATAGAGAGGTAAATGAATTAGTGTCATCTCCACAGTGGGACCAGGGAATATAAAAGAGGTCAGGAAAAGGAGGAATTTTCTTAGAAACATTCATGTGAAAAATTAAGGTTATTAGAATTTGGCTACCTGATATGCATACATAGGCAATTATTTGAAGGATATTGTAACTATTCGAATGCATATGGATAATAAAAGCTATCTCTATTACTAATTCCTGAATATCTTCTGAATCTCAAGTCATTCTCCTATGAAACACTTAAGGGTTAAAAATAAGTTGATTTACCTTACCTTCTCCAACAGGAAGTGGATCTGGTCCCGTCTTTTCAAAATTAATAACTACACCACTCTGAACTTTTTGAACTAGAGATTCTAAACACTGATTCAACATTCTTTGTGTCCTAACACAGTAGGAGCGACCTATATCAGAGAGAAAAACAAAGTGCACAAGTTTGATAGAACAAAATACTATTTCATGGGCTGGGGTTGTGTCTCAGTGGTAAAGCACTTGCCTAGCATGTATGAGGCACTGGGTTTGATCCTCAGCACCACATATAAACAAATAAAAAATAAAGGTCCATCGACAACTAAAAAAAATATTTTTAAAAAAATACTATTTCATAATACAAGCATTTGAAATCCTAAAATAAAGCTTGGAATGATCATAACTACACTGACTGCAAATATAATACAATGAGCTTAAGCAGTAGAGTTAAAAGGTTTTGAAGGAAAACAAGCCAAGTCTATATATGGCACTATATAGACACTCTGCTGCCCTAATTTCTTCCTTCAGAAATAGGAAATATTGCCAATACCTCCTGTGACTTCACACATCTGTGTGATGGCCGATTCATCTGTGGGTACACTCCCTAGTTGCTCTGGTTCAGTAGAAGCCACTCCAGGCAAACGTAACACCAGGGCAAATAACCTTTGATCCCAACGAAAAGGTTCTTTGGTTAGTTCACTTCCAGGCAGAGGAGAATTTAAAGGAAGATGAAGCTATAAGGCAAAATTTGAAAAGGTTCATCATAACAACCCATATAAAAATGAGGAAAGAGTTAAAAGGTTCACTTTTCTTTCATGGAACTCAATAAAATTAAGCAATCTCTCAAGGATTACCAAGACGGGAGGTTTGTCCAAACTTGATTCTTAACTGGAAATACATGCCTCCCACACAAATAGCTGCATGTTCTCTGCCATGTAAGTGAAATGTAAAAAAAAAAAAAAAAAAAATTAAATCTCACCTCTTCTTGAACGCTAGCAGTACTTGTTAACTTGTTTCCATCTGTGATGGTAATTAAAATAGATGGTTCTAAAAAAAATGGATTTCTTCCCTAAAATACAGTTAAAAAGCATTAGAGCTATATAAAGTAATAAAATTGTATTTCAAGTTTTACATTTGCCCTGCCAATGACCTCTCAAATAAATGATAAAATCTGCTTGGATAAATAAGAAGAAAAGATTAGAGACCAAAATATGTGAGAATCAAAATAACAATACCTCCTGTGGAGAGGTAATACTTGTATAAACTGAGAAATTCTTACAATTCAGAAACTCCCTAATCCCTAATATTCAAAATACTTTTTTTCCTCTCTCTTCTTTTCAAATAATGACAAAATAATGATATTAAAGGGATCATAATGGTAGTATCATCTATATTCATTAATCAATTCACCTGAGTCAAAATCTTGGTAGATTCACTCTGCAACCTTAAGAGTGACTCTGGAGACTATGGGCATTTTTTAGAGTAGAAAAGGACAATGGTAGAAGCAACAAATGCTTTTCAGCCTTCTTATTCTAGACCTTTTTCATCAGACTGGGAGGAGCAAGGTGGATTAAGGACAGAGTTTCTCTCCAACTGTCTTGTTCCAATATTTCTCAGCAATTTATTCATTCCATTCTCTGATGATCTGATGGTAGGTGATTTTAACTATTTTGTCATCAAACAATATACAAGAATCAAACAAGAGGATTTCTTTTTGCAAAGTACATTCTTAAAAGGCATGTGAACCTCTTTTTTGGAGGATGTGAAAAGTAACAGAAATCTTGCTAACCATGCCCAAGTTTGAATTCTTACCCCAAGTCATCAAAATAAATTAGCTGTACTCACTCAAATTTTTTTTACCTGTCCATAATTGTCTATTCCAGATATTAATCTATTGAGATTTAACAAATCAAATGAGGATCTTAGAGCCTGACCAAGAGTAGTCAGTCCAGAAGCCTGAAGATTTTTTAGTTCGCTCATGAATGTTGCGTGATTTTCCTTCCAACCAGCCTGAAAACCAAACATTTACAAAGAAATTCCCGATTATACAATGAACAATATAAAAAGTATGAACAAGAACTAAACAGCAAGTATTGAGCCTCTGTCTGGGAAATTAATCACTCCTTAACCTAATTCTATTTTATATTTTGCCTGCTTGAGTTGAACTAAAGTAAGCAGTTTGAGAAAGATCTGCTAACTTTAATGATCAACAGCAAAAATCTCAAGCAAATATATTCAGTTACTAGGGCAGGAGAGCTTTGACTCAAGAAGTCTATTTTTGTATTTAGGCTCAACCAAACTGACCAAGACACTTCTGTTACCTTATCTTGACACTGAAGAACAAGGAGCAGTTTTTAAACACATTATTCTCAATAGAGACAAATGGTTAGCTACTAAGGGTCTGATCTTCATGAATTTTGCTAGTCAGGATTCTTCCTCCCAAGAAAATTACTTTGACTTTTCAATCAGAGTAAAGGGAATTATAATAGAGCCACACTTCTTGGGAGATAACCCTTCTAGTCTCTCAAGCATTCAGAAAGCACCAACTCTAGAATAAGGGGAAAAAGAAAAGAAACAAAAAGTTTTGGCAAAGGAACAGCATTCTCTAGGCACCCCATGAACAGTAGCAAAGAACCAATGACCTCAGGTCAACAGTCAACATGATTTCATTGACTGGTCTGTAGAAAAAAAGGAAGGAAAGGATGGTGCTGACTGGTCAGGGATGGATATAAAAACAAATCAGTACAAAATGTCAAGAAGAGAAGCCAAAAGAAATAGACCAACAGAAACAGATGCAATTACGAGTAAGTCCCAGGAGTGGAGCAGCAAGGATGACAGCCAATAGCACATCTTGGCAACATGGTGGACCTGAGCATGGTAGTCCTAAAGACAGCAGGGTGATATCCTGAATGCTACAATTATGCCAAGCAGGCCAGTATAGCTGGAGGTAGAAAGCAAGAGCAAATAATACTGAGATGAATTAAATTATTTGGATTTCATATTCAATTGTCCATTATTCATATAACTACAGTACTCTTTTCCAATTTCATGGTCTTTCATAGCACTAGGAAGTATGGAGGCAATATGAAGGCTGAAAGAACAGATGATGAGAGTGAGAGAATAAGCCTGAAGATCATGAGACTCAAGGGGTGGAGGGGGCTACCCAAGGGAAGAGAAGAGAGTTCACAAAAGGATAGGACTTACTGGAGAACCAGGAGTAACCTGATTATCATTGTTCTGGGTACATGGCAGGAGGCACAACAGATCCAATAATTTGGGCTCTGACTTACAGTGATTTTTATACCATGTTTAATAGTTTAGATTGTATCTGTCAGCCCTGGGAAGAGCTTGGTGTTTTTAATTAGGGGAGTAGCATGATCAGATCTGCATTCTAGCCAGATAATTCTGTTGCGAGTTGGAGGCTAAATTGCGGGGTGGAGAGGAGGCTGAAGCTTAGGGCTGGGAAACTGGTTTAGAGACTGTTGCAATAGGGTATGAAAAGAGTAATGAAAGCCTGTCTAGGGCAGTGAGGACAGAGAAGAAGTTGCAGATTAAAGAAGGATTTCAAAAGGTGGAGTTGTACGGATTAGGCAGCTAATTACAGGGATAGGTGAGGGAGAAAGGGTTATACATTAGGTTAGTGTTTCTGGCTTGGGCAAACTTAGGAATGGTAGGGTTCTTTACCAAGAAGCTGCCTTATAAAGTTAACTATTTGGGATGTTACTTCATTTAGCAATCTTCCTTCCACACTGTAACCTTATGGAAATATCTATATTAAGTGTCGAATTCCTAAAGGACCATGTGACAGTTCAGGGTATGACTAAAGAAAAATGGACTATTTGGCTTGACAAAGCCCTAGGATAAGATTTGGGTGTCACTTTATAACTCATCAATATTTTTTAAAAATGTCCTAATTCTTCTTATTCAATCTGTCAGAATAATTACTATTTAAATATTCTTCTGTACTATGATTTTAAAGCATTTTTACATTTTCTGCCATCTGAAACTCTGACATTCTGTTTTTAGGTCAATTCTGATCCTTTGCAATAAACTGGACAATATGAGCAAATTGTAATCCTCCTACCTCATTACTAAAAAGTGTGTGCACTGCATTACCAAAGACAATGAATTTCTTGCTAACGGTCCCCCTCCCATTTCAAGAGAAAAACTAAATGCTCCTATATCCATTTTTCAAAATGCCAAAGGAAAAACAATAAAAGAACCACAGATTAAAATATTTAGAGAACTTTAATAATGTGACAAATCTCTTTATAATAGTCTATTATAAAGAGATAGCAAGAGAAAGTGCGTGTTATAGTCTCTATTCATTGCTTGAAGTGAAGTTTTTCAGAAATGAATTTAGGACAGCTAATTTGCCATGTTTTTTGTGTGTTATGCTTGGAATTTGAACCCAAGGCCTCTCGCAAGCTAAGCAAATGCTGAATGAGCTATATTCCCCAGACCCTAATTTGCCATCTTAATATGGTCTTTCTTTCAAATTAATTTCAAAGCTATCTTCCTCTCAGGATGGTGAAATTTGTACATTCTTGCAAAATTGTAGCTTACAAAGCACCTTCATACTTTACAGTGGTTTAGAACAACCTATACAACAGCACATTACAAACTCTATTTTTTAAAATGAGGAAGAAAGGAGACTTAGGTATATCTTATTTGTGGGAGTGACAGTGGTGACAAGTCACATTTTGGAACTGTAGTATCTGATTCAGAAGCCCTCAGCCACAAGTAGCCAGGGAACACTTCAAATATGACTAGTCTAAATGAAGATTTGATGTAGGTATAGAATACGTGTGTGTGTGTGTGTGTGTGTGTGTGTGTGTGTGTTACTGGTGATTTAACCTAGGGTCTCATGCAGGCCAGGCAAGCATTCTACCACAAGCTATATTGCTAGACCTAAACATGGGGATTTTGAGAATGTAGATCCACAAACTGTAAAATATCTCATTATTCCTTTTTATATTGCCTGTTAAAATGATACTACTTTGGATATTTTAAGTTACATATATTAATAGAAAGAAGTTTCATGTTTTCTTTTTACTTTTTAATGTGACAACTAGAACACTTTGTGTTGATGGCTGCCATTATATTCCTATTGGACACTGTTTTTTTAGAAGGACTGAAGACAGGCAGAAGAGCTTGGCATTGAGGCAGCAGACAATGGATTCATTACAGGTTCCAAGGCAGGGCAAATAGAATAAAAGCAGGGTCTCAGGGAGATAAGTCTGGTTCTAACATAGAAGACAGACTGAGGAAGGAGAAACTAGTCAGAAAAAGAAGTGAGGAGATTTAAATAGTAATCCAGGCCTGTGGGAATCAGGGTGTGACTTAGGATGAGAATAGAGAAGGGGTTAATTGAGAAACATTTGAAACAACAAGATAGGATTTAGTGACAGAGCAGGTACCATAATGTGGGGTGAGAGGAAAAAAGATGATTATAAAGTTTCTATCCTGAGAGACATAAATAAGGGAGGTTTAGGACAAAGGNAAAAAAAAAAAAAAAAAAAAGAAAGAAAAAAAAACCCTATTCTAAGTTCTCTTCCAGTTTTCATATCCTGTAATTTGATACCTCAAAGCAATCCTTTATAGAAACTGGACTTATGTGTCCTATTATTCTACACCTTATAACAGCCCTTTAAATAAATCAGAAAGAAAACACCTCCTGCTTTAGAAAATGTAGTGCAGACCTGGTTTAAATTTGCATAGTCAACTAAAAATGACCTTCCATACTAAAAAAGCATGGGCCTTTCAGTCTATTGATGGCCCGGGTTCTGGTCTCAGCTCTATCTGGCTAGCCACTAGCTATTTATTCCCCACCCATATCACCACAGAACAGAGAAAATTTGCACTTTTTTGCTCAGAAAGGCAAAAACCAAAAGAAATCCTTTCCTACTACCATCTTGCACCCTTGTTTCCATTTTCTAACCTGACTGCTGTGTTTGGGAACAGGAAACCAGGATGTTCTCTCTAGGCCTGTTGCTAAAGCTCTTTTTCATTTTCTGTATATTCTCTGACGTGTGTGTGTCTGTGTGTGTATATATATTGTCGATAGACCTTCCTTCCTTCCTTCCTTCCTTTCTTCTTCCTTTCCCCTTCCTTCCTTCCTTCTTTCCACTGAGAATGAAACCCAGTGCTTCACACACATGCTTGGCGACTGCTCTATCACTGAACCACAATCCCAGCCCTGACATGTGGTTCTTAGTTATACATATATTACAACAGACCTACAGGGAGGTCTGCCAATATGTAAGCCATTTGGACGCTTTGGTGAACATACATCTAGGCTATGTCCTCAGCTCTAGCTTTTATCAGGAATAAAACTGGTACTTAGAACTCAGGCTGGTTCTTGGGACATATTTCTCCATTGATTTCAAATGAAAGAAGAAAAGGAGGGGGTATTACTTAGTGTCTTCCTCAAACCTCAGCTTCCTAATCCTTATCCTTCCTGAACTTCATCCCATTTTGGCCAGACTATTTCTCATTGATTTTTATTTTTTTTTTAAATGAGGAACTCTTTCCTTCATCAAAATCTTGACAGGAACTATAAACAAGTAAAAGAGAAAAAAGCAAATCAACTGTCCTTGAAGAGGATGTGAGAACAGTGTTAGAGCCCTTTCTGAAAACTGTCACTCTATCTCCAAAGGTCATTTGTAATCATTTTCCAAAATACTGGTGACATTGCTTGAGTATAATGCAAAGGTTTCATAAACATACTATTAATTTCCCCTCCAAGTTAACTTATAAAAGAAATTTCGGCCAGCTGCGCCTAACTTTCCACACAAGAAATCCTCCTTACAAAATGTACGTAAATTGAGCACATGTAAATAAAAAAAAAACTGAATAACTAAGATTCTCTAAGGTGGTAGCTATTTAAAGGGACTGGAATTGGATTTTTACCAAAATATAAATAAATAAAATAGAATCCCATATATTACATCAGGGAGAGAACTCCCTGGAAGGCACCACTTGCTGTGTCCCAAACTTGGTGCTGAGCCACTACACAGACGATTTGGGGCACACTTCTCCCCTAAGCCTATTTGGATGTCCCCCTAAAGAATGGTGCAGTGCATCCCAAATCTTCCCAGCTTGTCAACAAGCCTTTTGCAATAAAGAAATAACATATGTCACTGACATGCACAGGTAATCCATGTAGCTTTCCCTTCTCAACAGACATTTTATCTTTTATTAAAGGAAATAAAATCAGCCCAATACTATTTGCCCTTTATAAGACCATCTTAGAGCTATTCTGGACTTTGGGCTTCTTTCTAGATAGTTACAAACTAGATGAGTAACAGATTGGAGTGTTTTCCCAGATGTCCCAAGTTAAAGCTGGAGAGTCTAAATTTAGCTGGGCCATCAATTCTCTTGGTGAAAGATAAACTATTTTCCTTTTGCTCTCTGTAAGTTTAGGGGAAACTTGCTCTGCAAAAACCCAGACAATTGGAATAAATCAATTTCAACAGTGTTTCTTAACCAACTTTCTTCTTCAATTTAACATTCTATCATCTTTGTCATTACAAAATGTTCCTATGTTGGTAAACTGACTAGTAAAATAGAATGAAGTGAACAATAAGAAGTCCTGCTTTTCCAATCAACTCTGTCTCCCAAGGAGACACATGGCTTTTCTCTTTGTCTCTGTTCTTAGCCTTATATTGAACATTTATGCAAGTTAAAACTTTTCTATGGCAAGGATTTTCTTCTTGCAATTAAAATGGATTCCAATTCTGATAGATACAAGACAAGATTTACCTGCTCTCTTAATAGAACACTGACAGCTGAATCACCTTAAAAAATTAAAATATCCTTTAAAATATGTTTACACCTTTAAAGGAGATTGTTAAAATCATGAAGGACATGTTAGGAAGAAGCTTTACTGTTACAAGAATAGACTTATCTTTCTTCTTGTACCTCCTTTTCAGACTCATTTTTGCATTATATTTTCTGACCCTGTCTGACACATTTTTCCCCTTAATACTCTAGCAATTTGGCCTGATTTGATTTCCCATTTTTTGTGATTTTCTCACTTACTCAAGTACCAATCAATTGTCTCAAGGTATTGATACACTTTGGGGCACAAAGGAGGCATTTCACTATTCTTTAATTTATATGTACTTTTAATTTCTTTTGTTAATTTCTTATAAAATTCTTGTTTTAAGACTATCTAGTTCTCTTGGATTCCCTTTTGTCAAAGTCACCTCCCAAAGTCCCTTCTTGGTGTCCTGAATTTGCTAAAATGTATGTGCAAAGTCCATTTTACTTGATTAAATGAGTTCTCTCCCAGTGAGTTCTAAATGCTATCATTCTGGGGTTCAATCTACCAATTTCTATCCACATCCTTCAGGAAATATTACCAATCAAGATCACATAAAAGAAGTCTACCTTATTTGAGTCTTCTACGTTAAAACTATTCTTAAGAAGTTACCTAATATAACAGAAACTTGTTTGACAGTCTAGGACCACTGAATTGCTTTTCAGCAGATGGTTAAAGACTCTTAGAGGGCTGGGGCTGTAGCTCAGTGGCACAGCACTTGTCTAGCATGTGTGAGGCACTGGGTTCAATCCTCAGAACCACATAAAAATAAACAAATAAAATAAAGGCATTTATTTTTTAAAGACTCATAGGACTACATATTTTAAGTGAACCTGGCAAAGAAATGATGCACATTTTGATTCCATTGATACAGTTCACCATCGCACATTGTCTATATAATATCTATGAATTTTTTTAGTGGCTGAATGATCATAAAGATTAATAAAGCAAATTTTCAAAATACTTTTGTAAAGTTTTCCAATTCCTACCCTAGGAATTTGGATAAAAGTAGGAAGCACCACATCTCTCCAGAGTTTAATGGAGGACTGGGGGTGCAGCTCAGTGGTAGAGCACTTGTCTAATATATGCAAGGCCTTGGGTTCCATCCCCAGTCCTACAAAAAAAAAAGTGCACTGGAAAATATAAGATGAAAAGAAAATTGATCTTCACTAGTGGATGTTAACACATAGAAACAAATAGGTTTTAGAAACTTTTCTCCTCTGTGCAAGAGTCAATTGCAGTGCTGTTGCAACAGAAATGTCTTAGAATTTAGAAAGCTTGGTAGGATATAATTGTTAAATTTCCTTTACCCTGGGGCTGTGGATGTAGAGTGCTTGCCCAGCATGCTTGAGATCCTGGGTTAAATCACTGTGTGTGTGGGTGTGTGTGTGTGTGTATGTGAGGAGGGGGTTCCTTTTCCACGCTCAGACTGTTTCAATTGTAGCTATTATCAGGGAAAAAATAGTACTGTGCAGATCACATGCATGTTTACTTAAGTTTTGGCTTCTAAAATGAGACTTTTTTTTATGAACACACACACAAGATAAAAATTAACAAAGGTAGTTTTAGGGGAAAAAACACATGGACAGGAATATGTTTAGCTAACTAAACACTGCAAAAAGAGTTGAAAATAAATAACAGAATGGCCATTTATGAATTTCTAAAGATTAGATAGCATCTCTTTCCCCTAGACTAATTTTTTTAAAGCCTGAAATAATTTTATGAGCTATTTATTACATGATAAAAGGAACTCAAATTAATTTTTGAAAATCTCAACAGAAAAACAAAATTAGTCACTCTGTCCATCATTTCAAAGTAACCATCAGTAGGACTCTGTCCTGAACATTTAACTATTTATTAGTGGCAAAGGGAAACAACATCAATAAGACAGGGTGACAATTACAGATTTAACTGCTAAGTGTGTGATATTGCACATTAAGCACATCTAGGAACTGTTTTCTAAAGTTTAAAGTAATTTTGAAATCACCTTAAATTCCAATCCTCAATTATTCCACTTCCTGCCTTTCAGTTATACAATCTCTCCTGTACTTTTTTTCCAGAAAGACCCCTTGAAACAATCCAGTCTACTCTGTTCATTTAATAGATGGGGAAACTGACACCATAAAAGGTTAAATGACTTGCCTGAGGTCATGTGTATAATTCTACTGCCTTCCAGTCTAGTACTCTTTACAGAGCTGCCAAAGTAGCACAGCTTGCCATATAACATGGCAGTGGATGGTGTGATCTACCTGAAAGGATTACTATGACCACATTTTATAAGTACCCAGCGATGGTGTAAATCTGCTTCTAATATACAGCTCAAAAGCATCACTATGGAGTATTTGATGTCTATGCATCTATGTAAGATTTCAAGAGAAATGGAAATTTTGCTTTGTATATCACCAGCATTCTCATTCAAGAAAGAATACAAGGGAATGCAGCTAAGTGGTTAAGTGCCCCTGGATTCAATCCCTGGTAGAAAAAAAAGAAGAAGAAAGAAGGAAGAAGAAAGAGGAGGAGGAGAAGTGGGGAAGGGAGAGATGGAGGGCGAGGAAGAGGAAGAAGAAGAAGAGGAGGAGGAGGAGGAAGAGGAGGAAGAGGAAGAAAAAAAGAATGAATGAACAAATACAGGAAGGAGCCCTAACTTTTCAGTGCCAAATCTGTATTAAATGCTAGATATTCCCTAGAATCCTTTAGTCCACTGCCTAGTTCTATGGGCCCTCTTCCTATGATACAGAAATGCAAAGAGAAATGGGTTTCTTATTAAATAGCAGTGCCAATTTAAATCAAACCATCTTGGTCTAGTTCAGGCTAATCAACCACTAAAGGTCATACTCCAGCTCCCTCCCCCATTCCTTCTGCAACTTCTAATCATTATAATAGCACTTTAAAGCATCTTCCATCACAGCTTTCCCCTCAAGTCACACCCTTAATGGGATGCTGTCAGTTCATTTCCTTTCCTCACCCAGGCCTTCAACTCCTGGCTCTGGATCTCTTTTTCTTTTGTTGACTGTTGTTCTAAGGGCTGTCATCAGGAGTGGGTAGAAAAGACAGGTCTGTCTAAAGTGTATGTCCATAAATGATGGGAATAAGTTTATACAAACACATGGAACAGATTCCAAAGCTCTGAATGCCAAGCTGAGCAATTTAGACTTAACTCCATTGGCGTGGGGAGTCTTTGAAGGTTTGTTGGGAGGGTGATATGAGGGAACCAGCTTTAGTGGAAAGTGAGCAGTTGATTACTATGACCACTTTTTATAAGTACCCAGCAATGGTGTAAATGTGCTTCTAATATACAGCTCAAAAGCTTCTTTTTTGTCAGTTGGTGTGAGTGGGGAGTAGGAATTTGGGAAATACTTGAGAGATCAGTTAGAAGGTTGATAGAGTGGTCAAAACATTAAAACATAAGGACCTGGATTAAAGTAATGGCAGTAGAAATTGAGTTGAATGAATGTAGGAGACATTTCATAGGGAAGACAGATGGTCCTTAGAAGATGGAAGAAAAGAATCACAGCTGAATAATGACTTTGCTTTTAATCCTGAGTGAATAAAAGATGAGGAATGTAGAAGAGATGGTAAGATTATAGAGACATAGGAGGTCTAACTGTGAGCTGATAGTAGGACAGAGAGCCAGGGGAGATGACCTGGAGTCAGTTGAGAAACCTGGGTGAAAAGTTGGAAATGTTGAGGCATCAGTGTAGATGAAATATTTGAAACTATTAGTAAGGTGGGGTGCACTTATCAGGGAGAATAATTTAGAAGATAAAACAAGAATAAAAAGAGAGAGGTAGGGAAACAGAATAAAGGAGGTTACAAGTTTCTGGAAGGAAGGAGTAGCTACTTTCAAATGCAGTCAAGAGTAAGTAGAAGAAACAGTAAATTTGCCCAAGAAGCCCTATAGTAAATCCTAAGACCTTAATAAATCATATTTACTTTTCTCAATAGGACTGTTCCTCAGTTGTACAAACAAAAACAATAATGTTCAGAGGCTTTGTTTCTATAGCATTCAAATCCAGAGCTTAGCTCTTGGTATTTAATTCACTGAACTATTCAAACTAAAGGGGGAAATCTACACAATGAAAACAGCAACAGGCATCAATGAGTAGTATCATCAAGTGAATAAGGCTTGAGATACAGTACATTACTTTTTCTAAAAACATGTTACACATCACACCAAAAGCCTTCATGTAATGTTTCCCTAGTTAGGACCCCAATGGTTGAGTTGACAGCATCTCTGTTTCTTTTCTGAATCCGCTCCTCTATGGTAGGCCATCTGACTAAACAGTAGAGTGGAAAGCCATCTAGCTATGACAGATTTTGCTGGAGAAGACAGTGGGAGATCTGGGTGAAATGAGGATCACACCAGAAAATGAGGCATATAAAACTCTAAGACGCAGTATGGTACATCCAGGCCTTAAAAAATAAATGTCTTCCTCAGTCACAGTCTGTGAGTTAAAAGAAGCCAAGTAGCTACCAAAGAAAGTGTGGACTGTCTTTCTTTTCTACACAGAAAAAAAACATTTATCAGGAGATTAGTAAAGTGGTAATGGCATTTCAATTTTTGGTGCCACTAGACAGTCAAGGACTACCTAGTTACTTTTAGAAGCCTACCACCCTTCCTATAGGGCCCACTCAGCCCAGTCACCAGATCACTCCAACTTTCACCAACATATACACTCAATCTGAAGCTCCATCAACTCAGAATCTCAACAACTCCTTGTAAGGGCATATCTGTGGAACAGCAAAGGCAGAAGTGTAGCAGGGCATGGTGGCACCAGCTATAATCCCCGCTACCCGAGAGGCTGAGGCAGGAGGATTGCAAGTTTGAGGCAGCCTCAGCAACTCAGCATGGCCCTGTATCAGAATACAAAGTAAAAAGGGTTGGGGTTGTAGCTCAGTGGTAGAGTGCTTCTGGGTTCAATTCTCAGTATCCTCCCAAACAAATTTATGCAAACAAATGCATAATGATATTCACCCAGAAATAGCCAGAGAAATAATAAAAATAATGCTAGTACTAATAATTTTCATCCATTGAATGTTTGCTATATTATCAAACAGTTATATTAAATGCAGATATAAATAATAGCATTCTGACTCTGAAAATGATGGTTTTGGGACATATGGTAATAAAAAAATACCTATGAGAAGTTATCAAAACAAAACTCCTATTACAATTTATAGAAAAAGTGAAGTGGTTAATTACTTAAGTCTTTGGAATAGGTCTAGACCTATGTTGCTATCGGTTTTGTTTCTTAACCTCTCCAGGCCCCAGATAAAACCTCTTCCTTATCTATTAAATGGTGATAATAATAGTACCTATGACAACATAAGCTGACGGGGAAGATAAGCTAAATAATACTTTATGTTCATTGGCACACTGCCCTGTACATAAGCATTACTCAATAAATGTCAGCTGCTATTATTAGAAAACAATTATATGATCATTCATGATTACAAGGAAGCAGATATAAGTTATCTCATAGATGAAATACAGGGTATGCTATAAAAGCTAGATAACACCTTTGACTGCAAGATAGGACTTAGAGGGATCCAAAACTAGGGCTATAAAATGGTCCCACCTCTTTGGCACTGGGAATTGAGTCCAGCATCTTAGGAATGCTAGACAAACTCTCCCACTGAGCTATAGCCCTGTCCTCCTCTCTCACCTCTTATATGTGGCTACTCATTACTCTATCTGTATTTCCATTCAGCTTCACAATCAAATATTCCTTAAATAGGAGCAATTATAGTGATAAAAATACAAAGACACACTCTTGGAAATGCCACTAGGAAGTTGACTAACACCAGCAGTAAGAATCCTGGGAGCCTTCCTGTCCAGTGGACCTCCCCTGTCATTTTAATGCTACTGATGACTTCCTATGATAAGACAAAGAGGCTCTGCTAGGAACATCAAAAAAGGCTTCAGTAAGAACAATGATACAAACTCCTCTTTGTTTCCTAGGTTTAACATTATGCCAAGGTGGAGAATTTATTCTTTATCCTACTTTTTCCCGAAAAAGGGTTGTTCTGGAGAAATTTTAGGCAAGGTGGCTAAGTAAATCTAAAAAGGGACATGATATATATTTGTAATAATACCCAAAGCTTGAAAAATGTACTACTACCAATGACCATGTTTTATGAACAGAATTCTTAACTACTACAGTTAGATTAGTTCACATATATACTCTTGCCATATTTAACCCAGAGGCGGGGGGACTTCTAACCCAACCAGTTGGATCAGCAACTGGATCCAAAAGTCTAAGCAACAAACCGGCTCTCAATACAAATAAGAATAGGATGCTTTCATATTCTGCCCCAGGACAAAGGGTTATCAAGCTATCAACTCTGAACTGTATGATAACCTTTAGTGCTTAAATGAGTCCTTTATGGCATTATTCATTTTAAATAGAACTTTGAAAGGATCCTCCCTCAGAAACAAATTTTAGGGCATGAATATCAGAAAATACCTTCTGAAAGAATACAGACCAACACTGCTATCTAACAGAAATACAGTGCAAGTCATGTATGTAATTTTATATTTTCAAGCAATCACATTAAAACAGTAAAAGGTGGGCATGATGGAGCATGCCTATAGTCCCAGCTACTTGGGACACTGAGGCAAGAGGTTTGCTTGAGCTCAGGAGACCATGGCCAGTCTGGGCAACAGAGGGAGACCCTGGATCAAAAAAAAAAAAAAACGTAAAAGAAACAAGCAATATTAATAACATAATTTATTGCCAAGCGTGGTGGCATATGCCCATAATCCTAGGGGCTCCGGAAGCTGAGGCAGGAGGATCACGAGTTCAAAGCCAGCCTCAGCAACTTAGTGAAGCCCTAAGCAACTTAGTGAGACCCTGTCTCTAAGTAAAATATAAAAAGGGGCTGGGGATGGGGCTCAGTGGTTAAGCAACCCTGGGTTCAATCCTCAGTACTAAAACAAACAGAAGACATAGTTTATTTAGCTTCATATATTCAAAATATTAAATTTTCCATTATTCGGTACAGCATCTACTTACAGACTAGCAACTTTTCAAGTGCTCAATAACCACACATAGCTCATAGATACTGTGCTGAAGAGTATAGATAAAGTCAATCTACACATATGAAAAACTGCCACATTGGAAGAGCCATGCCAACCTCCTCTGCCATTTCAGCCCCTCACTGTCTCTGATGGAAGTTGTGAGGAAGAAGCTGGGAGGATGTGCTTTTAACAAATCAAGTTGGAAACCCAAACCCATTTATCAATAGTAGAAACAAAAATACACACAATACTTGTGGTTTTTGGTTTTGTTTTTTTTTTTTGTTTTGTTTTTTTTTTTTTGCTTTTTGCAGGTGCTGGGGACCAAATCCAGGGCCTCTGAGTATGCTAGGCCAGTTCTCCACCACTGAGTACACCTGCTACCAGTAAGTTGTACCCCCAACCCATAAACACAATAGTTCTATGGCTAAGTGACCACTAAGGGTTAAAAAGGCTTTCCTAAGGAGGAAGTTCTGGGAAGTTAATCATCATTTCCAACCTTGTACTCAGGAGATAATGTGTTCTAAGCTCCCAGTACACGTACCAAGGATCTGCCTGGATCTCTCATTTACACTCTGTTGGTCAAAGGGAACTGGCCATGTTTACAAAGTTTCAGGTTCCTTTCTTCACATCCTCTACGCCAAACAGAGGGTCCTTCAATCTGGCCTTTCCCCAGAAAGCAATTTCTCCATGAGACATGAAGCAGCTGCCTGATTTGGTCACTCTGTTGAAACTGAGAACCCTGTGTTCCAAGCATTTCAAATTAGCTTCCTGACGCAAAGACAAACTGAAAAGGAAAACATTTGCCCTCTCCTTTTCTGCTCCCCACTGCCTGCTACCACTCCCATCCCGATGCCAAGGCCAAACACTTTCAAGCAACCATCTTATTAATGCAAAACTAGGCAACGTCAACTACATCTTCTGGGTTTCCCTCACCTTTCAATTTCCCCTCTCATCATCCCATTTCAAGGAATGCTGTATAATAATAATCAAACAAGCACAGAGACAGATAACAACCTTGCCCCATTTTTCTTCAAATCCGCTGAATAGCTCTTCATCTCAAAATAAATATACACACTCTAGCCTGTAGGCTTCAAAGTCCTTTTGCTGTCTAGCCTGAACTAGTTACAATCTTGACCAGATGAACTGAATTCTCGCAGAGGCCTGTGCATCCTCC
Organism: Marmota marmota marmota; assembly: GCF_001458135.2. Taxonomy (NCBI): domain Eukaryota; kingdom Metazoa; phylum Chordata; class Mammalia; order Rodentia; family Sciuridae; genus Marmota; species Marmota marmota. The sequence goes on from NW_026000272.1 coordinate 14,329,732, forward strand.
CTCCATCCTTCCTCTCTAATTCTTTGGTTAAGAGTCCACTAGTCTTGACAGCACCCATACCCTCACCTACCTTCTCCAGTCACCTTTTCCCAACAACTATTCTCAAGACCCCTGATGAGTAGAGCCATATCTTTTACTATTCTGATCCCTTTAGGGCACATGTTTCTTGTGTTTCACTTTAAGTCCTTATAACAAAGTCTGGTGCACAGGGGATGCTCAATAATCTTATGGTAAATAAATAGCTAGACTGCTGTAGCAGCAAACCACCTTCAGACTATACCTTGGAAGTCAGGCCAAGGTATTCAGACTATCCATGGAAAAAAAACATTTTAATCATATCACTGCAATATTTATATAAGCCAGACCCATATTTACCTGCAAGGGGGGAGGGAGGCATTGTAGAAGATGCAAGAGACATTTTCTGGGTTGATGGAAACGATCTCTATCTTGGCATGGGGAGGTGGTTGCATGAATGTATAAATATAAAAATGCATCAAGTCATTAGGATTCCTGTATTTTACTGTATATAAAATATACTTTGATAAGCAAAAGAGAGAAAAAGGAGGTGTATACACTCATTTTATAAAAATATAATTCTATCATATCATAAACTGAACCCATATGAAAATGTTAACTGTAATAAACAATAAACATATTAAACTGTTAACAGTGGTCACCTTCTGGTGAATAGCTGTAGCAATGAGAGGGGAAGGGGGGTAAGTAGCTTTCACTCATACATATTGCCTCAAATTTTTTCTCCATTTATTGAATATCTACTAAAATCGAGGCACTCCCATAGGTATCAGAGGTACAAATATAGCAATGTTCCAATGTATGCCCTTAAAAAAATTGCATTTTTAGGCCAATATGAATTCTAACATTCACCATCTAATGCATATGCTGGGACTGGGGATGTAGCTCGGTGGTAGAATGCTTGCGTGGCATTCATGAGGACATGGGTTTGAACCTCAGCATCACACACACATAAAATAACATGCTAAATGTGTATGTGTTCAGATACACACACACAGAGATGTGGATATATAGTTAAGGTATGTGGAAAGTGTTAAGAGATCACAGAAGGAATTGTTATACTGTTTGGAGTAGGGGTGGGGAAGAGGAGCCAGGTAAGTTTTGATAATTGTGGAATGAAGAGCTAAGATGTCAGGCTAACTAGTATGTTCCAGACAGAGAGAACAAGGTATGAAATAGCAAAAGGTACACTAAGTTTGGAAAAGGGGGCTTAATTTCTCCTTGTGATTGAATCCTGATGCCCATTAGAAGAGAACAACGTGGAAAGAAATTGTTGGAAAGGTAACACAGGGCCAGATCGCAAAGGGCCTTGGAAGTCAGGCCAAGGTATTTGGACTTTATTCTGAAATGTAATGAGGAGCCACTGGAAGATTTTTTTTTTCATAGAGGAATGATGATTTTATTGCACTTCATTGTGTTTTATTAAGTTTATCAGGCAGTGTGGTACATGCCTGTAACCCTAGTCACTCGAGAGGCTGAGGCAGGAGGACTGCCAAGGTTGAAGCCAACCTCAGCAACTTAGCAAAACCCTGTACCAAAATAAATAAACATAAAAATGGCTAGGGATGTGGCTCAGTGGTAGAGCACTCCTGGGTTCAGTCCCCAGTAGAAGAAGGAGGAGGAGGAGGAGAAGGAGGAGGAGGAGAGAAGAAGAAAGGAGGACAAGAAAGAAGGAGGAGAAGAGAAGGAGAAGGAGAAGAGCAATCTGTTGGCAATGAAGGGGGAAATTTGTTGAAAAGCAAGACTATCAATTGAGTGGCTGACGTGACAATGGTCCAGGGAAGAAATGATGAAGGTTAAAACGTGGAGCAAATAAGAGTGAATGGATACAAGAGAGGTTGAAGATACAAAATAGAGAGGCATCCATAATTTTGTCAATGTCCCCTAGTTATCTTAGAGTTTGGACCCTAGTCTGAAAATTGTACTAACTCCCTTGCCCAGAGATCTAGTCTCCTACATTAACCCTTCCCTTTTCTTTTTGATTTTTTTAAATTTTTTGATGGACTTTTATTTTATTCATTTATTTATATGCAGTGCTTAAAATTAAACCCAGTGTCTTAAAACATGCTAGCAAGTACTCTACCCCTAAGCCTCAACCCAAGCCCCAACCGTTCCCTTTTCTTATCTCAAAATAACTACTGCCAAATGCCTCCAATGGCCAGTGAGGAAGGTGAAAAATAAAGCAAAATCACAAGTGAAACAATCCATCATGAAAATCATTGCACTGCCTTCCAGCATTTTGTATTAAAATCACCTTGCATTTTCTAAGATGTCACCCAAAGCACTTCCTCAGCTTCCTAGACAATGAAGGGCACCCTTCAAAGTCGTCCCTTTTCCAAATAAGGGCCATGGAATATATTCATGGGTATATGTAAAAGGTATGTCTTAGTTAAAATTCCAATAAATGTCTATAACACATGTCATTTTAAAAGCTTAAGTTAACTTCCTTAATCTGTAAGGCAAAATTCTGCTTTTTTTCTGATACATGCAGACACCAGGAAGCCAAGCTAGCTACAGAACGTGAAAAAAAGCAACCTTCAAGGGAAATTTCCCCCTTTTCAAATGTTTCAGGTTTTCAAATTGCTGGATTAGGATATATCTTTGAAACAGTATCTCTTCCTATTTATATATTTTTTTTAAAATTCTGTACACTATTTTTATACATGTGTTTCAACTATTTCTAGAAAAATGACTCCATTTTATGTTAAAAATAATTTCCCTCAGGCTGGGGCTGTAGCTCAGTGGTAGAGTGTTTGCCTCATACATGCTAGGCACTGGGTTGATCCTCAGCACCACATAAAAATAAATACATAAAAGATACTGTATCTATTTACAACTAAAAAAACTTTTTAAAAAATCCCTTAATAAAATAGAAATAATTTTAAGAAACTAGCTTCAAATATAAAAGTATTTTGATTACTTATACCAGGCTGGTGGCTTACATTCTTTCAACAAGCATTCCTCTCCTCATCACTGAATAAAAGGAACTTGTAATTCATAACAAAACATACAAGACAGCAGAACCTCAGCCAAGATGATTAAGGATTATTATGCACATACACACACATTTTTTAAAGCCACATTCTGTATTAGTCTTATAAGGATGTATTGGTAATTTCAAAGTACTAAATAGGGTTTCATCCTAGCTGTGAACACCAAAGATGCATTGTATAAATAAATGTTAACAGTTGTGATACTATTTATAAAACTTGTTTACAGAGTAACACTTAAAACAGATGTGGCACACTATGCTTACATTCCATATGCTTTTTTATATGATCCCCAAATCAAGCTTAATTCCATCCATGCAAAGCTAAGTGCAAATAAAAGGTATGACTAATTTTAAAAGAACACACAGCTATTTGCCAAGAGGTATGCAATAAAAAGTTACTATGTCTTTGGCGAAATACTATATTTACATACTCAACAGTATACATCAGGAAAAATTCCAGTCACAGTAACTTTTCACAAGATTTATTATCAGAACTTGTAAGTAGATATACTGGGAATAGTGGCATGCCTGTTAGGGAAAAATCTCCCAACCAAATGCACAACTCATGCCTGTTACAATACCAATAGAAATGGCTCCTCTAGTAGAAAATAAAATTCATTTTACAGTATTTACAGTTGGATATAACCAAAACCTGAGAAAAACAGTTACAATGGTTCTCTAACCTTAGAGAAATTTAAAAAACACACAGAGATTATTCTTCAAAGAATAATCTACTAATAAAACCGTAACATCACTTTGCTCAAAGGACCTCAGACTCCTAATGAAGAATGAACCTTTTTAAGTAGGAACTAAAATACCTGCTGACAATCAAAGAAAGGCCTGTTTCATAAACAGTGAGATGACGGAAATCAGATCTATGACTCCTAACTGTTAGCAAGTAAAAGACTAGAGTAAATCTTAAGAAAAAAAAAATCACCAGATGTTCTAAAATATCTAACCTTCCAGGCAGACTAGATCCTAAAAGCAAAAGAACAGAATGATGGGGTAGGGGGCGGTTAGGAGTGAATGATCAAAAAGAGGCTCAGAAGAGGAAAATATTACCAAAATATGACCTATGTTTTTTGAATTTGTAGTATGAAAAACAAAATGAAAAGAACATCATGAGATCATTAACCTTTTTCTAGAACATGTAGTTATCACCTAAGAGTAAAGTTGAAGCCCTTAAAAACTGTGGAAAAGCAAAAAGACTAAGATAATCAATGATCAATAACAAAACACATAATCAAAGTAGCTTACCATATTTGACCTAATGAGGAAAAAAATCAAATGTTTTTTGCTTTTGAAAAAATAAATATAGTATATAAGGTAACAGGATAAAAACAGCCAACAGATGAAATTTCTACTGAACTAACATCCATCTTTTTTCCCTTCTGTTCCATCTGGAGCTTCTTTAAAACCACAGTTAAGATATATAAGCACTAAGAAAATTTAAGTATTGAAAACTATGTGGCAGCTGGAGTTAAAAGAGTAGGATAAAACTTTCTTTTTCCTTTCCAAAGAAAATGATTCTATAAACATTGCCATGCAAGTTTTATAGATAATATATGTGTGTATGTGTGTATATATATATGTGTGTGTACCTCTCTCTCTCTCTCTCTCTCTCT